>NC_048227.1:104320999-104553436 GCF_002007445.2 Ailuropoda melanoleuca | reverse complement strand
CTGAACCTTTGACAAACTTGTTTTTGTCGTTCTTAGAGTAAATGCATTATATTTTAGTCACACAAATATTTACAATGGCTTCTGTATGCTACCTAAGAGCATAACCAACGTTTATAATATGATTTTTACGGCCACACAAAGGGAGCAGAGCTCTGTCCCCGATTTTCTGGTAAGGCTGCCTGTGTTCGAAAGATGAAGCTGGGGATGCATGACGCTTCTCCTGCACTGGGATCGCTCCTAATTCAGATGCCACATATCTTCATGCTCCCTTCCCTGTCAAAACTCGCACTTCAGTAATGCAAAACCATAATTGGAATCAATGATTAGTAACAGAGTGAAGGGTATTCCCTTTCTACAAGGGTAGTTTTAGAGTATCAACCAGCATAAGTTATGTAGAATGTTTTGAAGTCGAGGACATCAATTAAGGGGTAAGAAAGGATTGATGAGTCTCTCAGGACCTGCATCATATTCCTGAGATCAAATCATAGAGGTTGCCCCCTCATTCTTTCTCAAATCCCATGGTCAGGCCAGGTGATGCTTGGTAACTTGGCACCTCTTCTGATGATGCTTATAAGCCTCTCTGAGAATGTTTGTCTCCAGCCTCACCCATACTCAATTTTACCTAAAACTGAATGGCTTTAATTTCCACCAGTTGTTTCTTGAACGCGCCTCTGGGCCTAGGTCGCCACACACACCAGCCTCAGGTTCACCCTGTACCTAGGAACGAGCACTGCTGGATGCCTATTTCTGATCCTTGGATTATTGACCTCTTGCCACCTTAACTATTGCCATTTCCCACACCTGCTTCCTCCATTCTCAGCTTTTCTGACATCCCAGGGTCCTCTACCACACTGGGCCTGTGGTGCTCAGTATCGTCTGTCCAGTCTTCCAATTCCAGTCTATTCACAAGTAAGCCTACCCGCACCGGTAGAATGGTGACAGGTGGCAAGGTGAGATTCAGGTTTGCTTACCCATGTTTTAGTGAACAGGATTTACAAGGCAAAAAGAGGACATATGAGAGAACACATCATAGGGTATATTTTGATATTCTACTAAGACTAATCAAGATTTTTGCCAGAAGCAAAAATCATAACACTAATATAGAGTATTGACTATGTGCAAGACACTATGCTAAGTATTTAACTTGGATCAAGTAACTTAATTCCCTCAATTAATTCCTTAGTTTCCTTTATAAGGTGAGGACCATCACTCCCATTTTACAGATGAGGACACTGAGGCCCAAAGAAAGGCTAAGCCTAATGTCATACTGCTAGTGAGTAGCAGAAGTGAGATTAGAACCCAAGTCTGTCTGTCTGTGGAGCCTACCTTGAAATCACTGGTTTTATGTTTGCTTGTTTTCATTTTCACCTTTCACTAACAAAGTTACATAGCTTGTGTTTCTAAAGCATCACCTGACATGTACTTGAAATCCACATTAAAAATGCGATAAAACTTTACTGGTGATATAAAGAAGTAAGCTAACTTGAACAACTTGAATAACTATTATGAGTTAAGTTGTAGCTCCATAGGACCTCAGAATGTGACCTTATTTGGAACTAGTCTTTGCAAATGCAGTCAGGTTAAGAGGAGGTCATAGAAGGCTAGGTCCTAGTTCAATATGACAGGCGTCCTTATAAAAAGGGGAAATTCAGATACAGAGATGCACACGCAGAAGGAAGACTACATGCAGAGACATGGGGAGAACGCCATGTGAAGACTGGGGAGATGCTGCCACAAGCCAAGGAATGTCTGGGGCTACCAGACTCCGGAAGGGGCCAGGAGCTGTCCTCCCCTGAGGGTTTCAGAGGGAGCAAAGCCCTGCTGACACCTGGATGTCAGACTGCCAGCCACCAGAACAGTGAGATGATAAACTTCCATTGTTATGGCAGCCCTGGGAAACCAACACAATAACATCGGACTGATGGACATTTTATCTTATCCTGGTAAAGGCTGACGATGCTGTTTGTCAACGGAAGCTGATTAAGAGTAGTTTGACAATATAGGGTGGTTAAAAGGAAAATAACCCAAAATACTGACAAGAACATGTTGATGAAAGAGAATGATCCCCACCCAATGGGATCCTCGTGCTGAGAAGATCACGATGTTTTGCAGCACGTAATATTCCCCACAATGTCTTTGGCACTGCCTTCCACGGTGTGTCACGCTTTAACGTGAGACATCAGTGGTTCGAGTAGCAGACTACGCCAGAGCTACCATGTATGTGCTGGGCTTGTGCTCCCAGCAAAGGGGAAATGGCTGGAGAGAGGAGCAGTCGCGTCCCCCAGGCTTTCTCTGCCTCCCCCACGGAGACTTGCTCTGTCTACACTGGGTGGCTCCACACCACATTGTCATAGCCTGGCAGAGGAAAAGCCCAGAAAGGAACTGGAAGCAGCAGAGATCACACACAAGGGAAAGGCTGGGAGTGTGGTTCTGACCGGACCCTACAGGTGCGTGTCTGAGACTGTGACCCCACCTCCCACTTCCGCTCTGACTAGACTCAGAAGGATGCCCTGCAGTGAATCTTGGAACTTCGTGACAGGCTCAGTATTGTAAATAAATAACATGTCATTTCTATGCATTCCCAGGAAATATAAATACAATATTAAAGCAGATTTCCAGTCTGCTGCGGGAATTTGAAATACTTTCCCCTTTTTCCTGTTTATGAACCCAGCTGCTTACCCATTCAGTCAACTGCCCATTTTGCTTTTTCTTATTCCTTTTCTCTCTCTCTTGATTTCACTTATCTGTGGCATTCTTTCCTTTAAGTGTGAACAACTATAGGTAATGTCAAAATAATTTGATCTCTAAGTCCAGGTACTACAACATGGAATAAGGGTTATTGGTTCTGTTTACACAAAAGCTAGTATATTTCTAGTGCCCTAGTATTACCAGATGCTACTGGTCCCTAATTGATTTATCATGATGGGTTAATTACCATCCTAAGTTCATTTTTTGGTAGTGTTCTCAATTAGTAACATCAGGTTAATCCTTAACTTATGAAAGGCAAAAACATCTATGATATGAGTAGTCAACAATTATCTCTAAAAAGTACTGTAACAACCAATTTGCAGGATTAAGGGTCAAAAAACACACTTGCTAAAGCATTGCATTTACTTGATTACTCTTGCTATCTTCCCATACTCACCTATAAGCCACTTGACACAAGATTTATTTTTTAATAATTTCTTTGACATAAGATTTTCATTCACCCGTACAGTTTCATTCATTTCAGCACAAAGCCTAATACATGGTAAGCTTCAAAACTTGTTCAGTTAATGAATGAATGTTAATAAGGCAGTGAAGAAAATCACTCCAAATTAATTAGTGGGAAACATTATGTAGCACCGGACGCCAGAAACACTGCTATAATGGTCTGGTGTCTGAGGCTAAAAGTTTGCACAATCATAGAGATCATGTTTAAATATTTGGTGTGATCATTTCTAAAGTGAGAAACTCAGGGTTATTTTTTTAAAATCAGGAAATTTTTTAGCTTTTTTCCCCAGCCTGTAAGCCCAAGGAAAGGAAGGTGGAGATAAACTTTCACACATTACCTACATTTCTCATGTTGAACAGAAAAGGGCAGGCGTTTCACGATGCCTGCTTCACTAGCATGACAGCTAAACAACCAAGCCGTCCTTCTCTTTCTAATGCAGCTGAAAAATTAATTTAAAATACATTAAAATAGACTACTGCTTTGAGATGTCTCGTTCCAACATGTGCAAGCAATCTCTCACTTGCTAGATTATACGATAATGTACAATAAGCACGATTTTTAAGATGAGTGTCCCTTTTTAATACACTTATCCACAGGAAAAGCAATTATTATTTCATATGGTTTTATTTATTTTTCAATTAGTAAATTAAAACCATGCAAAAAATACTGAGATTACAGCTATTTGGTTCTCCTATATTAGACCTTTTAAAAATAAAAATTGTTATTCCACAGCATTATTTCATCTTTATTGACCTTTATTGTGAACAGAATTTTTAAGGGTAGTATCAAAAAGTTCATATATTATTTTCAATTTCTGGGTTTTTGCCTGTGTCATGGCAAAACAAAACCATGGCCTATAGACGCATCAGAAATTCTGCAAAGGTACAGAAAAAGTGAATTTAGGCTTGAGACTAGAATGCGCCAACCTTCTCTCCTGTTTCATCACGGATGATTGGCATGTGGTAGTACAACAATACGAGAGAGAGAGAGAGAGAAAGAGAGAGAGAGGGAGAGAAGGAGAAAAAGCTTTGTCAGTCAAGTAGTATTGCAGTTCCAGACAGTTCCAGAGGAACTGATACGTTAGCTTGACAGGCAGAGAATAATCTCAAGGTCATTTGGACCCTAACATTATTGGGAGGAATTTACCTTAAATTTTCTATTTTTACTAGATAAAATTTATTGCTTTATGTTACTTTTTCAGAAAAAAAGTTCATTTTATTTCAGAATACTTATTTTATAGTCTTTTAAGTTATTTTTCTTCCACTGACTCATCTATACTCTATACATTCAAAAGAAGCTCTTTCGATACCATTTAAGGAATTTAATTAAGCCTGAAAATTGAGATGTCATTCAGCAAAAGCTTAAGAATTCGAAAGTATTAAAGTAATGTTGCTTGCCAAAGCCATACTTTTTATATTGATTTCTGTTGGAGCCCCTCCTTAACTACTGTCACCATAGAGCCTAAAAGGCAATAAACATAATTCATTAAATAGAGGTTAGAAGGAAAGTATATTTTCAGTGCAGTTATGACACTCTTCATTCTTTAAATTAAAGCAGTAAACCCCATTGGATTCCCCAGGTTCCATCCCTTTATTTATTTTTTTTTTAATAGCTAAATAGCAGGTAAATAAATGCAGTGAATTTTTGGATGCCAAAGAACACACGTGGACACAGCCACATAGGAATATTCTTCTATATTTGAAATACGGGTATTTCTTATCATTGCTAGAGACAAATTATTTAGCAAGAAAAATTCACGTATTTATCAGTAGATATAATATCGCATGCAAAAAATGTCAAAGCTAGAAGCAGGCCCGGAGAAGAAAATAAATCATTCGGTGCAGTAGGAGCCGCGCAACCTGATTCAGGGATGAGCCCAGGAGCTGGAAGCGTCCTCCAGCCAGTCACGCGCTACAGGTGGGGGGGTTCCTCACGGTGACCCTTTCCGGCAACCGGGCCCTTGCTAAACAGGGCTATCTCCTTTAAAGATGTGATACAATTTAGTGTGGTTGTTAGTTCAGTTCTGGGACTCTCCTGAGCCAAGACTATCAATCATGCCGAACAGTGGAATTATTCATACAGTTCAGTATTCTGGACTGCTGTTCACAAGAGACTAAGAGATCCGATCAAGATATGTGAACTCACTCCCCGCGGGGGAACGGTGCTATTTATCTATTGAACTACCCCCATTCCTTAGATTTCTTTAAAGTGGTTTCTGAGGGAAGAGTCTGTTAGGATATTTTGCATTAAAGAGGAAAGAGTTATATTATGAAAATTCAGTAAGCTAGATAGCAGCAAGGGGTTCCCAAGTTTGAATACTTGAGCTGCTGAAGGCAAAAAATTGGATACAAGTAAGTTCAAACCACTTCACGACCTACAACAAAAATGTACTGTGTAATTTTTAAAAATGAGTTTTCCCTGAACACTGTCCTACAATAAGAGACCAGGTTAGTAACCAATAAACAGTTTCTCACAACACACAGAGGGAAGAGCTAGTTTACTAGAAAATATTCTCCATCTTTAATGATTCTCAGCAGAATAGAGAAAAAAAAAATCACCACTCCATCTTTTTACATTCATCTATGGGGGAGCTTTACTGACATGCATTTAACAATAGATCTCATTCCTAGCTGGTGAAATGCACAGGGTACTTCTCTGAGGATTTACCAGCAGAAACCTGGAAAGCAGAGCAGAATTCTTGGAATCTCAAAGCAAAGATGCTGGGGGGTTAAGGCCAGGAATGCTGTTCAGCTGCTGGAGAAATCTCCCACTTCTCACTAGTTCTGGGGAGACTACAAGGGCAAGAGCCTGAACAGACTTGCTTTTTAAAAACTGTCAGTTGAAAGAATACTGAATTATCTCTGGAATGTTTGCAACCCAGTAACTGATGAATTGGGGTTAAAAAAAAAAAAAAGAAATTGGAATATAAAAAAAATAAATGCCACCCAACTTACAGGGGAAATGCACACCATCAACCATCACTGTTCCATGCGAGATTCGATTTCTTTTTAAGAGCAAAAAATCCTTCATCTCATCTATTCAGGGAAAAATTAAACATGCCATCTGTTTCAGCTTGAGTTTCTTTTTCTTATATAAATTTAAAAGCTATATTTTACTCACCCGCTGTTTATTTACTTGTTTTCTCTATGAACTAAAGCAAGTTTATTTATTTTCACCAAGCGGCTTGTCTTCCTTACTCTGTCTGGGTTTTCCTTTTTATCTATTAGCCCTTTCCACATTGGAAGAATATTTTGAGTCCTTATATTGAATTCTTTTCCACATATATTATATTAACTTAAAAAAAATCAGTTTGGATTAAATCCTGGAATAATGAAATATTTATAGTATTTTTCCCTTAATTTGTTCACAAAGAGCAAATAGTTTAGAAAAGATGGATGTGTTTTAAATAATGAGGAAAAAATTGAGTAATGGACATATTTCCAAACCCAGGGCATTTTTAATTTGGGGAAGAGGAGACATGTGATTCCCTGTACAAAATACGATCTGCTCACTAATGCTTAATAACTATTTTCCCACAATGTATCTCATGTTAGGAAAACACAATTCACAGAAATAAAAGCGTTCAATGAAAAAATGGAACTCAAAATGACTGTTTTCATGAAGATGGATGATGCAATTTCTTAATTAAAAAAAAAACCAATCTAAACATCTTCATGACCTGTTCATTGTATAACTGGCAGTTTGTGCCTCCTGACCCCTTTCACCTATTTTGCCCATCCCCCAAAACCACTCCCCATGGCAAACACCACTCTGTTCTCTGCATCTCTGAGTTTTATTTTGTTGTCTGTTCTGTTTTTTTAGATTCCACATATAAGTGAGATCAAACAATATTTCTCTCTGTCTGACTTATATTACTTAGCATAATACCTTCAAGGTCCAATTTTGTTCTTTTTTTATGGCTGAGTATTATTCTTCCATTATATATATTATGTATAAACACACACACATTTATAATATATACACACCACATATTCTTTATCCATTCATCTGTCAATGGACATTCAAACTTCCAGGTTTAAAATAAATAAGTCATGGGTTGTAATGCACTTGGGATGTAATGTACAGCATGGTGACTATAGTCAATAATATTGTAGTATGTATTTGAAAGTTGCCAAGAGAGTAAATCTTAAAAGTTCTCTTCACAAGATAAAAAATTTCGTAACTCTATATGGTGATGGATGGTAACTAGATAGCACAGTGCTCATTTTGCAGTGTATACAAATATTCAATTAAGTTATACACCGAAACTAATATGTTAATTATACCTCAATAAAAAATTCCTAAACAACAGTATTTTTAAAAAGTATAAAAAGTATAAAATAATAGTATTGTGAGGCAAATCTTCTTTCAAGACTAAGGTTAATCTGAAGTTTGAGTTTTTATGCTTCTTCTAATGCATTTATATCTACTTGTTTTAACTGAGCATTAAATATGTTTAAGGCAAGGAAGAAAAATGAAGTGACATACACAAATCACTTGGGCCTTTCCATCCATTGTGGACCAAGAATTCGACAGAGCTTTACTAGCAGAGTAGAGGAGTCCTTTTCCTTTGCTGATGGAACTCTAGTACATCTCAAGTGCTTTGGCCAAGGTGTCGTAGAGTTCTATCACTATGTTCACTGTGACCTCCAAACACACGTATACAGAAATTCAAGAATTTTGTGGGAAGACATGAATGATTAAAAACATAAGAGGTTTTGTCATGAATTTACAAACTTTAATTTTTAAAAATATATTTAAACTAAGATGTTAAGCAGTAAAATGGTAAAAAGCTGTGAAAAATGCTAAGAGAAATTCAAACTTCCACAAGCCCAGTGTATGCATTTCCAAGGGCACAAGAATGACAGAATATAAAAGACAGATATACAAACATAGATACATTACAAGGATAAATATACATACAAAAATTATATTTGTATTAATCTTCCTGGATATTTCTTGCTAAGAAGAATAGAGTTTAATGGCTGTAGATAGTTGAGGTTTCAGAAACATGTTATTCTGTGAATTGTGGGGCAGGAAGACTAGAGGCAAGGAAAAATAATTAATATGAAAGGATTTTCACTTCTGGAATTAACCCTACTACTCAAAGCAAATACAATGTTTATATAAAATGCAAAAACAAGCTTTTTGAAGGCATTAGACAGTAATCAAGTCATCTAGGACAGAAAGGCCAAAGTACCAGAAAGAAAGAAATTGCCTAAATTCACCAATGATTTTCTTTCTTAAAATATATTCCAATTCACTTTGTAGGGCACAGAGACTGAACAGAAAGCAGTGGCCTAGAGCTTCTGTCAGACTCACTGGGTTGGAAAAAAATACTGGAATTCAGGCTATTTTGGTGACTAGAACTTGCAGCTACAAAATCGTGGAGAAAAGGGAAGCACAGGAAAGTAAGCCCAACATCTCATGCAATTTCCCCTTGAGACATTTGCCACATCCTCAGCTGCACCTGCCCAGGAGAGAGGCCTAGAAACCATGCACACAGCTTGTTAAGAGGCTAAAAATCTACGATGAGATTTAAACACTTTAGCAATGCTGAAGATGCCAGGAGTGCAGGGTCTAGCAAAAGAAGGATACCTAGCAGAGGCCCGTCTTTCGGGTGCATCTTCCGAAGAGCTAGGCCCTAGGAGTAAAGGAAATTGGAAACATTACAGCCCTTGGGAAGCCTAAATCACAGCCCTAAAGAATCTGATTGAAGTTCTGCCTCATGTATGGATCTATCCATACACTATTTGCCACTTAAAAATGTATAATATCTCTGGAGAAAATATATCATCCAGAGCCTCAAAAATTTTCAAGTTTGACATTCGATCAAATATTACCAATTATACCAGAACCAGGACCAAATGACCAAAAGGCAAGAGTAAAAGTGATCGATAGGTGGATTAGATATCATGGTAAATAAGGACTTTAAGTAATTATAATATGTACAAAAGAGTAGAGAATGTGAAGAATTTCATCGAAGAGCTGGAACATATAAAAATAATCAAATAGAAATTCTAGGTCCGAAGAACACCACTATAATTTGAAATTAGGAATTCATCAGGTAGGTTTAGGAGCTGATTAGCCATACTGAACAGAGGATTAATAAATGGGGAAACCGGTCAGTACCGAATATTCAGACAAACAAGGGAAAATGGATAGAAACCAAAGAAAAGACAGTAGGTGATATGTATACTTTGTTACATGTGTCCCCCCGAAGAAGAGATCGAGAATGGACAGTAATATTGAGAGTGATATTGGCTGATAATTTTCCCAAACTGTAAATAATCCTCTCCAGTGTATGAGGAGAGTAACTCTTTCTATCCACCAACCATTCTCTTCTAACTAAAGAAGAAATCTGCCTAGGAATTTGATCATGTTAAAAAACAAACTATAATTTCAAAGTTCCAAAGGATTTTTTTATTTATATATATTTTTTGGTGTTAAGAGTTGACAAGCAGCAGTAGACTGTTAACTGAAGCTTCAATTTTGGTTCTTCAAAGGGGGCCTAGTCTAGCCCGAGGTCAGAGTCAAATAACTTAGGTGTTCCACAGGGAAAGGAGCAGCCACTGGGATTCAAATCTGCAGCTACACAGAGGGTAAGAAAGGGTTTTAGAGCTAGAGGGGAGCTGAGAAGTCCAAGAGGCTTAAAGGACACATAATAGGCCAAACAATTAAAAAAACAAACAAACAAACACAGCCCTCCTGATGTCAGGAAATCATGGGCAAATTGTTTGGAGACTTGTGTCTAATATTTAATTTTAAATCAATTTCCTTTTACTGTGATGTGTTCTAGCCTCCACGTATTTCCCCAAACCCTCAGTAAAAGTCCCGTGCTCCTTGTGCTTTAGGGGAATGAATAAAAGAGGGCATCGTGTGAGGGAAGTCTGAGAAAGGGAGTCGGAAGACACTAAATAACCCCTTATAAAACCTGGGAGCTGTGGGAGAAGCAAAAGGAGGGAAAGAGCCGCCACATTTCTCACAGCACATGGGATGAGGGCTGGAGCTACTGTACTTAACGATAAAAGACAGGGTGGCCCTAAAAGGCTGGGAGACGTGGGGCCACCGGGTGGAAGATCCCATGTCTGCAGTCACATGCATGGGCTGAAAGAGAAACAGGTTTCCTACACTCATTAAGAATGTGTACATTTATCCATGCAGTTTTACTTAAAAACAAACTCTGCGTTCTAAAACATTCTTTATGGCGTGTATTACAGTTTCTGATAGTTTAATAAAAACTCTTTCTCTCCGCTTACAGATGTAGAATAAAATGGTCTTGTGTGCCAAAGCAATACGATGATGGCTGGTGACACTGTCTTTCTTCATAACACTTTACCACTTCATAATGTTTTTAAAAATCCACAAAGCAACCCACAAAAACAAAACCCAGAAAAAGGACAAAGAGTCACCGGAGTCTGCCAATGATGAGAAACGAGGCCCGCCCAGAGTACTGGTTACTAGTCCAGGCTGGGAGCCAAGCTGGGAGGAACTCTAGGTGTTATTTTCATGTCTTTTAAAGAAATAAGTTCCTTTCTGACCCTACCTAATTCTCAGGGAAGTAGTTCCCTTACTCTTTTTGCTTCATTCTGGTTTCAATTAGTGAAAGAGATGGAGAGATTGAAAGATTGAGAGAGAGAGAGATCGAGAGCAAGAATAAGAACATAGAGAATTACCTACTACAGACGCCAGATCTAGAACATGGAAACGGAACTGGAGTCAAGGAACCTGTGCCGAGTATGCATCTGGTCCCTGACTTGCCTAGGACACAGCAGGGGCCACCAAGTTCGAGTTCATTTCTTCTCTTCTAAACCTACCTCTGCTTCTAACTTTGTGTCTGACCTTGGGCACATTAGGGCACCTCTCTGAGCTTCAGCAAAAAAATCTGTAAAATGAGATATTTGAAAAATTTGCTTTTGGTGCTTCTTTTCCATTGTAATATTCCAAAGCTCAAGATCCATGACCCAGAAGAGGTAGAGAAATCTATTCTAAGGCTATTATAAGGAGTGTTTATATGCAATTAGAATTAGCAACAAACTTAAATTACGGGTTTGGTTCAGCTTCATTTGAGAAAATACTTTGACATTCTAGTTTTGATTTGCTTCAATAATTTCAGAAAATATAATTACCAGTATGAACTAATTTATTGCATGGTTCTTAATTTAAGAAAAAGACTGACAGCAGGCACTAAATGAATTTTGCAAATTAACAACTTAAATGTAATTATAGTTTTAAAATATTGCCTAAATAAAAATAAAATAAAAGCCAGCACACAAAACAGTGTTCAGTAATACAACAGATCATGAAACATGCATTTCCAGTCCGTGTTAGAATCAGCTAAGTAAACATACCTACCTGAAAATGTGCATCTTTTTTATTACGCCAACAATTATTAAAGAAAACTTTCTCTCCAAGACACTTAAATATTTACATATATATGTATAAAGTACAAAATAAAATCTAGGACATTGAAAATAAAGGGAACAATAAATGGGAAAGAAATAAGAACAAAGAATGGGAGAAAACAACAGAAATGGGAGAAGAGAAAACAGGTGGAAAAAGGAGAGACAAAGACTTGGAAATTGAGCAGAAAGAGGAGAAAATTGAGTAGAGCAGGAGGGAAGAGTAAGAGATAGAGAGAGACCAAAAGAAGAAGCTTAGTTAACTCTCTTTTTCCCCCCTTCTCCAGGATCCTTGGGTCTCTGGAACTGTTGGCTCTGGGCCCACATGAGGCTTTGGATGTAAATAGCTACAAATGAGCCACAAAGTGCTAAGCAAGGGAGTGGTACTGTTTCTTATACTTGTCCCAGATTCTCACTTGCTTGATTCCAAGTCTTGGTGCAGCTGAGAACAGGATACGTTACTAAATGGGGACAGTTATTGTCGTAGGGATGACACCATGTTATACTGCATTGATTAAGATGGCTGGTAAGTCTCAGGTTGAAAGGTCACAAGCTCACTTGCAACCTGGGGAGAAGACGTCCTTTCTCAGAATGGATGCTGGTTTTGGGAGTGAGGCCAGGGTTAGTGATGGAAGAAGACCGTCTCTCAGACCTGACCTTGAATGTTTCATGCTATGGAGAATCCGGGAGGTAGACTTGAAGATGCTGCGTTCTTCTTGTGGACAAGCTGGAATCTGGAGAGACCCCTCTTAACCTCTGTGTTAGGGTCTTCTCCCCATTCTTTAGATTTGGGGATTCACCCAGGTGTGTTTACAACTCTTTCTCACTCTACACCTGCAGACTCTAGAGCAGCTGCCAATAGCTACATGTGGCCAAGAGCACTTGAAATGTAACTAGTGCCACATCCTCAATGTTCAGAAGATATTTTGAATATATTGGGCTAATCTCATTAAAATTAACTTTACCAGTTTCATTTTGCTTTTTAAATGTGGTTATTAGAAGAATTTAAGATTACCTATGTGGGTCACATTGTATTACTATTAGATAACACAGCTCCACATAGCCTACCCCATTCTTCACCATCCATTCTGATAGCAACACTGGCCCAGATCTTTCAGTTGAGGTCCAAATTGATATATCTCTCTGCTACCCTAACTGGTACTTTCAAATTAAACATATTCTAAATTCAACTCATCTATCTGTTCTCACCAGAAACTTATCCTTTCTCCTATGTTCCCCTCTGCAGCCACACTACTCACCCACAAATAGAAGTCGGAAGCTTAGAAGTTGTCCTTGACTTCTCTCTTTTCTCTTGTCCTTAACACCTAACTCACTCTTATACATGCATGATTTCTAAAATATTTTATAAACGCACATCTTAGTAGGAACATGACAGTGAGTAGGTCTCTCCACAGTGAAACTAAAAAGCAAGGTATTCTTTAACAATTACAGATCTATACTTTTCAAAGGAACTATTTGCTTTTGTATAATACAGGGATATTTCTCAAGACAGTCTATCAACAGAAGCAAGATTTAGAGCACATGTTTAAACAAAGACAATATAATATACACTGTAAGTAACCAAAGTACAAAATCAACTGGTGAGGCATTATTCATCTTTTGGATGATATGGCAAATTTTCCATAATATCATCTGCTTGGCAGGATCCAGTGCCAACATGACCCCTCATCCCCAAGTATAATTTTAAAGACTGCAAAGCAATGCTTGCCCTAGGAAATTAGCTAAGTCAAAACCATAATGTATATAATAGATTAGAAACACACAAAGCATTGCAATGAAATCATGTTGACTGAATAGCAAAAATATTTAAAGTAATACGTTCAAAAATAAATCGAAGTCTGGGATACTGCTTAGAGTAAGTCTATGAAATTCTTGTGCACCTGTGGTCATTAGTGATGGTTTATTCCTTTGAAAAACAGTAATTATGAAAGATGTTTTCTTTTGTTCCCAGTCTTTGAATTTTGAGTTTTGTAACATGTTATCCAATCCATGATAACATTAACTTTATACTATCCTCAAATTTTCTCTGATCTCTAATTTTTCGGAATTTTTTCCTTTTTTCTTTGCGGGACTGTAGACTTCAAACCTCTAGTGATTACATTTTGATATCATTACTCTTTTGGATCACAGTAGTTCTGAAATATTTATAATTTCTCTCAGGTGATAAGCAATGTTACGTTGCTTCTTCATTTGAATACCTAGTAAACACAATGATAGAGTTTTAAGAATTCTTAGTAATGTGACACAGACATGTTAAATAAAATGTGAAAACCAGTTCAACACAACCACTTGATTTCCTGGCCACTTTTTTCTTTGGAGGATCATTTGATAAAATTGTCAAGGTCCCAGTTGTCCCTAAAAGTCTCATCATTTGCCAGTAATATCACAGCACAAAAGTCTACCACACAGTCTCCATATCTTGCCTTCTGTCCTTTCACAATGGCGTTAACAAGATGCCATTCTTTGTTTAAAAATAACTGACGATAGGGACAACATTTTGAGTACCCCCAGACCAATTCAACTTCTGCTTCCATCGAGCTGGAGTAACAAGGGCTAGATTTACTCTCCCTCCTGAAAATATTAAAAAGCAAGATAGCTTATAGAAAACAATGGCTGTCAGATCCTGGGCATTAGGCAGTATAGGACAGTGGGTCCCCCAGAGGGTGCCCTACGAGGCACACTGCTAGGTGCAGAGCTGGAGAGCCTAGACCAGGCCAGCAGTCTTGCTGAGTGGGGAAGGTGGAACTAGGCATCTTGGGAAGTCAAGGGGACTGCAGTTCACAGGACAAAGGCAAGGAGAGATTTGCTCTGGAAAGCTACAGTCTTCAGCCTAATACTGATCTGCACATGCAAATGAGGACACTGCCCAAACCAGAAGGGGGGAGCCAGGGGAGACCCTCCTCACAGTGGCACAGGGCTGTGGTTAGATTGTGTTCCACCACACAGGGTGGAAAAACCTCATCATTCAACAGGCACTGGGCAGAGGAATCAAATGGATATTGACTCAGTAGTAGGGAAAAATCAACCCTAGATTTACCAGGCTCATGGCCGTGTAAATTTTAAGAATTTAAAGAAAGTCTTGGAAAGATCAAACTGTTCGCAGGTAATTTAACAGCATCCCAAAACAATGCTCAAGGATATTTAAGGGCATACAAAAATATCTGGCACCAAACGTGTAAAATGCACAAGATTTAGCATCCAATAACAAAAATCACCAGGCATGCAAGTAATAAGGAAAATAGGTCCAGAAGGAAGTGAGATGCACAGGGATGGAGTCAGGCCCCCTTGTCAAGCAGTGGCTCCTCCTCTCGACCACCGGCCATGGATGTTAGAAGAAAGAACTGAAGGGATTTTTCATAGAGGCCCTACCCCTCAACCTGGTCTCCTAGTGTAAGAGGGTGAAAGACTGCAGCATGGTAGGATTGGCCCCATGCTTCTTCATGCCCTGTCCCTTCCGGGTCTGTATGGCAGTGCTGGTTGATTCAGGTGCAGAGTATAAAAAAAAATTTTAAGTTCCTCAAACAAGCTTCTGTAACAAGAACTTGTTTATGTAAAAACATATTAACATTCAAGTTTCATTTGTAGTTCAGCTAATTATTGCAGTTTGTTCCACTGCTTAGTTCAAAAGTCCCTTAGTAGAAATATATGTTTCAAATTATCCTCATGAACATAAAATATAATCGATACATTATTTTGAAAATTAACTGTGTTTTTATGAAAGCCTTAGGCAGATATAATATGAACAGCATTTATTTGCACATTTCCATAGAATTTAAAAATAAGAACTTTTGTTCTCCCTATTATCTAGAATAAAAACAAGCTCTAATTTAAATATGGACTGATGAACTTTAACTTCTATTTGGCTGCCTAAAAATACTAGTTTTGATAACCAAATTAGTTCCTTTCTATTTGTTACACTCTCCTGAAAGTGACAGAGTATTTTTACTTACTTGTATATGATGACCTGTAGCTGGTTATTCATGGGTACTTATGAGGCCAAGATAACATCCTCACACCATGAACCATTAGGTTGTTCTGTTTCACACTCACTGCCCACACTCCATACCCAGTCAACAGTTTTTAAAAATATTTGCCAATAGTTATAAAAGAGACCAGGTAAGGGAATTTGACTGGACTTATTGAAATCCATGGCAAGTGCTAGAAATAAATACCCGAAATGTACCAATTCCTTTACTTACTTATCTGGCCATAGCTATCAGGCACGATGGTAATCTCAACCCATCCAAGAACTCTACTAATGAGCCAAAGGGAGAAGGGAAGTGGAATATATGTAGTAAAATGTAAGGTTACCAGGGTGGGAGCAAGTCTGAGCAGCTACTGCAAAACTGGCTAATATAATGCCAGATACCGTAATACATTCATTTTTAAATTTTCATAACAATCTTATCATTCCCTTTTTACGAATAAAAATACTCAAGCTTTAGGGAGTTAATTAACTTGCCTGAGATGATATGGCTAGCAAGGTGGACGCAGAGCTCCTGTCTTCTTCCCTGGCTTTCTTCCTTCATCCCTTTCTCCTACCCGCCTCCCCTCCTTCTTTCAGTAAACAAGAGGAACACCTGACAGCTGTGCTTGGGAAAAAGGACAGAGAGATGGTTGAGCGAAAAGGGTGTAAAGGGATGAGGCTGGAGGAGTTGGTTGTGCCCAAGCCTAACTTAGGGTCAACGGGCCGCACTGTGCTTTGGCACTGCAGAGAAGTCATCCCTGTAAAACAGGCAGATGTCCACAGACTATTTTCACAAAATATGTATGTATTTATATCATATATGCACAACACGCTGACTTATTATATAGCTACTTATATGATACAGCACATTTTTGTTTAAAATATTTATAACCACCTTAAATAAATTTTTAAAAAGATTTTATTTATTTATTTGAGAGAGAGAGTGCAGAGCAAGAGAGAGAGTGCACGCATGAGCGGGGGGGGGGGCGGTGCAGAGGGAGAAGCAGACTCCCCACTGAGCAGGGAGCCAGACGAGGGGTGGTACTTGATCCCCAGACCCTGAGATTGTGACCTGAGCCAAAGACAGACACTTAACCGACTGAGCCATACAGGTGCCCCTGTTATTAAATGAATTAACAGCTCATATACAATAGAATACTACATATACATGAGGGTACATTTTTCTATAAAAACCTAGTTTAGGAAAATGTAGTGCAATGCCTTCATTCAATTAATACTGACCCATTCAATGACAATAACATGTTGGAGAAGGATTCCTTGTGAACACGCAGCCCGGAAACCTGACTCACAGGTCCTGCTGATCGCACTTGCACGGTGCCTATTACATCCGTATGCTTCCCCTCTCTTCCCATGCCACTAATTGTTGTTGTCACTCACCCTCACCACCGCATTAACCCACAGCTGGGAACCCCACTGTGTCTTTACTCCTCACTGTAACCCATTTAACACAATTCTACGGGAGCATGACTCAGATGACTCTTACTTCAAAAAGCGTCTGTCCTTTTTCTGGGCGCTCACGCACTACTTTCATGAATTGACACCAGCTTCTTATCTGATCACTTTAGGTCTTGGCTTCTCAGGGACTATATGTTACCTCTCTGTGCTTACTTCCCACAAATCACAGACACAAATTCTACACACCCACAAATCTTTATTTTTTCCAGAAACACAGTGGTACTTTTCTGTCTCCATGCATTTGCTCCTGTTGTGTTCTTCACCTAAAATTCACCTGCTATACTGCTATTTGTCCCAATATTACATTCTCTAAGGCTCATCTCAAATGCTAAATCTGCAACTATCTCCTCTCCTTCATTTGCACTTCTATAGAGCTTGATTCTCTCTTTGGTCATAACCATCCAGCTGCACATCTTATGTGCCCCATGTCAGTGTTCCTGGATTCTCTTATCTTTGTAATATCAGCCTTTTACCCAAAATCACTACCATAGTAATTATTAAATTTAATAAGACAACCTGTGAACATGGTAAAATTATTCTTCTGTGATACAAAAGGGGAATGTAGAGAAATAAATTTGTATTTGAAAGTAAAATAGAATAGTTTACTAAGTAGTTGGCCAAGCCTGTTTGGGGTTGGATACTTTCACTAGTTATGCCACTGAATGTTTTTTATTATATTCTTCAGTTGTTTAATAATGCATTAATACACATGTGTTGTAATGTCTTTGGGCATGATAGTCATTTTATTCAGTCCTTAAAAATATTTCTCATAATCATATCTATAAGTCAACATCACTCTTTTGAATACACACACCCCTTCCCAGCATACCGTCAGTATATTTTTCAGTTTTCAAAATCATTGTTAAGTGCCTGAAATTCCAGGAAACAAACACTCACTGAGTGTCTGCAATTGCTCCAAAGAGCTATATTTATGTCTCATTCTTAAATTTGATAAGAACATAAACTTTCAAAGTACTTTAAGTGTATTCTTATACACTGGTTTGATATTCATTATTGTTACATATATAATTATGAGTTCCTTTGGTATTCATATGGATGTCACATGAACTTCCAGAGATGTTACCCTTTACTTTACTATTAGTTCATGGTCACTGAAAATGTTGTCAAATTTTCTAAAATACCACATTTTTAATGAATTTAATCTGGGAAGATGATACCTCTGACAATAAGCTTCCTTCTACGATGAGGAGAAAACAGATTTCTTTTTTTTTTCAAATGATATAAGCATTTTTTTAATGATTTTTATTATATTATGTTAGTCACCATGCAGTACATTCCCGGTTTCCGATGTAAAGTTCGATGATTCATTAGTTGCATATAACAAGAAAACTGATTTCTAATTTATTGAATGTTATTAACTTAAAATATCTGGTGGTCTAAAAACTACTATATTGTATAGTCTACTAACAAAATGGCAAGGAAGATTAATAACTTGTCTATGTCTTAAAAGGTTGATCACGGTGTTTAGGTCATTTAAGTAACTAGATCACATAAGCACACAGTTTGCACCTTGTCAACACATTTGCCACTTATAGAATGGTACATCAGTCTAAAGATGACAGGAATGATTACATAGACATGAGTGAAAGCCTACCGATATAAATATATTTCATTTTGTCCATATTCACAGAAAACCTCATTATCTGCAAACACTTTTGCTGGAGTAATTATCCCCAGAGAGAGACAGTACGCAAAGCTGAGGAGATGTGCGCAAGAGTGAATGGAAAGGATGTGGGCAGTCAGAACTCCAATATCACCATGTGTTTAAAAGAAGCTAGATGATGACTCTTGTGTCTCTTGGCAGATACTAGCTCTTGCAAGACTTGCTTTGCTTGAGGATAGGTAATGACTAAAACCACAATCTGTACCCTTTGACCACTTTCACCCATTCTCCCACCACCCACCCCTGGCAAACACCAGTCTGCTGTTTCTGTGAGTCCTGTTGTTTGTTTGTTTGTTTTTTTGAGTCCACACATAAGTGACATCGTACAGTATTTGTCTTTCTCTGTCCAACTTAATTCACTTAGGATAATGTCCTTGAGGTCTGTTCATGTTGTCACAAATGGCAGGATTTCCTTCTTTTTTTAATAAAAGAAATTATGACTGTGTGAGGTGACAAATGTGTTAACTAACCTTATTAAGTAATCACTTTATATATAAATATCACTTTGTGATATCACATATATATATGATTACTATAATAATCACGTTTTATATATATATATAAAATCACTACATTGTACATCTTAAACTTACACAATATCATATTGAATTATATCTCAATAAAGCTAAAAAATTAATTAAGAAAACACAGCTGGAGCCTATGAAAAAGAACTACAAAAAAGAAGGAAAATCCCATCTGCAAGACTTAGAGAATATCTACATTTATAAAATTTATTTACTTATATGTGGCAGTAGAAAATTTCATGAAACTATTGGTCTCTTGAGCAGGACCATAGAACATGGTTTCTATAAAATCATAAAAACAGCGTAATAAGGGAAGCACTTTAAAGAAACAAATGAAACATAACGAAATGCCAAAGGTACAGTATGAGATAAATACGTAGTTTAAGTTCCAGAAGGAAAAGGGAAAGGTTAAAGCAGAAAGCATGTTTGCATGGTGCACTGGGTGTTATACACAAGTAATGAATCATGGAACTTTACATCAAAAACTAGGGATGTACTGTAAGGTGACTAACATAATAAAATAAAAAATATTATTATAAAAAAAGAGAGGAAAAAAGAAATTTAGTAATCAAAGGCTTAGAAGCAAATACCTACAGGGGATTTGTTTTAATTACACATGAAGCTCTCTTTGTTACCACCACATTTAGCTTGATTATATGATTGTTATTTCAGTTGATCATCTTTATTATCAAAATTATTTTTAAAGACTACAATTTATTTAAAAATAAAAATTTCAGCTTTCAAAGTTAAAAAAAGAAGAAAAGAAAGCATGTTTGAAGAAATAATAGACAGAAACTTACAAATTCAGTGAAATACATTAAATGTATAGATTCAAGAATCTCAAAATGCCACAGACAGGATAACTTGAAAAAAACCATGCCTGGATACATAATAATCCCACCACTAAAAGCCAAGGATAAACAAAAACCTTTTCAAAACCCCTAGGGTAAAAAAAATACATTAAAATGATTCAAATGTTCGCAAACTGCAGATTTCTCATCAGAAACTATGGAGGCCAGAAAACAGTAGAAGAGCATCTTTAAAGTGCTCAAAGAAAGAGCAACTCAGAATTCTAAATTCAGTGAAAATATCCTTCAAGAGTGAAGGCTAAATAAGAACATTTTCAGATGAACAAAAACTAAGAAAATTCATTGTCAGTACACCTGCTTTACCAGAAATGCAGCGAGGAATTCTACAAACTGAAGACAAATGATGTAAGAGGCAAGCTGGAACTTCAGAAATGAAGGAAGAGCAATAGAAATGATAAATTGCTGGGTAAATATAAAACTATTTTCCTCTTAAGAGCTTTGAAATACATATGACTAATTAACACTAAAATTACGTCATTGTCATGTGAAGTTTCTCAATGTAGGTACATATAACCCACACCACAACTATAACAAAGGTGGGGAGTGTGGTAAGGGACTTGTATAGTCTCAAGGCTTTTATATCGTATATCAGTGGCACAACATTAATTCTAACTAGACTGTGAAAGGTTAGGTATGGATATTATAATCCATAAGCAGCCTCAAAAATAAAACAAAAGATATAGCCAGTATCTAAAAATATATTAACATGAAATGCTAATATATTCAAATAATCCTAAAGGAAGCAGTAAAGGGAAACATATTGGGGAACAGAATAACAAAAACACTACAAGCAGAAAACATGATAAAATGATGGGCCAAATAACAATATTGATAATCATAGTAGGTATTAACAGTATAAAACAGGGATTGGCAAATTATAGCCCAAAGGCCTAATCTCACCTATCACTATTAATTAATTAATTAATTCATTCATTCATTTATTTACATGCCTACAATCTAAGAATGGTTTTACATTGCTAAATGGTTACATTTTAAATAGCTATATATATATATATATATATATATATATATATATATATATATACCTATATAATACCCTCAAATTTGCCTCTCAAACTACAAAACCTAACAAATTTACTATCTGGCTTTAAGAAAAAGTTTGACCATCTCTAGCCTAAACATGACAATTAAAAGACAGATATTGACAGAGTAGATTTAAAAGAAGCAAGACTTAACTATATGCTGCCAACAAGAGACACACTTTAGATATTAAGATACAGATGGTTTGAAAGTAAATAGATGGGGCATGATCAAACATGCAAACAGTAGGTATACTAAGTCTGGCATGGCTATTTAATATCAGATAAAATGGATTTCAAGACAGAGATGTTTCATAATGATAACAGGGCTCATTCATCAGGCCACTGTAATTATAAACAAGAATGCCCCTAATAAGAAACACCCAAAATACATGAAACAAAAATTAACAGGGAGAAATAGACAATTCCATCATCATAGTAGGAGATTTTAACATACTTCTTTCAGTAGTTGATAGACATACACAAAAAACGAGTAAGATCTGAACAAGATCAGTCACCTTTATACAACTGACATATATAGAGAACTGCATCTAGCAACAGCAGAATATACATTCTTTTCCAGTGTACATGGTGTATTCACGGAGATAGACATATATGTGGGCCATTAACAGTTTAAAGGCATTAAAATCATACAGCGTGTATTCTCTGACCACAACAAAATTAAGTCAAAAATAAGCCATAACAACATATTTAGAAAAGCTGTACATATCTGGGAAATAAATAACACGATTCTAAACAATTCATGGTTCAAAGACAAAATCACAAGGGAAATGAGAAAACACAGAATAAAATGAGAAATAAAATATGGCATATCAAAATATGTGGGATATAGCTAAAACAATGCTTGGACACTTAAACTCTAAATGCTTGCATTAGAAAAGAAATACCTAAAATCATTAACCTAAGGTTGTATCTTAAGAAACTAGACAAATAAGAGAAAGTAATCTTAAAGTAAGTAGGAGGAAAAAAATAATAAAGATAAAGCAGAAATCAAGGAAATAGAAACAGACAATAAAGAATTTAACAAACACAAACCTGAATCTTTGAAAAATCACAAAATTGCCAAACTCCTAACAACACTGACCCAGAAAAATAACATATATCATCTATAACAGGAAGGCAAAGAGGGTTATCACAGCAGGCTCTATGGTTATGAAAATGATAATAAGAGAATACTGTAAGCAACTTTATGCCAATAGCTTGATGACGCAGATAGATTTAATAGTAAAAGGTACTACAATTTCCCATGAACAAACAGACCATCTAAATAGCCCTATATCTATTCGTGGAAGTCAATTTGTTATAACAAACTTTCCCAAAAAAGAAAATCCCAGGAACAGATAGTTTTACTGGTGAGTTTTATCAAACATTCAAGGAAGAAATAACACCAAACTTCCATAAATATTTTCAGAAAATAGAGGAGAGATCACTAACCAACAATTTTTAGGAGGCTAGTATAAAAATAATACCAAAACTTGACTGAAAGTTTTTTTGAAGAGTGAAAATTGCAAATATCTCTCATGAAATAGTTACACAAATCATCAAAATAACAAATCAAATCCAGAAATATACGAAGAGTAGTACATTATAACTAAGTTGGGGTTTATTCTAAAAATTCAAGGCTTTTTTAAAACTTGAAATCAATGTAATTCACCATATAAAATGAAAACAGAAAGAAAAAAAACTGCAGAGATAGAATTGTACAAAATCAATATTCTTCATGATAAAAACTCCCAACAAATTAAAAATGGTAAGGAATTTCTCAAACAGATAATGGACAGTTCTGAAAAACCTATACACAATATTACACTTAACAGTGAAAGATGAATTGCTTTTCCTGAGATCAAGGACAAGACAAGGATTCCCACACTTATTCAACATTAATATTGAATTTAAATAAAAGGAAGAAATACAAGGCATAAAGATCAGAAAAGGAAGTAAAATGTTTCCTAGTTCAGATATTTAACTGCTTTCATAAAATATCTCAAGGAATCTACAGCATTATTAGAAATAATAAATAAATTCAGTAACTTATAGAAAGTATATATACATTAATATAAAATTATTTATATTCTTGGGGCACCTGGATGGCATAGTCGGTTAAGTATCTGAGTCTTGATTTCACCAGGTCATGATCTCAGGGTTGTGAAAGTGAGCCTCATATTGGGCTCCATGCTCAATATGGAGTCTTTTTAAGATCCTCTCCTTCTTCCTTTGCCCCTGCCCCCATGCTCTCTCTCTCTCAAATAAGAAAATAAATCTTCAAAAAATTATTTATATTCTTATATAAATTCAAAGCTACATAATATTGGAAAATGAACATTTTTATAATTCCATTTACGGTAATGCCAAAAGTTACAAAATACCTAAGAACAAATCTAACAAAAGATATTCATGACTTCAACACTGAAAATTACAAAACATTACTGACAGAAATCAAAGAAAATCTAAATAT
The DNA here is from genome assembly GCF_002007445.2 of Ailuropoda melanoleuca. Lineage (NCBI taxonomy): Eukaryota > Metazoa > Chordata > Mammalia > Carnivora > Ursidae > Ailuropoda > Ailuropoda melanoleuca. Next base: position 104,529,763 of record NC_048227.1, on the reverse strand, counting down.
TTGAAAGATATACCATTTTCATGGATTGTACTGCAATTCTCCCCAAGTTGAGCTATAAGTTCCCTGCAATCTCTAATAAAACTCCAGCAGGTTTTTTCTCTCTTTCTCTCTCCCTTTTTGTAAAAATTGGTAAGCTAATTTCTAAAATTTATTTAAAAATGCAAGGACTTAGAAAATCCAAAACAATATAGGAAACAAAACCTGGATGACTTACAATCCTGATTTCAAGACTTGCTATAAATCTACAGTTTGAAATTGGTAAAAAATAAAGACATATAGATCAAAGGAATAGAATAGAGAGTCTAGAAATAAACCCATATGTATATAGTTAATGAAGTTTTGACGAAGATGCCAAAGCAAGTTGATAGGGAAAGGATAATCTTTTCAACAAAAGATGCTGGATCAACCTAATATTTGTGTGAGAAAAAATGAACAACTCATAACTCATATCATACACAGAATTAACTAAAAATTGATCACAGTGCTAAATGTAGAACCTAAAAAACATGAAACTTTTACAAAAACAAACATAACACAGATGATCTCAGAGGTGGGCAAAGTTTTATTAGATAGCATACAAAAATTTAAACATAAAAGAAAAGAATGATTAGATTTCATCAAAATTAAATACATTTCCTCTTCAAAAGATATTTTTAAGAAAATGAAAATGCTAATTAGACATAAAATATTTGAAATGCATATATTAAACAAAGCATTCTTTCTAAAATATGTAAAGAATACTTACAAAATCAATAAGACAATTAGCTCAATAAAAATGGGCAAAATATTTGAGTAGACACTTCATAAAAGAAGATACATAAGTACACAAAGAGGTACATAAAAAGATGCTCAACTTCATTAGTCATCAAGGAAATGACCAAAGAAATATCACTATACATCCACTAAACTTGCTAAAATTAAAAGGAACAGCCATATAAAATGGTTAGTGAGGATGTGGAGCGACTGGCCCTCTTATACACTGATAATGGGCAGGTAAAATGGTACGACCAGCTTGGAATTCTACTTGGGAATTTCTTAAAAAGGTAAACAGATACCACTTACCATAAAACTCAGTCTTGATACTTCTAGATATTGCCCCAAAAGAAATAAAAACATGTGTCCAAACAAAACTTGTACATGACTGTTCATAGCCACTTTATTTGTAAAAGTCCCAAACTGGAAACAATCCAAATGTCAATTGACAGGTAAAGAGATGAACAAATTATGGTATATCTATCCAGGAATAAACTATTCGGAAATAAAAGGGAACAAACTACTGATATGTGCAACAAGAAGGCTGCATATGAAAATCATATGCTTAATCAAAGAGAGCACACCAGAAAATAAAATAAAAACTGTACCTGTTATCACATTTATGTAAAACTGTAGAACATACATACTAATCTAAAGTGACAGAAAGCTAGCCAGTGGTTGCCTGGAGACAGAAGTAGAGCGAGGGAGGATTTTCTAGGGGAACAGAGGAAAGTTTTGGAGGTGACAGAACATTCATTTTCTTGATTGTGGTGATGGTTTTGTGGTTGTATACATATGTCAACATTTATCAAAATGTGCACTTTAAGTTAGTGTGAATCATTGCATATCATTTATACTTCAATTAAGTTGCAAAAATCATAATGTGAACATACAAGTAAGTCTAGGGGCTAACATCAGAGCAATAGGTTTAGGTATTGATATTCTGCCTTATTTTTATACACATAAAACTTTACATAAAGTTGAAATCTTTGAGCTCATCCCCAATTTAGTTTTCCAACTAAGTTTTTTATATTTTACTGCAGATATATGTATAAATAGTATGTATGGCTTCCATGCTTAACATTTACATGAAAGTATCATACTATCTATATGGATCTTCATTTACACTTACTACATTGGTAGAAGTTACGAAGTTGCTAAATGTTGGCAAGGGTGTGGAGATAGAGGAACACTTGTGCGCTGCTTCTGGGAGTGTAGACTGCTCTTCATTCCAATTAAGTATACACATGAACTTAAGGCCAATCGGTTCTTCTCTGGGTAGATAGCCCTAAGAAATCATCAAGTTCATGAGGAGATATATACAAGAAAGTTGACTGCAGTGTTATTTGTGGCAACAAGGCATTGGAAGCAATCTGGGAGTTCATCACTGAAAAAGAGGCTAGGTAAAAAGTGGTGGCAGGGGCGCCTGGGTGGCACAGTCGTTAAGCGTCTGCCTTCGGCTCAGGGCGTGATCCCGGCGTTATGGGATCAAGCCCCACATCAGGCACCTCTGCTATGAGCCTGCTTCTTCCTCTCCCACTCACCCTGCTTGTGTTCCCTCTCTCGCTGGCTGTCTCTGTCAACTAAATAAATAAAATCTTAAAAAAAAATGGTGGCAATATGCTAGGGAATACTCTACAGCAGTCAGCAGCAACACAATGAGAGGAACTTTCAATAACTCAGATCTTGCAGTGGACACATTCGGGTTTCCCTCTCAGTCTCTGCTCTCTGCTGCGAGAAGCTGCCTATGTGATTGACATTAACAAACTTCAATACCTTCTGGTTCCCAGTATTGTTGGACCAATGGGAAACTTTAGAACAAGAATGGAAGGAGAATATTTTTATGTAGAAGGAGACAGGAGAGTGAAAAGATGGCATTTTTCGTCTGGGTCCTCTCCGCCAGGTCTCCATGGCAGCTTACTCCTCAAGGCAACTTTTTCTACATGACCTCCAGGTTCAAGTACACGTTCCCTCCTGTCAGTCACCCTTTGGGGCTAGGAATGTTAAAAGCTCAGCTGTCACTAGCTGTAGGTCACTGCATTGTCACCTGGTTTGTCCTCTCCCCACACCTTTGTCATCTTTGCAAGTAAGTCTTCTTTGGATTGTCCTGAATTTGAGTATAGAGAGGAATTTGGCAATAATTAGTAAAACTGAAGATGGACATTTTCTGAAGCAGAGATTCCACTTCTGGTCATATATCTAGAAAACTGTCACGCATACGTGTACCAGGAGAGATATACAAATGTATATATTATATATATATGTATATATGTTTGTATTCTGAAAATATCCTAACTGCAGCAGTTGTTTTGGCCAATTTACTTTTCCAAAGGATTCGAAACCATTGGAAAAGATATTACAAATAAAATAACTTCAATTAAATAGCCTTAGACCATTGGCCCAGAACATTCCATTTGTTTTTGGTAATAGAGGTTGACAATCCATAGTTTCTGAAGTTTGAATAAGAGTTATTTTTGGAAGAGAACAAAATCTCATGCCCTTGTACTTTCAGAACACTTAGGTAAAATTGTACATCTACCTGAGTGGTACAATCCTTACATCTATAAGCAGCAGAGCACACTTTATTGTGCTGGATCACATTATAACGCAGCTGTGCTCCATGCAAAGCAGAAATAAATGAATATAAAATGAAGCTGTTTGCTTAAAATAACTTAGTTCTTGATTTTAATTGTCTAAGTTAATGAAAACAAATTGATATCAGTGCAGGTGTCATGACTTAGATATCATGACTTACAACATATATCAATTATTCTACTCAAAAAAATTGTTCAATATTTTCCTAATCTTCTTAATGGAACATGATTTGGTCAATCATCCTTTCATGTGAAGCCCACCTTCATGAGCTTGTGATGGTAAAGTGAGCTACACATAATCCTCAGAATTACTATAGCCAGCTAGTGCTGGCTGCCTGTGGGATGCCAGAGGGTGAGAACGTTTCCTTAACTTCTGGTTTGATCCATTTTCCCTCCTTTCTAGGTGGGCTCTAAGAACTCAGCTGCAGAGAAAAATATGAACGATGAACTGCCGATACTACCCTCTTGGCCACCTAGTGCTTTGGAGACCCAGTTGTCTCTCTTTAGGTCATCTGACACATGGGAATGGAGAAAAGGAATCCAGCTTCACCACATTCTAAATAGATTCCTGCCATTCTGAGCTAGACACATTTTTCAATATATCTTGTTTCTATTTTTGGAAAAAAAAAAACCCTGCTAGTATCTACGAATAAAATGGATGCTGAATATAAAAGTTTTGGGTTTTTTTTTTCAATTTGAGTGAAAACAGTCGTATTTATTTATCAAGTATCTATGTTCGATTACCCAAAAAGATAAACATTAAAATTTAAAAAGCAGTGTGCTCAACCACAGCAATATCTAAAGCCTATTTGGTTCATGTTACTTTCTTGTAAAGAAAATAATCATTAGTACCAAAATTAGCTACAGTAAAAAAATATTTCCCTGTACCATCTTCTAGCCAATAAAAACAAATTGTGAAATCCCCTTGCAGTTGGAACTGTGAGGGCTTTAGAGTCACGCAGGTCTTCAGTAGAATTAATACTCCCCATTTTCAAACCTGTGTGCCCTTAAGCAAGAAGTTCACTGCCCTGAATCTCAGTCTATTCACTTATACAATAGGAATAATTGTTTTTATTGCAGAATTGGTGAAGATTAAAGGAGAAATCACTGGTACAGTGGAAACTACTATCATTCTACATACAAGAACACAGAAGCACATGAGGTTAGGTACTTGGCCCACAGCTACATAACTGGCAAGTGAAGAAGGAGGGCTTTGGGCTCTGGCCTTCTAGCTGGAGCCTGTGCTCATACCATGGCACTTAGTGACTCTCAAAAGCTTCTTCATTATTTGCAGAGAGAAAATGTGGAATTGTTTCTGTGTCAAACTTGTGTCAATCCATTCAATCATTCATTCATGCATTCATTCACTCATTGGCTGACCATTCATTCGATGCCTATTACGTGCCAAGCCCTGTGAAAGATACTGAGGAAGAATTTGTGGAGGAAAATTAAGATATACCATGGTCTCTACTCTTAATAAAGTCATTGTTTAATGGGGAAATAGACCCATAAAACAAATACTATAATACCGTATGATAAATGGTAATGAGACTTGTATGCACAAAGTACTATGGACATGTACAAGAGAAACAGCTAAATCTGTCAAGGAAGTGGGGAGTGGGGTCATGGAAAGAGGAAATTCAGAGAAGGCCATGCTGAAGGGTGATTTTAAATGATGAATACGGAGGATGATGACGAAGCATTTCCAGGTAGAACAACAACTTGGGAAAAATCTCTGTTATGAGGAAAGGTAATATTTGTGAGTTGGAAAGTGGTACATGAAGGTGTGTGATAATTCAAAAGAATCACGAAGAGCTCTGTGTAGCTGGAGGTGAGAGTGATGGACAGGAGACTACTCCAGAAGGAAACAGAAGAAGTTAGGTCCAGAGAAATCTTGTGATCTAAGGAGTTCATACTACATCTTGGCATTCTTGCTAGGGGAGTGTCATTTTCAGATTTTATTCTAGAGACCTAACTCTGTCAGTCTTGGATACAATCACCCTGTCCTGGAAAGGGAGAGACGCAGGAGAAGAGTTCAGTGATTTGTTGTACACATCTCCTGTTTTGCGCATTCTCCTTCCATCCCCCCATCTTTGAGGAATAGTGCCCCACTTCCTGTGGGGAATCCATCGCATATGGTTTAAGTTGGATTGATCCCACACCTACTGCCACAGCCAAGGGCTGGGCATACAATTCAGGGTAATTAAAGTACCCCATCCCCTTGTCCATTGTGACAGGATCCTGGATGTTCCTCACCCAAGGCTGGCTAATCAAAACTTATTTCAGCTCTATTGAACAAATTATAACCCTTTGTATGGAAATAATAATACTGCACTTACATGTAATTCTGAAGCTCAAAGTTAAGTCAAGTGGTCCAAGTTCACATATGTTCCTTCTAAGTAGTGGACATCTATGATTCCAAAGCTTACTTTTCTTTAATTCCAAAATATTACTCTACTGTATTTAAAACTTTTTAGGTTGCATCTTAAAGAAACTTAGCTTAAGTACAAAATAGGGAATTTTTTGGCATATATACATAAAGCCAGTGGCATACTGCCTTCAGGCATGGCCGGATCCAGAGGCTTAAAACTATTTCATCATGGCACTGTCTCTCAATAGGCTATCCACCACATGACAGATGATACAACCTGGGACCTGAAGACCGGCGTTCTCTAGGCTAATCAATCCCAGCAGACCATCTTTTCCAGTAACTGGCAGAAATGAACTGGTCTGAAAATTGGTATGTGATTTTATCTAAGTATACACCTGATGGCTGAATTCCAGCAGTTAAAATCATGAGACAGTGGTGACATACCCATCTGGTGGTGACATACCCAAATTGAAGTTTCAATTAATTTGAAAAACCTAATGTTGCAACTTGCAAGAAGTGCTGCTTGGAGTTTTTCTGTTGTGATATCATATGAACTCTTAAGTTTTCAAGATATATGAGATTTCAGTTACTGAAATCAGAAGGAAAATAACCTGAAGATGAGAGTTTCATAATCAGTCTGGTCCTTAAGATTTGGCTACAGAAATTCTGAAAGTTAAAGGAGAGTCTCAGCTCACTATTCCACCAAGAGAATAGAAACACACTGAAAATATCAGAACTTTTTTATGAAATGTGTTTTATACCCTCAATAGTATGGCCTGCTTCAACTGTAAATGCAATTTTTAGAAATAAGACAAATGAAATAATGTAGCTTCCTCACCCCCTCCCACAAGAACAACAACAAAAAAGAAAAGAAGCCACACACAAAAAGTTCATGGGTCTTTATGTTATTTGAGGTTGCAGATTAAAATAAATGAAATCATTTTGTTTTCTACCATGAAATCCCACCAGACAAATCTTGCTTGTTGAGTCCTAGTATCCAATGGGATAAATCTGTAGGGAATATTTTTCTGCTTTTTTCCCTTCTTCTTGACCACAACCTTTTTCAAGTGACCCAGGAGCTGATTTCCAGACTATGAAAAAAATTGTTAGAATGTCCAATTGGAAGAAACAAAAAATTACTTAATTTCAAATCTGCTTTACAAATGAATCCAGGTATTCACTTACTAAATACATAAAAAATAGGCATGTATTGATAATGTATCTTCATAATACCATTAATTACAAACCATTGCAAAACTGTAGGATAGAGAGCAACCACATTTAAAAGCTGCAAGATTTAAAGGGCAAAACTGGCATAAAAATGCATATATTCCAGGATAAAATGTCTCGAATTTTTAAAAATCTGATATATGCGAATAGTTCAAATAAAAAACTCATGGTGTATGAACAGAGTGCTTTTCAATAATGAGACTTACTTTTATTTGGGGAGGCTTTTTACTTAAATATTCTGCTTCAAGTATTTCACAGAATATTTACTTTCCATACCCTAAAAATCTTAGTTCCTCACATTAGCGACATTTGTAGTATTTAGTATGACTTGCATTTCCCCGTATTTATACCTTTCTCTAAAAGTCGTTCTTTTTCATGTGCTGTTAATGCACTACTTTCTAGAACTGATTCTGCATTGCTCATAACATGAACATTTCTCTGATATACTAGGTATATGATATGATCATTATTTTCAGTGACATTTGCTTTGAGGCACAGGGATTCAGATAAAAATTGGTAATGGGTGTTGAGTCTATTCTTTTGCAACATGTCCATTCCTTATAGAAATCCCACACTAAGGTAGATTAAGACCGCCAATACTCTGAATTCCTTTCAAGATGGCTCTTGTACCGATGTGTAGGTAAAACCCACAGGAGAAAGATCTGGCATCACCTGCTCATGAAGAAGATCGAGGAAATTCTGAAACAGGCACATTTATGAGTGCTTGCTATATATGTTACCATGATTACTAATGTTAAGTTTTCTCTTGAGTGATAACTATATTTCCTAAATGTATTTAACTTTAATTGCATGATTCTTTCAAATATGATCTGGCATTTAAAATTGTTTTAACACTACATCAGAAATTAATGATATACTGTATGGTGACTAACATAACATAATTAAAAAATTTTTAAACAAAGAAGTTTTGAAGAAGAGCTGATTCAGCAGAAAATAAAATGAGTTCAATTTGAGAAATAATGAGTAAAATAAAAATAAGGTTATTTCTAGCTTGAGTTCACTGTAAAAAAATAAAATAAAATTGTTTTAGAAGCACTATTCTCTACTAATTATTTAACTTATACTAAAAAAGAAAATTTCCACCCTGTGTCTAAGTTATTTCCAGCACTCTAAATATGCTGATCAAAAGTGAGACAAAGCTCTTAAGTTAATAGAGGATTTTCTTTCAGAAGAAAGAGGAATTGACTTAAAGAGCAGAGAGATGAGCTTTGTAGACCAACATTTATATTGTCCTCATTCTGTGATATTTCCTTTGGATCAAGGTCAAGTTATAAAAAATATAACTCTATTTTAATTACTTGGGGGGGATACATTATTAATGTCCAAGACCAATATTTAGTAAATCCCCATGAAGAGGATGATAGTAAAAATTCTAAAACATTGCTGCACCTGGGAATAAATTTTTTTCTTTTCTCTTCTCCCCCCCCATCAAAATCAAAACAAATTCTCATTTTTATGGAGAAACCATATCAAATAGGAATGGCAAAGATGGCGTCTGTGCCCCATGTCCTTCCTCTCACCCTCACTGTCAGGGAGACTGCGTGGAACCTTCCAGTTTGCTCAGGACAGTCCTGGCTCATGCCCGCTGTCCCTGTATAATTAATAATCAATCTCCATTTCACTGTCCTTTGAGAGTGGTTTGGACATTAAATATGTGTCCTATTTGTAGTAGACATTGCAGACCAATGTGGCTTCAGATATGGTGCTTTAGGCGCCTACCGCCAATCAATCATAGCTCAACACTAATTGAAAGAGAAATTAGGTGAATGGGCATTCAAATAAAACTGAGAGCGCAGTATGAAGAAACGGAAATATTCATCACGTTAAAGTGTTGTTTTCCTCTTTCCCTTCCCACTAAACCGTAGTAGAAAGAGCAAAGTACTAGCTATCAGGAAGTTTTATTTTTCATCTTGATCATCTCTTGGCTTCGATTTCTTTATTTTTGAAATTAAAGTGTTGAATTAGATGAGCTGTGGGATTCTTTCCAGCTCCCATTCTATGACTGTGGACCTGGTATCTGACTTGTTAGCAAACTGAAGGTTTTGTTTTTGGTTTTCTGTTTTTTTAAGATTTTATTTTTATTTATTTGACAGAGAGAGAGACAGCCAGCAAGAGAGGGAACACAAGCAGGGGGAGTGGGAGAGGAAGAAGCAGGCTCCCAGCGGTGGAGCCTGATGCGGGGCTCGATCCCAGGACCCTGGGACCACGCCCTGAGCCAAAGGCAGACGCTTAACGATTGAGCCACCCCGGTGTCCCTGAAGGGGTTTTTTAATCTTAAAATTGGTAAATGTGCTGTAGTGGCAGTTAACGAAGGTGCCATCTTCTTATTATTTTTTTTATTTTTATTTTTATTATTAGTGTGTGTGTATGTGTAGAATATTCTTCAGAAAGAATTCTTCCCATCTTTCAGCTCCTGCCCACCCCATTCACACAGGTGGAAGGGCATAGTACAGACACCCTTCCTGAGCTCTATACATTGATGAGCTTATTAAATGTCTCCTCCCAAATTTAACATATCCCAAACAGAATGACCATGTTGTTTCCTTAAAATGCTTCCTGCTCCCAGCTCGCCCATCTCAGATAATGGCATCACCATCTACCTTGTTCCTCAAATACTGGCTGTGGCTCACAAGGGTGCCAATAGGATTTGGCCAATGTTCAGGTCCCTCCTCTTAAGGAGTCTCTCTGTCTCTCTTCCCCTCTGTCTGTTTCAGCCATTCTGCCCTTTTGGTTCCTCGTATGATTCTCGCTTATCCTCCAGTACCTGCGCTCCTACCTTCCTTCTAATGGGAGCTCTCTTTCCCTTCTCTAGATGACTTGTCCTTTAGGTCTCACCACACTTGCACCTCTTCAAAGAAGCCTAATTTCTCACCCGAGATGGTTGGCTCCTCCCGCAGTATCCTCACTGTATCATTCACCCACCCTTACATAAACTGTAGTTCACGTGCCATCAACTGCTCACAGTTTGCTGAATCTACCAAACAGGGCAGACATTGTGTTTCTCTAGCTCACTACTTTATCTCAGTGCCCAGCATTTCTATAAAGGTAAATATAGGCACCAAAACATTTGGGAATAAATGACTCCATGGATTTCTGAACATCATTTAACATTTAACTTCATCATGATAATGTTAAGCGTTAAAGGATTTTTTAAAAGGTCCTCCTCATTCGTCAAGTGTCTTAGTTGCTCAAGCAAAAGAGGTTATCCCTGAGCTGAGCTGGACACGTGGCCTAGAGCTCAAAGGCCCTCACCAGGACAGCCTCACTGGCTCTCAGCTCCACTTTTCCTCCTTCCACTGCCCCACATTCCCACTCACTGCAGGGTCTGCTGCATTCTCCAGCAAGCTCTCTCAACTGGTGGACACTGTTGCTCCTCACTCCTCACTCAACCTGAACTTCAGGCACACTCTTAAAGCTATGATTTGAGAAAGAGAATGTTGCCTTGGTTTTCCTGAGTCTGTGTCAGTCTCACAGAAGAGGCCTGGAGTCGGGAGAAGCATCCCTGGCTGTGGTGCTAAATTTTGCGTCAACTTAGCTGGGCTATGGTGTCTACCTGTTTGGTCAAACACTACTCAAGATGTTGCCCTGAATCGGAAGAATAAACATAGTTAAAATGTCTGTGCTACCCAGAGCAATCTACACTTTCAATGCCATCCCGATCAAAATACCCAATGACAGTTTTCAAAGAACTGGAACAAACTGCCCTCAAATTTGTGTGGAACCAGAAAAGGCCCCAAATCGCCAAGGAATTGTTGAAAAGGAAAAACAAAGCTGGGGGCATCACATTGCCGGATTTCAAGCTATACTACAAAGCTGTGATCACAAAGACAGCATGGTACTGGCACAAAAACAGACACATAGACCAATGGAACAGAATAGATAACTCAGAAATGGACCCTCGGCTCTTTGGGCAACTGATCTTTGACAAAGCAGGAAAAAACATCCAGTGGAAAAAAGACAGTCTCTTCAATAAATGGTGCTGGGAAAATTGGAAAGCTATATGCAAAAGAATGAAACTTGACCACTCTCTCGCACCATACACAAAGATAAACTCCAAATGGATGAAAGACCTCGATGTGAGATAAGAACCCATAAAAATCCTAGAGGAGAACATAGGCTGCAACCTCTTTGACATTGGCCACAGCAACTTTTTTCATGACACATCTCCAAAGGCAAGAGAAACAAAAGAAAAAATGAACTTGTGGGACTTCATCNAAGAATGAAACTTGACCACTCTCTCGCACCATACACAAAGATAAACTCCAAATGGATGAAAGACCTCGATGTGAGATAAGAACCCATANAGAACATAGGCAACAACTTCTATGACATCGGCCAGAGCAACCTTTTTCACGACACATCTCCAAAGGCAAGAGAAACAAAAGAAAAAATGAACTTGTGGGACTTCATCAAGATAAAAACCTTCTGCACAGCCAAGGAAACAGTCAACAAAACTACGAGGCAGCCCACAGAATGGAGAAGNAAAAAACTAAGAGACAGCCCACGGAATGGGAGAATATATTTGCAAAGGACACCACAGATAAAGGACTGGTATCCAAGATCTACAAAGAACTTCTCAAACTCAATACACGAGAAACAAATAAACAAATCATAAAATGGGCAGAAGATATGAACAGACACTTTTCCAAGGAAGACATACAAATGGCTAACAGACACATGAAAAAATGTTCAACATCATTAGCCATCAGGGAATTCAGATCAAAACCACATTGAGATACCACCTTACGCCAGTTAGAATGGCAAAAACTTACAAGGCAAGAAACAACAATTGTTGGAGAGGATGTGGAGAAAGGGGATCCCTCCTACATTGTTGGTGGGAATGCAAGTTGGTACAGCCACTCTGGAAAACAGTGTGGAGGTCCCTTAAAAAGTTAAAAATTGAACTACCCTATGACCCAGCCATTGCACTACTGGGTGTTTACCCCAAAGATACAGACGTAGTGAAGAGAAGGGCCATATGCACCCCAATGTTCATAGCAGCATTGTCCACAATAGCTAAACTCTGGAAGGAGCCGAGATGCCCCTCAACAGATGACTGGATTAAGAAGATGTGGTCCATATATACAACGGAATATTACTCAGCCATCAGAAAGAACGATTACCCAACATTTGCAGCAACATGGACGGGACTGGAGGAGATTATGCTAAGTGAAATAAGTCAAGCAGAGAAAGACAATTATCATATGGTTTCACTCATTTATGGAACATAAGAAAGAGCAGGAAGATTGGTAGGAGAAGGAAGGGAAGAATGAAGGGGGGGATAAACAGAAAGGGGAATGAACCATGAGAGACTATGGACTCTGGGAAACAAACTGAGGGCTTCAGAGGGGAGGGGGGTGGGGGACTGCAATAGGCCAGTGATGGGTATTAAGGAGGGCACATATTGCATGTTGCACTGGGTGTTATACGCATAATGAATCATGGAACACTACATCAAAAACTAAGGATATACTGTATGGTGACTAACATAACATAATAAAAAATTATTAAAAAAAAAAAGAAGAAAAAAAGATGTTGCCCTATAGATGTAACACTTAAAATCAGTTAACTTCAAGTAAAACAGATTGCCCCCCTAATGTGGGTAGGCCTTATCCAATCAGTTGAAGGCATTAAAAGGGAAAACAGGTTTCCCAGAGAAGAAGGAAGAAATTCTACCTTGAGACAATGACATAGACACCCTGTCTGAGTTTCCACCCTGACATCCTGCCCTAAATTTCAGACTCAAGACTGTCACATCTACTCCCGCTTGAATGTCCGGCCTAAAGATTTCAAACCCGCCAATCTCCGCAATCATGTAAGTCAATTCCTTAAAATAAGTCTCTTTATTTCTGTATATCCTATGGATTCTATTTCTCTGTAGAACCCTGACTATTACACTGGCCTACACAGATGCAGGCTGAATGAAACCTCTGGTTCACAAATCTACCACAGTCACATTAAGGGAGGCAAGCAGACAAAACTGTGAGAGACTCTTAGGTATTTTAATTAGGTTATTAATATATCATTCTTTTCCCCCCAGAGAAAAATGTATTCTCCAATATTCCTATCTTCCATTCAACTTCTTGAACACAAGTGACCGTTCTCAGTCACAGAGACAGGTGGGGGCAATATTTGATTGTAACAATATTACTACCTACTAGATGACAACAAACCATAGTGTTTGGGGGAAAGTCACATTAATCTGATGCCAATTTTATCAAGATCTGGGCAAATGTTAGCTTTTCTTTAATAGAAAGGTAGAAATAATAAAAGATTTCAGCTTTCGGATGTTTAAATAACCCGAAAGTGTTCAACCTAAGAGCTTTACTCTGATAGCTGGGAAAAATGAGCACTAAGGCATATTATTATAGCAGAAATGTAGGAGTTGTGAAAATGATCAAATGATAAATATATGATCTTCTTTCTTGGATTATGGTTGTTAAAATGTCTTCGGAATTGAGGAACAAAGCCTCAAGGGCAACATTCGTAACAGGGTCAAACTGATAAAAGGGATGCTTTATTTTCCTTTGGGAGATTCAGAAGAAAATAATTTGGCCAAATATGAAACTACAGAATTATTCTTGACTAAAAAAATTGATCTGAAAACTCAAGCAAAACCAAACTATACTGTACTTTTATTGTTAAGAATGATACCATCTCTACCTAAAAATCTCTTATCAATGATAAAATTGACTTAAGTATTCTGTATACATCTCCTTGTTTTGCTCTTCTTTTGATATATTGTCAGAATAGCAAGCCATGAGTGGTTTTTTTTTTAAAGATTTTATTTATTTATTTGACAGAGATAGAGACAGCCAGCGAGAGAGGGAACACAAGCAGGGGGAGTGGGAGAGGAAGAAGCAGGCTCATAGTGGAGGAGCCTGATGTGGGGCTCGATCCCATAACGCCGGGATCACGCCCTGAGCCGAAGGCAGACGCTTAACCGCTGTGCCACCCAGGCGCCCCAAGCCATGAGTGTTTTAATAAGATAGGACAATGGTCTATCAGTTCATTGGGCATAACTACAAAATGATAAATTAGAAGTAGATATGAAAGAGCATTTCATTTCTTAAAAACAGAAAAGAATATAATTTGGAAGATGTTCTATGCTGAGTATATGCTTAGAATTTCTACAATCACTCATAGAAAATAAACTACCTTATTTCAAGGATATTTGAAATACAATCAGCCATATATTTTGCACAAAAAGATATACGATCAGCCATATATTTTGCACAAAACATGAAAAGGTTTACAAACCACTCAAATTACTTGTTGGAAATCCAAATTGATTGTTTCATACTAACAGCTATTTTCTTTGTGAATACAGCACTATAATCACATATAGAGCCTTACTACACATTGATTGTGCATATGCAGAGGAAACACATAATAAATTTTTTAAATGAAATGAAAAAAAATCTCCAAAATGGCAGAATCAATGTGTATTACAACTGCAAAGCCCTAAATTTTTAAGGGTGCACTGTGCAAAGCCATACAGCAATGATTTTCTTGTCAAAACAAAGAAAAACTCCTAAGAGTTTTGGTATTTTGATACACATGTGTACTTCGACACACATATCAAATGACATTAATGAAATATGTCTGTGTATGTTTCCTTAACACTTCCAACAGAACCAATATATCCAATAGGTGCTTGTCACTAAGTAATCACCTTGAAAGAAACTCTAAGTATTTTAGTGATCCTGTCATTGTGCAAAATATTTTTTGGTTGTGCTCTTACAGAATTATTTTCAGAGTCTTCAGCATGTTCTTTCAAATATCCTCAGTAGAGGTACACTTCACCTGTCAGGAATGGATTTGAGGCAAAAGTCATATGACTTGAAATCTAATGAATAAAATGCATGACAAGTGTGGGTAAACCAATTTGTTGTAAAAATTATAGTGAAACCACAAAGCAATGAAACTCCTCATTTTATATGACCCAAATAAAATTCTGGAGCAGACACTCTAAGGACTTCCTGAGTGAAGACAGCCTCACAGGATCAGGATAAGTTGCTGCTGTTTTTGATTCTTTCCATCTCATTTTAATTTATAACATGTAAGTGAAAACTTAGTCTTTGGTGAAGAGTATTGTATTCAACTAAAGAGTCTGGTCCATGTTTTCATCAACCTAACCTCTATTCATTATCACAGGACAATAGGCACCTTAAAGAAAAATCGCTGCCGTAACTCCTTAAAGGCAATCAAGATCGAAAGAAACCTTAAAAACCATTTATTACAAGAAGCTATGAATCTCCTTTACAACATCTCTACCCCACAACCATCCTGTCTATTCCTGAACAGCTCTAGTGACAAGGAACTCATCATCTCCCAAACAGGACCCAAAATTTGGACATGTGTTACTACTAGAAAGTTCTCCCTTAAATCATATCAATATTTGCCCCCATCAGCTTCTGCCTCTGACTCTGCTTTATCTCCTAGAGGTGACATAGCATAAATTAAATCCCTCTTCTTCACCATGGCCCTTTAAATATTAGAAGATAGATGCCAATTCTCTCCTGGTCTTTTCTGTGTCAGGTTAAGTTGTGTGTATTATATATCTATGTGTGGTATATTCATTAGTGTATTCATTCATTTGATTAAATATTACTGAGCTTATAATATACACCAAACCCACATTGTAATCATGAAAAATAATAAAGAAAATTATATAGATACAGTGCATATCTCAAGAATTCTAGGTGGGGAGATAGAGAATGAGCCAATAGAACAATTTCAGCTCATGAAAGGTCTTTTGAATAAAATAAACTATGTGATAAGATAGAGAGTAACTGAGGGAAATAAAGCATTTGGGGATGGGTACTCAGAAGAAGTGACATTTGATCTAAACCTGGCAGAGCAGAAGCAGCCAGCATGCAAAAGGCACTGAAGGCAGAAAGAAAAGCAGACACAAAATCTCTGAGGCACCAAGGACTTCACAGATTTGAAAGACAGCAAGGAGGGCCATGTGTTTGAACACTGGAGAATTAAGAAAGATGGCAATAGAAGATGAATTTAGAGTAGTAGATGTAGATTGGGGATGAAATCATGCAGGACTCTGTGGGATAGAAGATGTTGAATCTTATTCTAAATCCAATAGGAAACTATTGAAGGATTAGAGTCAGGAAATTATGTAATCCGATATGTAAATTTAAAAGATAATTCTGGCTGCTGGAGAAGGGATTACAGGGGCATGTGCAGATGCAGGGAGTCCAGTGAGAAGTCTACTGCAATGGTCCAGGCAAGACAACATGGTGGCTTAGACACATAAGGTGGTACTGGAAATGGAGAGAAGTGGTTATCTACAGGATATATTTTGAAGAAAGAGTTATTAAGACCTGCTTATAGTTTGGATGTGAGGATTTAAAGGAAAGAAGAATTAATGATGATTTCTAACATCATACCTGAGCAACAAGTTAGACGTTGGTCACATTTACTGTGATGGGATGTGACCATTTCGGAGAAGCAGAGAAACTGAGTTATATTTTGGACATTTTAAACTTTGAGTATGACAGTCAAGTGGAGATACCATGTAGGTGTAGAGATATGCATCTGAAGGTCAAGAGGCAAGGTGGGTGTAGGGATGTCAATATGGAAGTCAATGTTAAAGGGATGGTATTTAAAGCCATGATATTTGTCATTATTATCTTAGAGAAGAAATTAGGTGGGGACTAGGGGCTGAGGAAGGGCCCTTTGGTGCCCCATCATCTAGGATTGAGCACAGGTGAAGGACGAGGAAAAGAAGCCAGCTAAGGAGTAAAGTGCAGAAAATGCAGGAGAGAGACATATCAGAGAAGTTAAGAGAAGAATCTTAAGAGAAAGTGGTCAATGGTTTCAAACTTTCTAGCTATGTGTAGTAATATTGTTAGTTTAAGACTATTTTAAGCAGCTATATACCCATATATCTTCCTATTAAATTTAAATTTTATCAAAGACGGGAGTTATGTCTTTCATATTATCATTTCTCCTAGGCATGGAATGCCTTAGAAGTAAGTGGTTGAGGAATAAGGGTGAGGTGGGAGAGGGGAGTTTGAGAGAAGGTATAAAATAGGTGTTTCAAAATCCTCAACGTCACTCAGCATCAGGGAAATACAAATCAAAACCACAGTGAGATACCACCTCACACCAGTCAGAATGGCTAAAACAGTCAGGAAACAACAAGTGTTGGCAAGGATGCGGAGAAAGGGGAACCCTCCTACACTGTTGGTAGGAATGCAAACTAGTGCAGCCACTCTGGCAAATATATGTAGGTTCCTCAAAAAGTAGAAAATAGAGCTGCCCTATGACCCAGCAATTGTACTACTGGGTATTTACCCCAAAGATACAAATTTAGTGATCTGAAGGGGCACCTGCACCCCAATTTTTATAGCAGCAATGTCCACAATAGCCAAACAATGAAAAGAGCCCAGATATCCATCAACAGGTGAATGGATAAAGAAGATGTGGTATATTTATATAATGGAATACTACTCAGCCATCAAAAAATGAAATCTTGCCATTTGCAATGACATGGATGGAACTAGAGAAACTATTATGCTAAGTAAAATAAGTCAATCAGAGAAAGACAATTATCATATGATCTCTCTGATATGCGGAATTTAAGAAACAAGGCAGAGCATAGGAGAAGAGAGGGAAAAATGAAAGAAGATGAAATCAGAGGGGGAGACAAACCATAAGAGACTCTTAATCATAGGAAACAAGCTGAGGGATGGAGTAACTGGGTGATGGACATCGGGGAGGGTATGTGTAGTAATGAGCACTGAGTATTATATAAGACTGATGAATCACAGCCCTGTACCCCTGAAACAAATAATACATTATATGTTAATCAATTGAATTTAAATAAAATTTTAAAAAAAAGGTGTTTCAGAGGATAGGGACGCTAAAGGAACACATGTGAGTGCTGTGAGTGTGCGATTCCTCTTCCTGCTCTTCCTAGATAACAGAAGGTCAGTTCTAGAGGGTATCTTAACACATCCTGGGCTCTCCACACTGAACCGATTCCCTCTCCCCAGGCCTCCTCCACAAAAGTTCCTTTCTGCACCCAGGTGTCTGGGTGTCATACTTGCCCCTTCCCTGTTCCCATCTTCTGCATCCATCCAGGTAAGTGTGCAGGCTACCAAGTCAAGAACGCTGGCCTGGCCTGTCCCAGCTCTGAGACCATGAACAAGTCATTTGCGTTCTGAGTCTCTTTCTCTGTAAAGCAGGGATAATGGATGCATCCAGATGCCTCAATCAGTGCTAGGCTTCTAATTTCATTGTCATCCTCCTCTGTCTCCCAGATGACAAGCTTGCACATATTTAACATCTTAATATTTCTCACATCCAGCAAGATTTCTTTCCCTGCCTCGTGTGATTACTTTAGCTCACATTTTATCTGCATCTTATCTTTTCAGTGCTCGTGGCCTAGCCCTGACTGGGAAGAAGGCCTTCCTTACACAGAGGACAGCACAAGCGAAGGCTAAAGCAGAAGGAGACTGGGACGGTCTCCTGTCCAGGGTTTTGGAAATTTTCACGTGCACGAAGTCACCAGTGGGGCCATTAACGTACAGATTCTGGCTCAGAAGGTCTGGATGGGCCTAGGGTTCTGCGTATCCAACCAGCAACTAGTGGAGTGGTGCTGTGGCCCACACAAATTCTGGAAGGTTCAGCAGTGCTACACACTGTGGCTGAGGGCTGGTAAGCTGCTTCCTGCCCTTGGTTTCTGGTTGTTGGTCACGCTCCCTCATGCCAGTGTTCTCTTCACACTGCCTGGTAAGAGATGACCTCATCTCCCTACAAGCACCTCGTCCTACCAGTGAAGCCACACCGCCCAATACTGTCACTAATTTTCAACAGTTAACACTGGACTGTCATGACCAGACAATTGGGAAACACTCAGCACACGAAAAGAAATAGCTTTAGAGACTTATTCATGTTTGTTATCTTCTGGGGTGAGGATGCTGCAGGGACAACCATGGTGCTTGCTCGCCTCACGTGATAACCTAACCGCTCTTGGAATTAAAGCATAATTTATATTTAACACCTGATGAGATTTTTTTTAAAAGATTTATTTATTGAATAGAGAGAGAGAGAGAGAGAGAGAGAGAGAGAGCGGGTGGGGGAGGGGCAGAGGGAGAGGGAGACAGAGAGAGTCTTAAGCAGACTGCGTGCTGAAACACAAGGCTCAATCTCACGACCCTGAGATCACAACCTGAGCTCACACCAAGAGTTGGACACTTAACTGACTGAGCCACCCAAGCGCCCCAACACCTGATGAGATTTAAACTCACTGTCTTAGGTTTTGAAATTGCAAATGTACATATTAGACATCTGTTAATAATGCATTTAGATATTAAATAATAAAACAGGCATATTACCAAACATTCTATTTTCTTTTAATATTTTATCAAGATTTGGTGGATTTTACTAATAATTCCAAATATCTGAAACACAACAAAATTTTACGACCTTTTTTTTAAAGATTTTATTTAGCCATTTGAGAGAGACAGAGAGAGAACACGAGCAGGGGAGGGGCAGAGGGAGGAGAGAAGGGAGCCCAAAGCAGAGCTCAATCCCAGGACCCAGGAATCATGACTTGAGCTGAAGGCAGATGCCTGTCTGAACCACCCAGGCACCCCTACAACCCGATTTCTAGTTCAAAATTTCTACAGGTGCCAATAATAATAATAATGACAATTGATCTATCATTTTTATTTTTTTTATTTTTTTTTAAAGATTTTTAAAATTTATTTGACAGAGATAGAGACAGCCAGCGAGAGAGGGAACACAAGCAGGGGGAGTGGGAGAGGAAGAAGCAGGCTCATAGCAGAAGAGCCTGATGTGGGGCTCGATCCCACAACGCCGGGATCACGCCCTGAGCCGAAGGCAGACGCTTAACTGCTGTGCCACCCAGGTGCCCCTGATCTATCATTTTTATTACTGGTAGTTTGAAAATTTCTTTCATCTTCACAACTCATTATGGGTTAATCATGTACATTTTTAGAATTGTCAAATTGGGGAAATCCTAAATTTTTCTCACACAAGAGCTATACTACTTCGGGGTTTTTTCGACTTTTCTTGTATGGAAACTAATCTTCCTCTGAATTGATGACGCTTTCAACTGGCTTGTCACCAGGCTCCCATGGCAGTGGCTCAATGGCACATCTCTACAACATATGAGGTTATCTTTTGTGATGTCAGAACTTCATGTCAAAACAGCAGGAGAGATTCAAATCTTTTCCCGATGGGTTCATATGCATCACTTCTCTTCATTAATTGGGTTATCAAACAATCTGAGAGCCTAATTATGATTCCTATTCAGAATTTATCTCTTCCTTTTAATGAACTACTGGTTTTGGTAAAAAAATGTGCCATTTGGGAAGTGTCAGAATGCTTTGGGACAAGATCAGTCTTGTTAAGACATGATTGAATAAGGAGGCACCTGGGTGGTTCAACCGGTGAAGCGTCTGCCTTCAGCTCAGGTCAGGATCCCGGGGTCCTGGGATTGAGCCCCACATTGGGCTCCCTGCTTAGCGGGGAGTCTGCTTCTCCCTCTCCCTCTGCTGCTCCCCTTCCTTGTGCCCTCTGTCTCTGGCCCTCTCTCTCTCTAATAAATAAATAAAATCTTTAAAAAAAAAGGACACGGTTGAATATGTTGGAGGGCATAGAATATTCAACTTTGCACATCGACTACTTGCTTATTGAAGCGCTACCACAGATGGCTGTCCTACAAAAGAAGGGATTGTGATCACTTTTATTTTACATAATTCACATGAAAAAAAGAAATCAGTATAGGATACCTTTATAATAGCATGTATCACATTACTGATGAGAACACAACCTTCCTCTGACAACGTTCTTACACATCCAATGAGTCATGTAATTCTTCCGTATCTGAGAATTTACCAGAGACTTGCTCTGGCTCCAGGCATCCCAACGCTTGTTTCTCCTAACTTGTTTTCCACGTGGGTCTGCTGCCAGCACCACAGGACATGTCCCTGTTGAGACACAATTGCCGGACCTTCAGGTAGTGACTCCTAATAAGGCGGCGCGGTAAGCGGAAAGGTGAACCCTAAAATGTACTGCACTAAACTCACACTCAGTGTATGTCCACATCAGTATTCCCTGAGCCAGACTCCCGAACTGCCCAGCGCCACTCTAATTCCACTACACAGCAGGGGAAATGTAGCCGGGAGTCAGACGAGAACAAGCAGCTCTGCCTGCAGTTAAAATGTCTCACTGTGGCAAATTTTATAAAAGCACCGGGCCATGTGAGTGCCCTGACTACGCCCTCCCAGGGTTGAGAAAAGCACTCATGCCTGATTGGCCCTTTCAACCTCCTGGCAAACCCATCTCTGCACAGACGCAAGCAAAGCTACTGGGATCAATCTGGCGCTGTGTCAGCACTTTGTAATGCGCTCTGGATAATCTCTCCCTGTTAATCGCTAACAATATTATCTTGTAAGAGAAAGAAAAGGCCTGGCTAAACATTCACCTGCCCTCACCCTAAAATATTACAATGATATAGATGTCTACCCTGGGCAAAGGCAGCAGCAAATTCACCGAGGAGGCAACCAAAACACGCCCTTGCTGCGTACAGTTCGTGTGTTAGTGCGTCTATCCTGTAAGTTACAATCAGATAGCTCCGGTCAAGACTGCCGGCTGCCTGGTAATGAAGTCCATTTGTTTGTGCAGGTTTTTCTAAGGTTTCAGAGAGAAATGAGATTGTTACTCATATATAAAACATATCGCAGATTCTATCTTCAGGTTATATGGGTCTCAAGCCATCATAGGTGGAAAGATGAAGCAAACCAATCCAAATACTGACTTGCTTAGCGCAAGGCATTACTGTCAAGTTTAGGGTAGACAAAGGAGTGTGTTTTCATAAGAAAACCTTCAAATATATAAAGAAGTAAGTAACAATTTCATCGGATGCTGAGTAAAGATGAAGAGATATAAGACCATGTAGTTAGTTAATGCAATCATAGAGCTCCACGGAAATGAACTTTGGGTGAAACATCAGTGAGAGCTACGCTGGATAGTTGCAATGTTTTCCTTTCATTATCATGAATTATCTCTTCAAATAGAGTACATGTTCACTCGAAATTATGTTTTATAAATCACCTAGAAGATATAGTTTATTTTGTTTGATTGTGTATATTGTCTAATTTTAATCTTCAAATGTCTTTCAAAAAAGATATTTTTTGGTGTCTTTTTGTCAGTGTTATCATCTTTGGTGTACTTAATGGACACTTTTTATATGTTTAGTAAACGCCTTTAATAATAATAATAATAATAATAATAATAATGATAATATATCCCAACAAGGATCACAACTTATACCAAATGGTTGTTAAATTTCTGATTCTGTTTCAATGAAAATGTTCTCTCTAATAATACACTCTTAGCAAAGCTGGCATAATTTCTTCCACAAAGCTTGTTTCATATGACAATGAATAGAAAAAAATTCCAAATCAACAAAAGGAATCATTTGCCTATGACTTATATGAAGACTTTACTTTTTAGAAACGTCACACAAGATCATGCAATCGTGTCACCTGAGAATATTGAAGAGCCCTGCAGACCACAAATAGTGGTCTAATTTTCATAGGTGGGTGGATAGCCAACTGTGCCTGGCATGCACTCAGATGGATCTGTTCCTCAAAACCTTACTGACCCTTCCAGCCTTTAGAGACTGAAATCTCTTTCCTGAACTTTTGTATTACTAATTTTTGGCCTCATACAATTTTATAATTAAATAACAATACAAAAGAGTGTTATTTTAGCCATTTACTCAACTTGGTCCTACTTTCCCAACCAAATTACAATTTCCTAGAGAATAAGACATAGACTTTGTGCTCATCTGCATTTTCTACCTGCCTAACCTAGGATTGGGTCTTATAATCAAGAAATACTTGTTGGATTAAAGTCTATAATTTGGCATTCTATGCAAATCCTGCTCCAGATCTTGGTTCTGGGCTTGAGGGGGGAACACCATACGAATATCCTTGTATTCATGAAGAATTTTTATCAGGGAGAGGAGGTTTATCCCACTCAAGTCCCAAACTGCTCCAAGCACAAGCCTTACCCACAACCCCTTAACAAATTCAGACAGAAAAATACATTTATGCACACAGCTTTGGTCTACCCACCATGTTATGCTTTTGTTGCTACCAATAACTGTGACTTCTACTTGTCCCATAGCACTTTCTTGACTGGATAACTCCCAACATACGGATAAACTTTCCATGGGGTAAAGGTAACCATAGGCAGCCTTGTTTTTTTGGTTTTTTTTACGGGGATGTCCCCATAAATCTGAGCGCTAGATGTCCTATCGGTTTTATTTTCCTAAACTCTTAATAAGTACCCATAAGGTGTCAGAAGGAAGGAAAGCAAGTTAATGCCTGACTAAACACAAGAAATATGATTCTGGGGCCATGCCAGTATGCCTCTGAAAACAGTGTTGGTTACAGCAGCTGGCACCCCCCAAGTAAGACCTACTTGATCCGAGAGGTGTACTTTGTGATAGTGCAATGTGACTTCCTGGCCAGCTGGTAAAATTTCAGATTTACACTACAGTCTGGATAACTGAGCCAAGTCCTTGGCTTTGGAAGGATTGCCTGAGGACCATCAATCTACCTGCTCTGTTTGTCCACACTACCAGCCGATCTGGGGCCATCCCCTCCTGTTTTCAACAGCTTTCTTGATAAGTTAAAGGGAATGGCAATCCACACCTGGTTAAATCTGTCTGGCAACAAATGGAAGACCCAATAATCAGTTATATTTAAAGTGTTTATAATAGTTTGGGTGAGCTGCACCAAGTCATTTTCCTTTATAAGGAAGACACCCGGGATAATGTCTAAAGGACAAAGGGCATTACTATCCCTCCCTTCTCCATACCACCTTATGTCTGAGGTGTCCCCTACACAAGTGCTAAGGTGGTTGTCCTCATAACCTCATTTCAGTGGTGTCATTTCACTTTATTTCCAACGTCCCCTACTAACTCCACACTTTTCACCTGGTGGGTCAAGGGCAAGAGGTACAAGGGTATTTTTATAGAACTTATAGAGACCCATTATGGTCATCACTTTGGCCCTGTGTGGAACCATTGTAAGGGGAGTCAGTAAGCAGACCCATTAGCCAGTGGTCATTGTCCAATGACCCAGATCCATGGCAACCCCACAAGAGAATCCAAGGGCTGAATTAGAATTAGATTTGAATTTGAACGTGCCAGCCCTAAAGGGTACACTGACCAGTGGGTCTGGGGGAGGGTGCTGTTGGGGTAAAGAAAGAAGCATCATGTTCAGGAATAACCAGGGTCAGTTAAAGATGAAAATAAATTTTCAAAACAGGTCTGTATGACTCCTTACCCCTATATTCTGATCATTACCCAGAAAGTGGACAAGAGAAGATGATCTCTTTCTGGGGATAACTGCATTCAGTGACAACAGGTCTTACTAAAGTGTGTGGACCAGGGAGAGATAAACTCAGAATTTTTTTGACTTAATTTGTGAAGAGGTTGTTCTAAAGCTTAACAATGCCTGTTGCTTGTGGATTGTAGGCAGTGCAGAAGGTCCATCAGCCCATTCCTGAGTGGTCTTGAGATAAAAAGGTATACCCTTTGTCAGACTGCAAACGCGAACCAAAAGTATGAACAAATTTGTTTCGAGAGCCCAATGACATGGCTGAAGTGAGCTGATCAGACTGAAACAGCAACACCAAAACCTGAAAAAATGTTGGCAGTGATGAAGCACCACCCACCAGCAGCCGCAGGAGGAGACCAAAGGTCCAATATGGTCAGTCTTCCAGGAGCAGGTGGGGCAATGCCCCATGCAAAAATACCCCTGTGATACAAATAGGTCACAAGTCTCTACGTAGTGGTAGCTTTGTGTCAGAAACAGAGTTCTTCACTTCTTCACTCGGTGCCTAGTCTACGATGGTGGCCATGTTGCCACGTCCAGCATGACGATGGGTCCAGGCTGCCATGATGGCTATCTGGGCAGTACAGTCTCTATCAGTAGCTTGATTCCAGTTAGTTTTATCAGAGAACAGATCCACACTATGGGGCTCTATATGAATGACTCAGATGATGTGATCAGCAGTGTGATTTGTTTGCATGGTCTGTACCCTCCACAATACGTGTGTTTTATTTGCCAATTGTAGGTTTTCAAGTGGCAGACCAAAGAGCTAGGCCATTGACAACATCCAAAAAATCAGGAAAACATATAAGAAGGCTTATTAAGAGGAGTACTGGCTAGAGCTGAGAACAGCCTGGAGTTCTGTCCACCAAACAAAGCAACCACATCCATCTTTAGTTCTGTGGAGCTGGAGAGTTGGAGGTGGAGTTGAACAGCTGCAGCAGCTGCGTGGACACCATGGGGGCTAAATGTATCCCAGTCATCAGTGAACCAAGCCCAGGCATTTCATCAATTGGGAGCCCCATGGAGCCACCAGCTTTGCTTCCAGTGGCAGAGTGGGAGATAAATTTCTCTCAGCGAATGGCTGTCAGTTTCTCATGTAAAGCCGTAATGCTACTGGGTCAGGCTGGATGTGTTCCTGAAAATACTATTTCCATTTGACAAGTGAGGCTGCTTGGGCCCTTCCTACCTCTTAGTCATTGTGTCTAAGTTGACTTAGGCCAAAATGTGAGTATTAGGCCAGGGAATTGCAAGTCCTTCTTAGATCAGGCACTCAGTTTTGACAAGAGCCCCGTTATAAGCTAACAGCTGCTTTGCAAAAGAGGTGTTTCTGGCAGCTGATTAAAGAGGTCCAAGACCTAAACTCTAGGGGGCACTTTCGGGAGGAGGTTTCCCAGTCTTCCTTTCCAGGCCCCAGTCACCAAAACCATCAGTCACTGAGGCTTGTAGTCCAAAGGGTCACAGAGGTTGTGGGGTCTTCAGGGCTAAGTGTGAACAGTAGCTTGCTGGAGGGCTTCCAACATAACCTGTTGGTTTGGGTTCCACCCCAGAAAGCAGATTTGTGGGTTATGTGATATGAAGAACAAGGAGAACGCCCAAGTGGGGCACATACTCTCCCCAATACTGATAAAGTAAATAGGCACTGGGCCTTGTTTTTGGTGTTGGGGACAAAGAAGAAGAAATTTCCCCTTACCTGAGTTATCTTGAAGAAAGAAAGGGAAGGCACTTACTAGAAGAAAAACCCTCAGCAGGGATTGGCTCTGAAGAAGGGAGAGCCCTGGGAAAATACCCGGGGAGAAAATTAGGGTCAAGGAAACAATTTTTATTGTGGTAAATGTAAATACTAGAGTATTTACATGATGATGGTAACAAGCCAGGAAAACAAAACAAAATGAACACACACACACACACATACACACACACAAAATGAGAGTTTAAAGATCCTGGAGAGAAAAGGCAGAAAATCAATTAAGAACACAGCAGGTCAGGATTTCCAGCAAGAATGATTTCTGTACTACACATTGTCCTGTTAGACCATATATTTTTACATATATATTGGGACTGATAGAAAGATGTAAGGATCCAAAGTAATGGTTAATTATTTAAGTTTTAAAACTAGACTGGATTTTGTGTTCAATATCAAACTGCAAGTTATAGCAATAGTCCCTCAGAATAATATATTTTAATCTCCTAATTTACCTGGCTTCAGCTCTAATGACTCATCATTTCTTCCTAAAATACCTGCCAATTTTCAAGATGTATTTAGACCTTCCTTATCGGTTTGATATACTTCATTTCAGGTCATAAAATTCCATGTCACCTCTACCTTGTCTCCTGACATGTTCTGCTTTTTTGCAGCATGGTCTAACCTTGAGTAGGTTATGTTAAAATGTGGAGTAACTGAACTCTTCTAGTAACTGAACTCTTCAACTCTTGAGGTTGTACCTCAAAATAAGGTAGTTTCCAATATTGTGCTCTAATGAGTATAAAGTAGGTGACTGCATATTCAAGGGTCTTAAAAGCAACTGAAACAGAAAATAACCAGGTTATAAAGCTCAGTTAATATATTTGGTAAATGCTGATGTAAGTAAAGTTACATATAAGTTACATATAAAGGAAGTTACATATAAACATTTCTATAAAATGCTAAAGTCAGCAAAAGATTGCTATTCATATTTAAAATACAAGTGTACAAGGAGAACACCATGCCAGGCTGGATAATCATAGAAGACAGAATGTATCAGTTTACTCTGACTTTAAAAAATCACTAGAGAGCACTGCTCTGACAAGTCTGATTTAGACAGTAAACAATGATCTACTTACATTATTGTAAAAAGGATATCCATGAGATCTAGGTTAACAAGCTATAAAGTACATTTTTATTGCTTAAAGCAGCAACTCAGAATAGTCTGAAGCAAAAGACTTCTATTTTTAAACTACTGTAACATCTAAAGCTGGATTTTCAATTTGTCAACCTATTTAAAAAACTGAATATAATAGCCTGATTAGTGGCAAGCAGAATTCAAGGAAAGATTTTTTTTTAATGGATCAATGGTGTAGAAAATTTGGTATCATCTGAACAGACTTAAAATAGAGTGTATATTATAGAACAATACAGAGTTCTTCATTACTATAACCACCTTGATGAATAACAGCTGAAAATGTACATCAAAGGCTTGAGGGTCATAGTGGCTTATCAAGTGAGATGACTACTTCTTCATTTAACCCAGTTTGACCCTCCTATAGTGTCATTATTATGTTGCTATTATAATGCTCATGTTTATGACAATTTTATACTTCTCTATCACAGGAAGATTGGATCTAAATGCCAAAATTAGCCTAATAAGAAAGCTTCTAATCTGATAACCACAGTCATAGTAATGATACCACGGAAGGATATTATTTTGGAAATTTTTCCTATGCCCTGTTTCATTGCTAATTTTTATAAATTCTGACCCTCTTTCCTATTGAGGCAGCAGCTAGATCTTTTTGCCTTAGAGAAGAGTCGTTATAACAGAAAATTCGAGAAAAGATTTTTGTCTTTTAAATTCCTGGGCATTGGTTTTTCCAAAGCTGAAGAATGTTGATGGGAACCCAGAGCTCTATATGGAAATGTCTGCTTAAGGACAGGCTCTAGTCCCCCCATCCTCCAAGGCCAGAGGGTTTTCTCTAGGCTGAGGCAGGAGAGAGCCATGGTGAGCTTAGGAGACTCTCCTCTTACCCTTTTTTCTCTTCACATTTCCCAAAGGTTCAGCTCCTGGAATGGAAATGACATAAGCCTAGGAGCAGAAGTGATCTGTAACCACTCTCCTGGAAAAAGCCCAGGAAGGGAGCAAAATCCCCATTTCCTCTGCAGGCCAGAAGAGCTTGGCAACAGTCAGAGTAGAAACAGCTCCGCTTCCCTTAGAGCCAGAAGTAGCTGAATGATTCCATGGATGGCAGAGAAGTGCACAGTTTCCCGAAGCTCCAGCAAGATGCGTCCTGACTCTGGTTGACACAGCATGCAAGAAGAGCCCATGCGCCCAAACGGACTTTTGTCTGGCTGTGAGGGATGTGGCCATGCATCCAGAGCCAAGTATTTGTCCCAGTGAGTGCTAGCACGGACAGCTCACAAAAGATCAGTCCCTTGCCCCATGCTCAGTGATGGGGCATACTGTCAACCAAGACCAATGGTTAAACCTGACCCCACATTCCAGGATGATGGTGCGGTGAGGCCAGGACTTTCTGGGGTTATCTCAAGATTCAACTTCGATTTTGATGGTAAAAATAGCTATGTTTCTTAACATTTCATATTATGTCCCAACAGAAGTCTCAGAAATATCTTTCGTTCTTTCCCTCAATATTTGTAGGAAGTTTGACAGCAAATAGTGATTCCATGGGAAAACCCTGACAATTGCAGAGGTCACATGCAGTACTATCCCCAAAACACTTGTGGTCACATGCATCAGGGGGGCCATGTGTTTAGAATAGCATCTGCCTAAGAACACTAAGGAAGTCACACGCCCATTATGCACTCAAGCCATCTTTCACATAATTGACAAAGACCATCCACAAGGAACTTGCTTCAGTCTAGCAGCTGATAAGGAACACTTCGCCAGTACCAAAGCAACGATTCAAATATAACTGAGGCTGCACAATTATTTTACAAATAACATTTCTTCCTTTTCCCTTAGAAATTATTTAAATTACAAAAAAGTTAGTACTATCTAGAATTTATAGTTCTCTTCCCTACATGCTTGTCTCAAGGAAAAAGCAAAGGGACGTGACTAATAATTACAAAGAAGTGGACACTTTCCCCCAGATTCATGTAACAAAAATAAAACATGAAAATAAGTCTCCTCTTTGTGACATAACAATAGCCAAAACTTTAGCAATGAGCAAACACTTGAAAACTGTAAAATAATTACTTAAACAAAATAAGCTGAAGAGCTATGGGCAGTGTCTTTTGTCTCTACATCTCACATTCCTGCTGCCACAAAAATGATCGTCACAATTCAAGGACTGAAGGCACAGGTCTCTGAACTCACTAGGAGATGCCTTGCCATATATTGATGTGAAGTCAAAGAAAGCATCATCAGCTTCATAGGATACATAAGAATAAAACAGATTTTTGGAAAAGAACAACTCAGAATAAACGAGGACAGCAGCGTGGCCCAGGAGGAAAGATGCAGGTAACAAGAAGGCAGAGGAGGGGGAGCCAGGTCTCAGCCTCAGAAGGATTGGCTGGAGAGGTCCAAAGGGAACCAGGAGATAGAGTTATCATGACAGGCAAGGGAAAAGAGAGCTTCCAGAAGGGGGGCGTTGGTCAAATGCTAAACACTACAGATGACTGGAGAAAAACATTTCTTGTTCACGGTTTATGATCCCTGTAGTGTTTATTGCAATGTTATGTGTAAAGTAACCTCAATAAGACCAAAATTTAACTAAGAAAATGATACTATGGTGATGGTGGCATCTAAATGGTTATGGTGACCTGGCTAACGTTCAGCCTCTACTCCACCTCTGAAGCTAAACAAGGTACTCCATAATGTTTATTGTGACTGGAGAAGAGAACACCTCTGTCAGAGGAATTGTGGATTACATGGCACAGTTTCCGTACATTTGCATAGGCTGGGTTAATGCTATGCTAATATATAAACCTGGGTCCCTGAAATCTTTGGCCCCACTGAATTTTTACTGCTGAGACAAGTTAGTCATTTGTGGAGCTGATGATACGTACACCAATACCAACCACCATGTGCGGTCATACATACACCCTCATGCACACATATCTACGTGAGAGAAGGTGACATATGGATGCTGTTATTTCATATTTTAGACATCACAAACACTATTTTAAAGATTTATTCATTTTTATTTTAAAGAGAGAGACAGAGAGAGCATGAGCATGGGTGGGGAAGGGACAGAGGGTGGGAGAGAATCTCAAGCAGACTCCCCGCTGAGCGCAGAGCCCCATGCAGGATACCATGACCCTGAGATCAAGACCTGAGCTGAAATCAAGAGCCGGATGCTTAACCAAGTGAGCCACCCAGGTGCCGCACAAACACTATTCTATTCCTAAGTAAGTACAAAGCATTCATACCATGTACTAGGACTTATGAAGTAATTGGAAGTTTGCTTATTTGCCTTTTTTTTTTTTTTTTGGCTGTTAAGAAATAATTTCAAATTTACAAAATGTTGCAGAAACAAAAATAGTGGAAATAATACCCACATGGTTTTTACCCAGATTCACCTCTTGTTAACATTTTTTCCTGTTTTCTTTATAATTTGCTGTCATCTATCATTTATCTCTGCATGTGCATGTGTGTGTATATGTATACTTAAAAAAAATCATTTGATGCATTCTGAACCATTTGATGCTATCTTTGCTGAATAAAGATGAAGTATACTGAACTTGCCCCAAGACTGCAAAATATTAAAAAACTACTGAAATCAGAGATAAAATTTTTTTAAAAAATTGTGAAATATAAAATCAATCTCTAAACTGGGTAACGCTGTGAAAGCAATGAACATTAGCAGAGAACCCAAAGAACCTAGGACCTGGGAAGACATGTGTAATGTGCCAGACAGTTTATGACTATCAGAAAACTTGTGTTTGTTATTATAAGAAACAACACTTAAAAAAAAAGTCTAACAAATTAATTTAAATAATGGCCAGCAAAAGAGACAGCAGACCCTGATGATTTATGTCATGAAAGGAATGATAAGGAAAACTTGTTTATTGGACACTTCCTATGTGCAGTAGCTATAATATCAGCAAATATGTCTAAAATAATATCAGCAAATTATGTGAAAGAATGTTTTAAAAATTCTAATAAATCAGTGATCAGCTAAAAAATCTGGTAGTGACATGATGAAGCATAGGACTTTACTATTGTTTCAACTCTTTAAAAATTGCATTTAGTAAATAGTAATCGAATGCCCACTGTTAAGAAACTCTTCAGAGGGTGGAGGTATCTCGCTGCATGAAAGGAAAATGGCCCTGCCCGGAGCCTGAGCTCAGACAGTTCATCTCAAGCCTGGCCTTGGCCAATGTCCACAAAAACGCTCAGGCCCCACCCCGGATAGATTCAGTCGATGGAAGGGGGTTTAGGAAGTAAGGATTCAGGGTGGGGAGTGCTGGGATGGGGCTGCGCAGGGGATGTGGGAGTAGTTGACAGGTAGGTCAGAAAAGGCCTCCCAACGAGAGCTGGGTGAGTTTGAAATCTGAGGAAGGCACAGAAGAAGCTGCCTGGCAAAGGCCTGGACTGGACGTAGGAAAAAACCATGCTCCCCAGGGGTGGTGTTCCCACGGATGAGTCTCATCAGAAGTGAGCACATCTACTCCTCAGGATTTATGCGCCTGGCAGGAGTTCTTTACACCAGACAAAAGGTTTATTGCATTGGAGAGCACACTCTGGATTCCCTTTCTTCTGCCCCAGAAAAGACCCATAGGTGTATGCCTCTGCAAACCCCTGGAATATTATTACTGGAAATACCACTTACTTTACATGCTCATCACACGCAGTTGTTGGAGCGCTGATACTCAACTCTCTGCCCTCCTAATTTAAATTTCCCATGGAATTAAGACCATTAATACCATTTTTTTCCCCTAAGCACTTACCTTTTGTGTGGATATATGTGTGGCTTAGACATGAAAACTAGACCTCCATTGTAGCCCCAAAGGAAAACAGGGTCATTAATAAGCAGCCATCATTGTTAAAATTGTTCATTCTGAAGCCAGTCATAAGGCAGAACTTGAAGTAAGGCCCTGAGCCAAAAATCCAGGTTTTAAGTTTTAATATACTCTGAATAGGCACAATCCACAGAATAAAGTATATGCATTGAAGCTGGCCAAGACCACGGTCCATATACTGGCTTTTTAAATCCAATGCTATACCTACATACCCTTGTCAGCATCACCATTAGCAGCCACCATGGCCAGGAAAATGATATCCATATCCAAATAATATCTAGAATATTTGTATCTCTGTGGACTCAGATGTGCTGTGTTATGTACACGTAACCCCCTCTAAGATGGCACTGCTGGCATGGACTGAGGGTGCACTTCCGATGCATGCGTTACTGCACATCTCAGATCTGGCTGCCATGGAACATGGTCTAGCTTACACGGAGCCCCATTAGTATTAAAGTGATTTGTCGTTTTAGGATACCTAGGAGGGAGAATTGAGATAAGTGCAATTTATTTTTACTGCATAGTTATGTATGAAGCATAGCAACTTATAGAAATTTAAGAGAAATTTTATTCTAAAAGAAATATAAATTTATATAAATTTATAGAATTTTATAGATTTCTTATAATTATATAATTCTATAAATTTATAAAATTTAAGATAAGTTTTATTCAAAAAGGAATATAAATTTTTACTTTATCTTTTTAAAAATATTCTTGATTAATAATCATGGCTGACCTTACTCCACATAATCTAGAGTCACATGAAAAATTAAGAAAAAAACATTATATTACACCTTTTTTTCCCCATAAACATGCAGAACTTTTGGCTGCATGCCACCGTCCACCAGAGATACTCCAAACACTACAAGGCACTCATTCTTCTGCAGTAGATTAAATGAGAGACTTTCTGCTTTTCTCTTCCTTTGCTTTTTCTATAATAGACAGAAATACACACTGGTATTTCATTATATTCAACAAAGGTCCTAAGTAAATCTATCAAAACCCGACATCACCTCCAGGATAATTCTTTCCAGTAGATTCCAGTAAGGGGCCATATCACCCACAAATTTCCGAGCAAGTTACTCAGCCTTTTATGGGCGTGTGTTAAATAAGTGCTGAATTGAATTAAAAATCCAACAGTTCCCAACATAGCTACTTTTTATGCAGGGACAAGAAAACTAGCTGCCATTGGAGGCCAGAGGATGAGACCTTCCCTCTCCCAGACCATGCTTGCCAGCTGAAAATTCATTCCCACGCAAGGGCACGTCAGAGGCAACCACTACTCACAGAAGTCCACTTCCACCTGTTCTCTTTCCTCTGGTGTTTTTCCTGTTTCAGAAGGAAACAGCAGCCCAGTGTGGAGGACACAGCAGGTTCCATAATGGCAAAGGCAGCAATAAAGAACTGACTTTCGTCTTTTCCAATGGCCTGGTTTGATCCTGACACAGAGGGAGGGGGCTACCAAGTACCTAGTACCTACCATATGTCAGTGCTCTGCTAAGTATTTTAAAATACTCCTGC
Source organism: Ailuropoda melanoleuca (assembly GCF_002007445.2). NCBI lineage: Eukaryota > Metazoa > Chordata > Mammalia > Carnivora > Ursidae > Ailuropoda > Ailuropoda melanoleuca. Next base: position 104,496,196 of record NC_048227.1, on the reverse strand, counting down.
ACACAGCCCTATATCTTCATGACAGAGGCATTTTATAGATACATCCAGAAACTGACACTCAGAATTAACTCATTCAAGTTCAGTGCTCTTCCCACTGACCTACACAGCTCTGTAAGCTGCTTGACCACCGTTCTTCTCATCTCCCGGTAGATTAAAAGCTACAACTGTCTCTGTCACTCACTGTCCTTTCTGCATCAACTAGTCCAAGGCCTGTCACGAAGCAGATTCAAAATAAATATTTGTTGAATGAGTGAAGTCTCCTATTTACCCTAACCACTGATTAAAACCTTTGCTAGATTAACTATGTGCTTTATTGAATTCACCTAAAATCTGTATGTTGCAACTGTATTGAATCGATCCAAACGAACAGAAGAGATCATTTTCAGTATCAGCTCTGCACTATCACCAATGATTGCTAAGTATGGAAGCAGGATGCCTAGACAGAGACTGGAAACCAGGCCAGTCAGGCTAAAAATCATGCCATGGTTACTTTTTGACCCATAGATAAAATGAAACTTTTAATACTTTAAACTTACTGACCATGAAGGGGAGGTAAATACATAGTTTTACCATATCTTTTGTGTAATATTCTTCCTCCGCAAAGGACATATTCACTTTTTTAAAAGATTTATTTATTTTAGAAAGAAAGAGAGAGAGAGCACAAATGGGGGGAGGGGCAGAGAGAGAAGAAGAGAGAGACAGAAACAGACTCCCCACTGAGCATGGAGCCTGACGACACAGGGCTTGATTCCACAACCCCGAGATCATGACCTGAGCTGAAATCAGGAGTCAGATGCTTAACTGACTGAGCCACCCAGGCACCCAAGCAAAGGATAATTTCTATGGAATACAGGACTTAAGACTTTTAATTAACGTTAATAATAGGCTATGCCTCTTCAGGTACAACTAGCAATAAAGTATTTATTTTATAATATATATTTTAAATGGAGCTTAATATGTTCTTTTGTGAACTGATGGATAATCACATCAGGGCTTAATTTATGAAGAATATTGTACAAACTAAGAGGCTTTTAAAAAATTTTAAGGTAAGGGAGGTTGTGTCAAAACAGTCTGAAGTTCCTTTATATGCAATTACATATCACAGGAAATGTAATATTCAGTGGATAAAAATTTAAGTAGTACTAAAATTTTAATATTAAATACAAAGAACCATTCTATAATAGCAGTAATATTTCTGGAACACAAACTAAGAAAAGCAAGACATTCTTAGTTAAACTTGTCACCATAACACTCACTCCACTAAGATTTAGAATGATGTATGGCTTATGTATACATATATTAATCTTAACATGGTATGAATCATGGTAAGCTACAAGCTAAGAGCAATATACTGCATGGCTAGAGGATTAATTTTTAATTTGTCCATATGTATTAGCTCTATGTCCAAACTCAAAGGCCAGAAAACTTCCAAATTTCCCTAATAGTATTAATAAGATACCTAATTCCATATGACTAATTTTGTAGACAGATAGATACTATCTTTCCCTTTAAAAATCACCAGAAATGCATCATTCTACCTAATAACTGTAAAAGCATCAAACACTCCACAAAAATAAAATATTCAGCCCTTATTTATTAAAATGTTTGTTATTATTTTATTGAAAAGAGAGCTAATCATTAAGCTAGTTTATTAGTGGAGTTTTATTTAAGGAAAAACATTAGAAATTAAGTTTGTAGTAGTACTTTTCTTCTCATTATTATTCACATCCATGACTTTAAACAACTACTGTTGTTATAATATCTATTTCAATGTTATAACATTAATTATTAATTTTATTATAAAAATATGAATTGTGATATTGTATCTCACCCAAATAGGTACAAGCATCTAAAAGTTAAGTCTACAATTTCCCTTATATAAAAAGTCTCAGAATTTTAAAGTAATACTATGCTTTTGTTTATAATATTTATAACTCCCAGGTACATTCTTTTTATTAAGATTATTTATTTATATGAGAGAGAGATAGAGAGCAAGCAGGGGAGAAGCTGAGGGAGAGGAGAGAGAGAATCCGAAGCTGACTCCATGCTGAGCATGGAGCATGACGCGGGGCTTGATCCCACAATCCATAAGATCGGAACCAAGAGCCGGACACTCAACCAACTGAGCCACTTAGGCCCCCCCAAGTACATTCTAAATTTAGTAGTTAAATAGTTAAGTGAAACTATCTCTCACCTTAAGTAAAATTCAAAGAATAACGTTATGATAACTTAAAGCACTCAACTTAGTTACCATGGTGACCATTGCTATCTAATAATTTAGGGATAAGAAACTATTCATCAGTAACTATAATTCCATAAAGAAAAAAGATCCCTAATCTTTATCTTTTTAAAAATAAGCCAAAAAAACCCCACCCCTTCTGATATTTTATGACATCAATTCTTCTGTGCTAGACAACAGGGGGAAAGGCCACTGTGGACCGACAGACTTTGCATAACATTTTCGTTAAAACATTTCTATAAAATATAAACATATTTGTTGGGTATTTGATCCAAATCAGTCCATGTCCGATGGAGGACTCCTGAATATTAGAGTGAATCTGAAATGCACAAGAAAGAGTGAAAGCTCCCAAGGTTCTGTTCTGTTGGTTGTGGATGAGTCTACCTGCTGGCAGTTGTGGTCACCATGTTCTCCTCTGCATTAGTAGAGGGCAAGAAAAGAGAAGAGAATGATTCCCAGTAGAGTTGCCCTTCTCATTCTTGGTTTCCCCTTTACCAGAAGAAAATTCAAGTGTGGTTTAAAGTCTCTTGTCATTGCACCTACTATGAGGTTCCACCTGTAACCGTTTTCTTTTGTGATTAGCCCCTGCAATGGTGGCCATGGATATTTAAACCCGATCCCCCTCCCATGGCTGCATCCCACATGGTTATAGTGATACCCAGGAGTCATTGTGACATGCACAGCTTTTGTCTAGGAAGGGAGGTGGAAAGTGAAGGGGCAAATAGCTAGGAGACCATTTCTTTTCTTTCTTCTTCTTCTTTTTTTTTTTTAGGAGGCCATTTCTAAGCTAGGGCTACTTAGGGAAGGAGCTGCATACAGATGTGCTTTTTCAACGCTACAATTCACTTTAGGCAAACATGAGGTGGAGCAATTAGAGACAGACCCAGGAGCTCAAGCTCCAGGGACATGGATAAAAAAAATTCTAAGATCAAATAGTTGGTAAGCACAGAGCAGCTCTTATTGAAGGAAGAAAATCTCCCTGGAAATACAATCATTGACAACTATTTAAAAATAAAACTTGGAGCATTAACGGATACCAAAATTGATCATTCTTGCATTTAGTATTAAGCACTCTGAGTGAAGGACACAACTATTAGAGCAGAACTTTGCAGGAAGATCAGCTTTGAACATGAAGGACACGGTGTCGTATAAAGAAGACGGGTAACTAATGCAGAACTTGTGTTCCTCCAGGCACTTTTGACCAGCGGTTCAAAAAATCTTCAGTGAGAAAGGATGGGAGATACACAAACACTGTACTACACAGGAGTGATAGCTGAAAGGGTTGTGTGTACATGTGAGTGTCCACCCACATCCATGCCACACCCTACTCTTCCCTCTGTTGCCAGGTGCCTATGGCATTCTGACTGGCCTTTCACTACACAGAATTAATATAATCTAATCTCTGAGTTTGGAGGTTCATTAGGCAGAGATTCAGGGAAAGAAATAAGGAGTTTTCTGGCCTAGGAGCCATGGTGCCATAGGACTTTTCACAAAAGTCCTGAATTTGAAGATTATCAGGGCACTCTCCCAGTCTAATTAATTAGCTGGCACTTTAGTTACTATTTTTCTATTGTCATCTTGTGTACAGAGCCTTTGAGTGAAAACCCTAAGAAGGAAGATGGACGTATATAAGATTCATGCCCCCAAACCCTGGCCCAAAGCCCTAATTGACATAAAGAAATAAGAAATTATATTCCAACAGTCACGAAGTGATAGACAAACAGGCAGATAACGTTTGAGAGGAAAGATTAAAGTAGTTTGTCTAATTAACAAAACTTCTTTAAGGCATCTGAGCATTGGGTTGGGTGGGAAGCAAAGTGTAAAAAAAAAAAAAGAAAATCTCTGAACTCTTTGATAGCCTATCCTTCAGTTGGGCATGTTTTTGTTTTGTTATTTTTCTTCCCTCATGTTTTTGCCTGACCTGTCTGATATAAAATACAAAGCAAGTGTAAAATAGTCCATTCCAATATTGAGTTTATGCAAATCCCTACAATAATCAATACTGTTAATATGAGGTCTAACATGAAAGTGCACGAGCAGAAGCATCACCTACTTGTAAGCAATCAGTCTGTTTCTGGCTTTGGCTTAATATTTATTGAAAAGGAGATAACGTGAATTATAAGAAATCTGAGCGAGAACGTGCAGTTATTTAGCACTTCTATTTGCTGCTGAATGGTAGACACCAACACCCTGGCTATGCTACTATTTTTTCACACGTACTGTTGGTCACCCTATCAAATTGTTTTAAAGGTGGCCTGTTCATAAGATGTGAATCACTGAAACTTTTGGTGCCAAATTGGGTTTTAAGCCAGCTAGTATCTAGATGAATATTTAGCATATTTTAGAAGTAGCTTTAACTCTTTCCAGGTTGATTAGAATAAAATGAAATGTATTTATTATGCTTTAGGGCATTTAATAGCATTTAGCATCTAATCAGGATCTAAGCAGCTCATCCTGGTTTGCATCACTGATGGTTTCCTGCCAAAACAATCACCAGTGACATCTAGTAACGATCCCTAGTGATCTCTACATAGTCTTTGCTTTAGACATTTTGACTATTTAATGTTCCCTGAAATTGACCAGATTATATAACTGCTTAGCATTATATCAAGAACAATTATACAATTTCTTGCTGACCTACAGCATACTCAGCTAAGACTCGAACATATTTGCTGAGTGAATGAAAGTGAGGGTCTAATAAAAAATGTAGTAAGTTTCTACCAGTAAAATTCAGAAAATAATAATGAGTGGCCCATCTTTAATGAGTGAGACGGTGAAGGATCTACTATGCACTGGGCACTGTCCTAGGTACTGAGGAACAAGTGGGAACAGACATGTGCCCTCATAGGGCACATGGTCCAGCTACTTAATCGTTCATACGACAACTTTAATTTATTCCACCTGTTACCTAAAAACAACTGCTCTTGGAATTCAATATTTTTTTTATTTCTTGATAACCATATCTCATAAATATAAATAATATATTTAGATGTGGGAAAAACATATCAGGTAGAAGGCAGGCTTAATTTCTAGAATTTGAATCAGAGTCAGGTTTACACTACCCTGTAAATGTCATTTTGCACATTAAACTAGTTTTTGTACTTTCACTTCCTAATTGACTAATTATCTTTTCGAATGTACTAATAAAATTGAGCTTCTGACCTAGTGATAGTCAGGCCTTGAGGCCAAAATCTGAATAATAATGAGAGATAATAAGGTACTGTACTACATTTGAACATTTATTCCCTGAATCTCTATAAACTTCTCTTTAGGCAAAGTGCCGTTGGAAGACACTTAGTTCTATGTAAAGGTGAGGTACATTTAGTGGGGTTGGTGGTGAATGGAACCACCGTATTGCTAGGAAAATTTGGATCTGTACCTGAAACTTTTCTTTGTAAGGTTTTACCAAAATAATCCAACTACAGAAATAAACTGTTTTCTTCTTTCCTATGAAGCTTTCCTATACTTTGTACAAATTTCATTATACTTTTCAAGAGGAGTTTCTAATTTCCTAATGCACATATGCATTGAGGCGTGTGAATATACACACAAAATTTTTTCAAGGTAATCATGTTCTTTTTTAAAGATTTCATTTATTCATTCGACAGAGAGAGAGACAGCCAGCGAGAGAGGGAACACAAGCAGGGGGAGTGGGAGAGGAAGAAGCAGGCTCACAGCGGAGGAGCCTGATGTGGGGCTCGATCCCAGAACGCCAGGATCACGCCCTGAGCCGAAGGCAGATGCTTAACGACTGAGCCACCCAGGCGCCTCTCAAGGTAATCATGTTCTGATTGCTGGGTTTTTTTCCCCAAATATGTTCCAAAAAATTGGAAGATACAAAAATCAAATTGTGTATATATACTATTTTTTTAAAAGCATGAAGGCCAGCTGGACAGGAAAGGAAGGTCTGGAAATGGGCAACTTCTTCATAGACAGAAGTAAGTGGAGAATGACGGATTTAGATATCTTCTTCCTTCTTGATCCTCAATCCAACATGATTTTTGTTGGTATGTGTTTGTAATAGCAATAGCATCCTAGTATTCAATTATCAGGAAGAATATTTACTTAGAATTACAAATATATATTTACAGAATGAAAGTGGTTTAATAATACATTTATTAATTGACTACTATTTCCCCCAGATTTTGGTTAACCCCTCAAAAATTCATGTGCAGAGAGAAAAATACTAATATCTGTTATTGAGCACATAATAGTTACCAAGTGGTACGCTAAGTGCTTTGCAAGCATTCTCTGTATGCAGAAGTAAATAAGTGAAAATGCTCTGAAGTAATGCAGTGACACACGAGAGTGAACACAACGACACGGGTGACAGTCGCCTGGATGTCCACAGTAATAAAATCCAGGAGAGGCTCCCAAGAATGTCTCCATTCTATCTCCAGAGACTTCAAAAAGAGGACACCCATCTTTCCTAGAGGCAGATGATTTTTTAATGTATCTTCCAGCTCAGTTACTCTAAGATTCACCTTATTTTTATAAAACCATATAGACTACAGTGCCCTAATAGAGTGATCATGAAAAAATAGAGAATATTAAACAACCACAAAAATGTTCCATATACTCTCAAGAGAACTCATATTATATTTTCAGGTAAATTTTTAATTACGTGCAAATTAGTTTAGTCTTATGACAGATTATTTTTTTGCTGAACATGTGATTTTGTTCTGCATACGGTATTATTGATAGTGAATTTGTCAAGAATCAGGGTTCATATTTCTTAGCTTTCCAACTTTGAAATTATATTAAAAATAAATCTGTGACATCTTACAAACTCCTTAGAAAACTTGTAAGGTATTAATTTTACCATGGTAAACATAAGGGCCCCAAAACCCTGCCATGGCTTCTTTTAACTATCGCATTTATCTGAGCAAGGGCAAAGCACACATTTATTAGTCTCTGGCCTATCTCTTCATTGAACACAAAAAGCATTGTTTTTTTTCTGACAATAGGCTGAATGGGAAAGTAAACATCATGAAAATTAAATCTCATAAAATAAGGATTAGCAAACTTGAAACTAATAATATACCATGAACTCTACATCTTTTTTGCTCTGATTTATTATTCCCAAATAATAACTTTCAGCCTTTAGCAGACAAGGTATTCTATTGGGATATACTCTGAAAACGTGCTCTAAGACTTTAAGGATATGTTAGATTGATTGAATCACAGTAACAAAGAATGTTCTGAGCCAGAAGGGATCTTGAAGCCAATCGAGCCCAACCCCTTCATTTTACTGTTAACAAAGTACGTTCACAATTATTTTGGGATTTGCCCTTGCTGCCATTCAGTGGCAAATGCCAAGAACAACTCTTGACTGTTCTCTCTGCACTCCATGAAAATCCATAAAGTATCAGTACTCAGCAGCACTGAAACAATATGGGTCAGAGGGTACTCATCCCATCGTGCTTCTCCATATAAATGGTCCATAAAAATGAAGAATAAGCAACGGTGCCAGGCAATCTAATTTAGGTCCCTTATGTGTATGCTGTGGGTTCTCAGCAGCTATAGGGGTTGATTCGGTCTCAATTAAGAGGTCTAAAAGGAATCTGATGTCAAGTTTTAGTACAAAGTTGAAAGAGCCTGTCTCCTTATTCAGTAGTGGATTCAGAGTGTTGGTTTGTGATTGTGTAAAGATCCCCAATAATCCCCAATCCATAGGGGAAAAGTGTGTTTCCCGTGCAGATCCTGTGTGCATGTTGTTGGGGAGGGGGTTACATGGTCCTCAAACATGGAAGAAGGAGAATGTGAAAGCCAGAAAATAAGGACGTGCTTTGTCAGGAGATCCTGGGGTGCAAGGTAGGTTGGTAGTACTAGAGAAAGTTCTCCTCTCCAACAGGTGAGAGACAGGCAGTCTCTATCCTTTACTCCTCAGAGGAGCACAATAGCCCAGGAAGAAAGACTGGATCACTTATTGAACCACTGTGCTTCAGCACCTGGCCCTCTATAGCTCTTAGTGAGCACTTACTATATGTCATGCACTAAGTAGTTTCCTCACAAAAACCCTGAGATATAGCATTATCCATTTTAGAAAGAAGAAACTGAGGTCGAAAAGGATAAATGCCTTGCTTATGGTCACTCTACTAAGTGGGAAGCTGGATTTAAAACCAGACTGCATGGCTTGCATACCCACTGGCTTTCCAGAGTGTACTGCCTTCCCATCGAGCTAAGATTCAAGCAGGCTCACCTTCCAGATTGGCTCTATGAGTAACATGGTTGAACATCTGACTCACAATTCACATGCAAAAGTGTCTGCTAGGAGTTCCAGGGTGCCTACAAATCCTTTGAAGTATTGCCTCTCCTGATACAATGAGAGAGAAAGCTCAAAATAAAAAATTGTCTAGAAAAATGAAAAGTCACCTTGAAGGGAAATTGGAACATAACAACACAAGGTTAAGATTTCTTCTCTCCATTTTATTGATGAGAAAAGTAAGACTCAGAAATGTTCTGAAAATTGTCCAAGAGCAAACGGCAAGGTAATGAGTGTTGAGAAAAGAGTTAAATCAAGGTCAGCCAGGCTGGAAGGGCAGGGCCTTTTCCTCCATGGGGTTGCCTTCTAGAACCAGGGGTCACCAGACCTCCTTTCCTGCAGGAGCAAATGGGAGTGTTCTGATTGGTAGACGTTCCTAGGATACAGGAGGGTCACCACCTGATTCTCAGGACCTCATTCATGGAGATATGTGTGTGCAGCAGGAAGTAAACTTTTATTATTCTAAAATCAGATTCCCATTTGGGTCAGCTGTTCCAGGAAGACAACATTTTTCTCAGGGATAGTTCCTCTTTTTGTTTGGAAAATACCTCGGATACATTTTGGTTATGGAAAGATGGGCCTTAGATCTGTCTCGAAGGGAGAAGAGAGGCAGAGACGCCAGCTGCTCTGCATAACAAGGGAATTCTGAAGCAGCTCTGAGGTGGGAGCCACCAGCTCTATAGGATGCCACACCAGAACAGAAGGCTTGTCTTCACCACAGTGATGTCTAGAGACATAGTAACTGTTTACCTGTGCTGTACCATAGTTCCCCCAACTGCTACTCTCAAGACTTCAGTTTAAAAACAAAACAAAACCCCACAAAAACCAAAAAATAAAAAACCTGCTACCACTGATTTCTGCTACTAGAGAATTGGGGGAGAAATGGCAACGGCGATGGAAGGATAACCAAGAAATACAAGCAGAACAAAACACAACAAGCAAAGAAAATCAAAGTCCCAGCAAGAGAACCCTGGGCTGAGCCCCGAGGCTTCTGAAAGTGCACAAGATGAAGGCCCAAACTGGGCTCCTCAGTGGGCTGCAGGCCTGGGGAGCGCTCAGGAGACACATCTGAGGTGCACACGGAGTGTGTAACGCTGAGCCACCTGCAAAGGGACCTTCCCCGTGCAAGGAGGACAAGGACAGTAGAAGCTGTCTCCCCAGCAGGTCCCATTCATCAGCTACATCCTAACTATTGTCATTACTCAGCATTCAACACATATTTCTCAAATGTTGATCATGTGACAAGTCCTGAGACAAATGACCACAATGGAAACACCTCTTCAGTGCAGCCCAGAGAAGATGTTTGGTTTTCCTGGTGCACTGACTTACTGCCTTTAATCAAACAGGAACTGGGGAACTTACCATGTTTCCTGGGTTTTTTTCTGTCCTATTGTGAGTATCAGTGATATCTTTTGGTTCAGGTCAAATTGCCTCCCTTAACATACTTTTCCTGATAGAATTCTCCCTTTCCACCTCTGTCCCTTTTCTATGTAAGCTCTCCTTGTAACGGTACCTTTTAGTTTCCCTCAAATTCTTTGTGGAAGTAGGAAGGTCAGTAAGTAAATGAAGGTGGTGATTGAGAAATAGTTTAGAGGTTTTTTTTTTCTATGTGTTTGGTAAGCATTTCTTGAAGAAAATGGACACATGAAGTACCCTACCTTGCAAATCCTCAGGTGCAGAAAACTATAAGAATGTATAGCAAAAGGGCCAGGTCTGTAGGATAGTGGGTTTCTGTGTTAATGAGGATAGTATCTTCCACAGACATGGCAGACTGTATATATTTATTAAAGATGTTATAATAAAGAGTAACTGGAGCAGAGTGGAATTGGTTAGAATCTGTCAGGAAGGAATTGTCTTTGGAAGATTTCTGGGAAAGGTGTGGGTGATACCAGGCTGAAGGGAAGTCAGTTGGCAAAGATGAGAAGGACAGGACTCCACGGCTCTCAGTAAATGTGTCGTCTGCATTATTACTGTCTTAAATGATCAGTTTCTCTCACCTAAGTAGTGCCTCTGCTTTTCTCCCACAAGTATTTTTCATCTCCTACCCATCGGTTTGTTAATCCATTTGATTAATTAGAATGCTCAGGTGAAAATGAGTTTGGGTTAATTTAATATCTTGGTTTTCAGAGTGATAACTAGGAAACCAATTCTGATTCAATCTCTCATTGCTGGAAGTATTCTCGACATCTATTAGCTCACTTTTCTGCCTTGGCAAATAAAAGTATATCAAACAAAATGTAATATTTCTTTCATGAACCACAGAACACTGGTATCTCTGGCACATTATTTTAAATGAATCATAACTTTATAAGTTTTGTAATATGCAAACCGGGCTAGCTATTCACTGACCCCCAGCACCAACCTTGAAGGTGGATTTTTAAAACAATTCCTTCCTAACTTGTTTGTTTTCCAGTAATTTTATGCTCTCTCTTTAAAAGTAGAGCAAAAAGAAAAAAAAAATCTAGTTGAAGGTTCAATTTAGCTATGTTCCACTTAATTTGAGTCTTTCTAAATACTAAAGGCATGAGGCAAGTTAAATTTATTCTGGAGAAGATGGGCCTTTTGTGAAATAAATTTAAGGAGTTCTGAGTCTTCAAGAAGTGTAAAATAAACTTTTCAATAATTTAAATTATATGTGAGGTACTTAAACACTTTCAGGATTATATAACAGGCTTTAGTGGAATTACAAATCTGGATAGCTACCATCTAAGCTTTTAAAAATCTTCTTTAGAAAGTTAAAAATGAATCAATATAGTTGAAACTTAAAATATACTTAAAAAAGTACTCTGTTTCAGTGTGAAACACCTAGATTAATTTATAGGAGAAGACTTAATGCAAAGTTAATTAAAATGCTGTGTCCCTACTGTCATATTCTAAAACAGTAGGTAAAAGATTAAAACTAGCATATTCGGCAGGAATATATCATTTTCACGAAATACTTATATAATTTAACAAGCCTTAATTTTTTAAGAGGCACGGCAGATTGGATAGATAACCCACAAATTTAAGTATCAGTTTTCTGACTGGAGCAGCCGCAAGCTCTTCAGTAACCTGCATATGTCAATTACCGTTGAAAGCCACAATCCAGAGCAAGAATGTGGCCATTTTCCTAGATTTCTTGGAGGTTTTATATTATCCTAGAGGGAGCATATGACACGTGTTCATAAATGTTCAGTTAAAATTTAGTAATTGGTAAGAGATTCACTCTAGGCTCAGAAAACTCAGGGCCGCCATAGATTGTTCCCTTACCAATCACCATGGAAGTCTAAGTGCATTTCTGCCCAATTTTTTGGCTAAGAAATTCTTTGGACATGATAAAATCTATATCTATATCTATATCTATCTCTCTCTATATAACAGCATATACTTTATAGATCAGATGTGGGAATATAATAAAATCACACATGGAATTGCTTACAACAAATGTCTAATATATGTAGTCAGTACTCAATACAAGGAAGGAAGGAAGGAAGGAAGGAAGGAATGGAAGTCTCCTCCCCTGCAGCGCAGACTTTATCAGATGATGGTTCCCAACCAACTAAATTACTTTCAGAGTTAACATTTGTAGTAACATTTGTAGAAACTGAAAGTTTACTTTAGTGAAAATTAAATTTTAAAGAGATGAGTCGTCTTAAACTTTAAAACAAGAACTTGAACAAAAGCAAGCATTTCAGAATTTTTTTTTTACTTGAGTCCTTATATGAAGACAGACAGAGAAATAGGAAGATAGGTAGAAAGAACATATCTATCTGTCTCATTTTATATCTTCATATCTATCTGTCTATCCTTAAACTCCTAAAATCAGTAAGATGCTACGTGTTCTATATTATCACCTAGAAGAATATCTGATACATAGTGGGTAGCCAACAAACAGATTTAGAATGAATAAATGTTTATTTGTTTATCCTAGGGTTTTCCTTTTTTCCCAGCTGTACTCTGTTGCTTCAGTGAAATGATTTCTTTTTAGATTATTATCTTTCATGTCAAACTATGATTTCATTATGAAATCAAGCAGTAAAATATTGATAATTGGTAGTTAGATATTTTAAGTATAATTTTTTTATTCAAGTAGCATGTAAAAATGACTTAATAAAGTATCCATAGGGAACACAGTAAACAGTCTAAAGGAAGAGGAAGAAAAAAACTAAAAAAGATAATTATTCGAAGGTGAAATTTAGAAACAAGTATATTTGCACTGGAACTCAAAATGTACAGGATTTCTATATCCTCAGGAGAAACTGGGAGGAGGAAAAGCAACTTGGCTCCCTGGGGAAAAATAGATACATCAAAGGACGAAATGGAAAAATCCGAATAATGGAAGAATTGAGGAGGAGAAAAAAGTAACAAAAGGCCTCAGGATAAGGAATGTGCAGGGGCGCCTGGGTGGCACAGCGGTTAAGCGTCTGCCTTCGGCTCAGGGTGTGATCCTGGTGTTATGGGATCGAGCCCCACATCAGGCTCTTCTGCTATGAGCCTGCTTCTTCCTCTCCCACTCCCCCTGCTTGTGTTCCCTCTCTCACTGGCTGTCTCTATCTCTGTCGAATAAATAAATAAAATCTAAAAAAAAAAAAAAAAGAAGATAAGGAATGTGCAGAGTAAAAAGACATAAAAGAAAATGAGAGCAAAAGGACAGAAATCTTTAAAATGAAACATTAAACAAGGAGGTATAAAAGCATGAACAATGTATCCAGACTTACATTCCAATACTGGCTCCATCCCTTTAGTCTCTAGCTATACTTGGGCACGTTGAGTCATCTCTTAGACCCTGCATTTCTTTATTTATTAAGTAATATATACTGCACTGCATTCTTCAGGGTTTCATAAAATAACATATGTGAAAATAGTGCACTATGCCACAGTATAGACGTTCTATAAATGTTAAGGTTTTGCTCACTGCACAAATGTGGTTCCAAGTTAAAATGTGGATTGACCCATTTTTCAACAGTTACCCAGCCTGCAGCTCAACAGGTACCCAGCCTTCTACTCGGTATCATCCTCCCTGGTTGTAAAGGAGACAAGTTTAAATTTTAGGGAAGAAAAATGGATGTACCTGCTCAATACTGTCAAACACCTTTTCAAATGGTAATAAGGAATTTTAAAATACATCAGTGACAGCCTAAAGCTGGCACTCTCTTCAAAGTTCAATATCATTGGCTATATTATACATAGCTCCTTACACTAGAAGGGACTGGAAAATTGTCTAGTCCAGCATTCTGATTTTACAACTGGGGGAAACTGAGGCCCAGCAGAGTCATACTTATTCACTTATCTGATTATTCACTCAACTAAAGTTAGTTGAGCACATGCCGTCAAGAGTGTACACGATGGCCAAACCCAGGGCCTGCCTTCACGGGCATGAAGGTTTGGTGGCTTGCACAGGGTCATGTAACTAATGAGGGGCTCAAGTAGAATTCTCAGCTCAGGCCTTCCATTACACTGAGTATTCTGACACGTTTAAGGCTGTTTTTACTTATGACATGGGCTTGGAAAAACAGGACAGACATGGGGCACTAAACTTCCAGTTGATTACTAACCTGTTGAGAATAGCAAGTATAAAAGATTCCAAATTAGTTTTTTTTTTTTTAAGATTTATTTATTTATTTGAGAGAGAGACAGAGAACAGGGGGAGGGGCAAAGGAAGAAGAAGAAGAGAGAGAATCTCAAGCAGACTCCATCTAATTTATAAAGATGGCCCCTTAGTCATTACACATGGAACATTAGAGAGAAATTCTGCTTTCAGCTGATGGGGCTCAAGAATACTAACCCAAAATATGGCACATCTTGGCATACTGGCACATATTGGCATACTGGCACATACTTGGCACATATTTTAAGCTAAAGGAAGTTGAGAAACAGCAGGTGCAGGAAGGACTCTATGACCTTCTTCTGAAGTAGGCCATAAGACCCTCATTGAAGAGGCACCCCCCCCCTGCACACAGAGGAATGGAGCATCATTATCTCTGAGGGTCGAGGGACACTGAGAGGAATCTGAAGGAATAGGCTTTGCTAAGTTCTCCTGAGTTAACTATCTTCAATTCAGACGCTTCTGTTCTATCACATTTTCTCACGACTTTCCACTTCATCAAACCTGACATAAAAATACTCAAGCTTAACCCTTTCTTCAGGTCTTTATCTTCTTATGAACGCTCTGTGTCACATAAAATTAATGAAACATATTTGTGTGCTTTTCTCCTGGTAATCTGTCTTTGTCAGTTTAATTTTTTGGCCTAGCCAGAAACATACAGAGGGTCAAGGAAAAGTTTTCCTCCCCTACAGCTCATGGTTTGGAGCCCGTGCACGATTTTTCATGTTCTCAGCGTCAGCTGCCCCTTCCTAGCATCATTCCCTTTTGGGGAATCTCCTTTTGTCTGCTGTGTTTAGTGCTGATGAGTGAGGAAATAAAGGTGCTCCCCAAAGACCACAAAGGGCAAAGGAGATCTGTTATGGGTTGTATGTATCCCTCTAAAATTCACATGTTGAAACCCTACCCTCCCTCCAGTGTCATGGTGTTAGCAGGTGGGGCCTTTAGAAGGTGATAAGGATTAGAGGAGGACATGAGGGTGGAGCCCTTGTGAGCAGGATTCTTGCCTTTTAAGAGTCACCAGGGAGCTTGCTTCCTCTGCCATGTGAGGATACAAGGAGAAGCGGGCAGTCTGAAAATTGGAAGAGAGCCCTCACTGGAACAAGCACGCTGGTACCCTGATTTGGAGCTTCCAGCCTCCAGAACTGGGAGAAATAAATTTCTGTTATATGGTACTTTTGTTAGAGTAGCTGGAGCTGTCTAAAGGAGGGTCCCAGAAAGCTCATTCTGCCAGTCCTGTCCTCTCATTTCCTGGCGTAACTCCATGACTGAAGATTTGCACATCTCTCTCCTCCAACTCTGAATCATGTACAAAGTGGTACAAGGGGGGAAACGGAGTTCATGCGAAAGACCTTCCAAACTTGTGTCTTTGGCTTCCTCCTCAGTTCATGAGTGCCAATTTCTTTTCAACCAGCACGTGCCCAAGTTAGGCAGAGTTGTGCTCTCCTGCCTAAAACCGAAAATCCTAATTGATAATATCTTTCTATTGCAGATTACCTCCTCAGTATTTCAGCTCTACAGATCACAATTTGTGAATGTCAATATAAATGGCATGTTTCAGGGTTCTGCAACAGAAATGTAAAGTGCTTCCAACAACTGGAAGCAACCTACTTTAAAAAGATTGAGTGAAAACTGATTTACCCAACATCTAACTACCCAGAACTTTCCCCCAGCACTTCTGCTTATCCATGGAGTGAAGGAAACTGGTGTTTGGTTTTGTTTTGTTTTGTTTTTTAAGCTTTATTTATTTATTTCAGAGAAAGAGGAGAGAAGGGCAGAAGGAGAGGTAGAGAGAGAATCTCAAGCAGACTTCCTGCTCAGTGCAGAGTCCTATGCTGGGCTGATCCCAGGACCCTGAGATCAAGACCTGAGCAGAAACCAAGAGTGGGATGTTTAACCAACTGAACCACACAAGTACCGTCAAAACTGGTATCTTTAATGAGAGGTCATGTGGTGAGGGAGGGGGGCACGTGTTTGGGCTAGCCTTCCCTCACTTCTGAGAGCTCCTTAGGTTAATCACTTCAACCAAAGCCTTAGTGGTTTTTCCTTTGATAGGTGGCTATGGATAACCTGGCCTACTTTACTTGCAGTTTTGTTTTTTATTTTTAATTTACAAATTAAAGGAAATAATACACATCTTGAGGACTATAGAAGGTACTATATATATGCACAATATTATTGGCATCCTAATAGACCTTAAATCAAAGATTAAATAATATTTTGATGAATTGTGTTTTATTGTATTCACATTCTTAGAAAATTGGTGATTTTAAAACAATCTTTATTAACTTTTCCTAACATGTGTGAGTGAAAACTGGGAATATATAGTAGCCAGCTGAAAAATATATCACACCAACAACCTATTAATTTTATTAAACAGTTACCAAGAAATTCTATTAACCTGCTCAAATTCTACACTTTGGATTGATTTAATTCACAAAATGCTTTGGATGTGTATGAAGTTATATTTTTAAATGTTCTTTGCTGCAAGCCATTATGGCCATAAATATTCTTCTTGCAAACAGAAGAAAGGCACAGCCTTTATGAGAAGCAGTCCTCCTTGTTCATTGTTTTTCTCCCTGATACATGTTGACAGCTGATTTACAGGAAGTGGCCTCACCTTATTTGCATCTGTATTGATGTGTTTGGTGAGCAGGAAGGGAAGTAACAGATTCAATATTAATCAGGGAAAAAATGGACTTTACTCATTCTTTCAAGCAACAACTTGAATTCAGATTTTTCAACTACCTTCTCTTAGGCTCAAACTGTAAATTTTTCAAAGGCAGCACCTGAACAAGGTTAGAATAGTGACTTAGAGAACATAATCGTGATTTTTCTACTGTATGATGTACAATGAGGCATTTCAAATTTATATTGATTAAAATTTTAAAATTGGCAACAAAATATTGGTCAATCAGGAATTTGAGATAAGCCATTATATATAAAATCTCAAATTATTAAGACAAATGCTTCGTACCATCAAATCATAGAAAATCTATATTTTTGGTAGATAAAATAACAGCTACAATTATTTTAACTCACATAGAAGATTCCAAACCATTAGCTAAAATAAAACAATGGTAATGGTAAATAGGACTCAATTTTATATTGTTACTGGGCAGTGAATCTGGCAATTTGCATTGTATAGAGAGTACATTTTTAAGAGAGTGAGACAAAGGCTCTAAAATTCATTTTTTCCTACATTGTTATTTTATCTGCCTTCATTATATATAAAATTCATTTGGTGAAAACTACTAGAAGAAAACTTCTAATTTTAAATTACTAGTTTCAGATAAATTCAATAAAGAGATTTATAGATATGTACATGTAGAATTATTTCTTCCTCTGTTACAAGAATATTTTTTTTCACTTATCTTCATGAAGAGACTAGTAATTTCAGTATTTGCTTCTCTTTTTAGATGACAGATGTAAATTAGTTAAAATAAGAAGATATCTATATAAAAATTAGCCTCTTTTAAAAAATCTCTTTTCCCTTCTCCTCTCCACCCTCCCCTCATTTAGAAGGAGCAGTGGCCAAGGTTGTAAGATAAATAGCCATTGCTCCTTAGGTCAAAATCTGTGCTGAGTTTAATTTCCAGTCATGTTAATTCAATTAAGAAAAGGAAGTTCCTTTTGTTCATATACAGAAAACAAATAAGGCAAAAATAATGAAACTCCTCAAATAGTTAGGGAGAGTTTATTCTACTAGACACTTAAATGAAATTCAAGATTGGTGCTTTTAAAACCTTTAATTGGATAATTTTTTATCCCTCCACTTGTCTTGCAGTAACTTTGGCCATTTTATTAGCCTATTTTTAGATGAGGAAACAAAGGTACAAAATGGCAAACAGAAGAACAGTCAAGCACAAGTCAATTTCAGTTCAAATATTTTTTGAAAAAAAATATGGGGGGTGGTGGGACGTACAAGTTCCTATATCATAATTGTGCTTTCATGGAGGCCTCTAAATATTTAAGGGTTATATAGTTAATGCATATAGTTAAACATTACTCCGAGGGGCAGACACAACATACGGGGAATATCCGAGTCAACATCCAACAGCACAACGGTGACACCAATATGCTCACTCAACTAACAGTTAGTGTCTTACAGTAATTTTTCATAATGCATTTTCCTATTGGATAGTAACAAGAATATGTACATATTTATTTTTAAAAACCTTATGTCAAGTTGCATTAAAAGCAGGCTGCAGCATGATTGGCAGAAAAGAAGCTACCTAATAGGCGACACAGTGCATTCCTCCAACAAACAGAAGTGTGGGCAACAAGACCATATTTTATACCTTAGAAATAGTTTATTAAAGGGACCCGAAAAGGAAAACAACAACAACAACAACAACAACAACAAAAACAGAACAAACGGATCATCTGGGGAATTCAGAGCTTAAAGTGATTAATTAGACCTTATTTTGTCTTGAACAGATTTACTAAGCATTTTTCAAATAGCCACATTGTTTGCAATTACCAAAATCACACCTCCATTGGCTGGCCTTAGTTACTTCATGCACGAACAACAATCTGATTGAGCACTCTTGTTAGGACTTCATTCTTCATTGTAATTAGCCATAATCATAGCCTTCCTGGGTGCATGAGAATGTGCTAGCAACTATTCACAACCTCAACCCATTTGAATATGAATCTTCTCAGTAAGGAGCAATAAAATAGAAGAAACAAAGCAGTTTCTCTAGGGAATTTTGTAAAGCATCTCTGCTCTAATTCTCCCCCCTTCAAAATGTCCCCTCTCCAGTATTTGGATTCTATTTGCTAAAACAAGGGTGGCTTAATGAAGACAATGGCTTATTATTTCTTAAATGACACAGGAGGCCCAAGTATTACAGGCTGGGTTCTTTCAGTCTTTGCCAAGGACACAAGGAACAAAAGAACAAGCAATTGTATGTGGAAAGAGAACTGGGACTAGGCTATACTTTGTGAACGCTCAGAGTTACGACAGGGGTCTTTGCTCTTCTAGATCTCAAAGGCTGGTGCTTGCTTGCTTGCTTCTTTTTAACCCCGCTGTCTTCCCCTCTGGAAATGACTCAGACATTATAGAAAAAGCCTCAAAGAAGCAGGAATTGGAAACAAAGGCCAAATGGAGGAGGGGTGACATTTCTGATCCTGTCCCAAGCACATTCATAGTGAGCCACCTACTGGCAACAGAACTTTCCCTCCTTCACTGTCTAATCGCCTAACCTCTTTAGGGGAGACCTAGGTAAACATGCTGGAATCACTCCAAATGCCTTGTCAGCCGAAAATGGGAAAAATAAAATTCAGAGGGAGAAAAGCTTCCAGAGTAGTACTAAGCCTTTAGTAGGAAATTCAATCCTTCTGGTGAAACTATGGCAAAACATCAGATACAAAGAATTATCATTTAAAATATTAAATGTTCGTAGCAAAATTATAAGATGATTTAAATTACTTAAAAAAAATAGTCATTTTACTTATGAAGCTAAATCAAATAATTGCTTAAACTAAATGAGTAAGATATTAAAAGTGTGGTATAGCACATGCAAAAGATCTATAAGTTCTTCAAAGCCCTTGCCATTTTTGTGCAGATTTTTTTTTTTTTCTTGATACAAGATGCGCAAGGGCTACTGTGTGACTCCTGATAATTCTCTGGTAATCTCATGGGTTTAAATCCTTCATCATCATATTGAAGTGACTTTGCTAGAGTCACATAAACCAAATGGATGTATTGCGAGTCAAGGACTAGATGGTGGTGCAATTCGGCTCTTTGATTATGATATGAGAATCACAGGTTTGGAACTGAACAAGGCCAAGGGGCCCTCCAGGTCAGGCACACACAAGGTTTCATTTTGCCTGAGGTGGTCCAGAACGCCTTGGAAAAGAGGCTCTGTGGCAGAACCCAGACTCGGTGAGAAAGGAGGCAGGGTTGACTGGTGTCCATCACTGATGTCCAAGGAAGACCAGTGAAATAATCACCTCCTACCAAATGTCTACTGCAGTTAAGGAGCTGTGCTAAGTACTACTAAGGTGTCTCAAGTGGAAGAAAACACTACAGAGTTCGCTGTAATTAGGAAGTCCCAGGGGCAGTGTGCCAGAGCCTGCTTCTACCGGTTTCCAGAACAATTGTGTGCTCTCCTTCGAGCTCCCTTATTCTGTGTTACAGTCCTGTTGTTTTGTGGACTTTTTCTTGCTCATTTGCATCGCGGGTCTCTCTATTCTCATACCATATTTTGGGGTTATTTTATTTTATTTTATTTTTTTATTTTTTTTATTTTTTAAAGATTTTATTTATTTATTCAACAGAGATAGAGACAGCCAGTGAGAGAGGGAACACAAGCAGGGGGAGTGGGAGAGGAAGAAGCAGGCTCATAGCGGAGGAGCCTGACGTGGGGCTCGATCCCACAACGCTGGGATCACGCCCTGAGCCGAAGGCAGACGCTTAACCGCTGTGCCACCCAGGTGCCCCTGGGGGTTATTTTATTTTAAAATCCATTTTAATAGTTGGCAAGTCAAATCCCTTACCCAGTTTTTCTTCTTTTTCAAGTTTTTTGTTAGTGAGAATAGCAACAATTTAAAACAGATGACTGTAATAATTTCTCTTCATAGAGTAATATATTCTTAAAACCATATTTACTATATTGCATGTTTTTAAGAGGCAAAAAGAAGAGTCTCTATAACATTAGGACTTGGCATAAACTGAAGAACCTTAGGCCGATGAATGACGACTACGGCACGATCATCACGTCACGGTTCTCACTGTGAGTCAGGCAGGGGCCAAGTGATTTACCTGTACTGTTTCGCCTAATCCTCACTGGCCCAGAGATGTGGGCACTTTGGCATATTGTCTCCACTTTACAAAGGAGTAAACTGAAACTGAAGAAGTTTCACTAACTTGCTCCAGATTGCACAGGGAATAAACTGCAGGGCTGGGAATGAATGAATCACTTAATGGTCAACACTCAACAGCATGAGTCAGGAATCCTCTGCCAGTCCGACACCAGCCAAGGCCAGCTGGCTCCAGCCCACCTCTCACACCCGGACGGACATAGAATAACCTGTCAGGACACAGTTATAAGGAGAATTAGGCTTTTTTGGACAACAAATGACCTCCAAAGGGACAACCAATGTAGAATTTGATGGCAAGTCACAGTGGTGGACTTAAGGTGTGGTCATACTATAATCAGCCAGAAAGTGTGGCCTTTCGAACATATCATCAGGCTCGTTTAGGTAAAGTCAGAGTCAAATACACTTCATACTGGGCTCAGGATAACCCCAGTCAAAACTGAAAGATTTTAGCTGTAATTAGCGGTATGGTGGCCTTTTTAGTCATGCTTTCAAGTATACATGGTAATTAATGTTGGTGACACTATCAAAGTAAATATAAGTTATAAAACTCCATGCACAAGGACATTTGCTTTCATTTTTCTCTGGTGAAAAACAATGTCATTTTCAAACCAAAAAAATATATATATATTAATGTCAGACCTATATTATTATTTTTTTTTTTTAAGAGAGGGGAGAGGAACAGAGGGAGAGAGAGAGGGAGAATCTTAAGCAGGCTGCATGCTCAGTGCAGAACCCTTCGTGGGGCTTGATCTCACCCTGAGGTCATGACCTGAGCTGAAACCAAGAATCAGATGCTTAACCAACTGAGCCACCCAGGCGCTCCTGTTATTTGCTTTTTAATCCCTTTGCCGGGATGTCTCATTATGTGTCAGGCAGCATTTATCTGGGGTCACATAAACCTCTAATTCTTGGAGCAAAGTCAAAGCATCTTTTAATTCTACTGGTTAAACAAACATTACAGATGTTATTCTTTTGTGGAACAATGCAGGTAGAAGTTTCTGTTACCAGCTTAATAGACTATTAGCCACCCATGGGTTTTCACAGATAAGAAAAGGTAAGCTTTGACATAATTCAATTCCACAAACACCTATTGAATGCATATTGTCTGTATGGTACTATATAAAGTCAAGAAATTAAACAAAGAAGAATAAGATAAAAATCCTCCAATTTTTTTAATCAGAAAATAAATGATCTCCTAATCCCAAGAATTCACAAATTAGTGAGAACTAAACATGTAATGCAAATACAAAACAAATAACTATAGTTTAAGGCAAAATACATAGGAGATAAAATTTGTAGATGTATATTAATAATATATTTCCTTCTGTTTTGATCATAGGTTAGTTAATTTAAACATATATAATACTAATGGCAATAAAAACAATTGTTTTTATACCTACAGCAGACCACAAGTCAAACACTGTTCTAAGTTCAAGATGTATTTCTTTTTTTTTTTTTTTTTTTTTGCGGGTTGACTAGCACATTCTATGCTTTTATTTATTTTTATTTTATTTTATTTTATTATATTATGTTAATCACCATACAGTACATCCCCAGATTCCGATGTAAAGTTTGATGCTTCATTAGTTGCGTATAACACCCAGTGCACCATGCAATACGTGCCCTCCTTACTACCCATCACCAGTCTATCCCATTCCCCCACCCCCTCCCCTCTGAAGTCTTCAGTTTGTTTCTCATAGTCCATAGTCTCTCATGTTTCATTCCCCCTTCAAGATGTATTTCTTATTTAATCCTTATAGCGAAGGACAACCCTACGAGGCATGCATGTGGATACAGATAAGGAAACTGAGGCACAGAGGGAGGGTAAGTAACTTGCCTAAGATTTCATACCTGGCAATATAGCTTTATTGTTTTCCTTCCTTCCTTCACCTCCCTTTTCTTTCTTTCTTTCTTTCTTTCTTTCTTTCTTTCTTTCTTTCTTTCTCTCTCTTTCTTTCTCTTTTTCTTTCTTTCCTCTCTTTCTTTCTTTCTTTCTTTAGAACTCTACACCCAACATGGGGCTTGAACTCATGACCCCAAGATCAAGAATCACACACACTGCCGAATGAGCCAGCCAGGCACCCCTGTATCTTTCTTACTGAGAATACCATCATTTGCTTTTTACTATTATATAGCAAACAGAAAGCATGCCTTTTCCTTTCGATATATTTTAAATCTACCTTAATTATTTAGATATTTTAATGATCTAAAACTTATAAGTGTTAAGTCTAAACTTATAGTATCCCTTTAATCATTGCAAATACCAAATTGTCATTTTCAATAATCTCCACAATTTTAGAAAGATGACAAAAGTGAATATGCAGAGCAGTTCAAGAGAGTAAGCCACAAATTTTTAAGACAGGCAGCAAGTATGTTATTAATCTTCCTGGTCTCAGGAGGGCAGAAAGAGCCTGAATGACCACCTACTTGAACTGATAATCCCTCGGGGCTTTCACATGGTTGGCTGGGACATGCACCACTGGTGGTCAGGCGCCGTGCCAATGGGAATGACCCTGTCCATCAGGCTCTGCAGGATTTTCTGGCAGCAGGACAGGGGAAGATGGGAACACATTCTTAAAACACATGGGTGGAATGGGGGATTGACTATAGTTCCAGAACTTCCAACTGAACTTTGAGAGGATTTAACCTTTCCTGTTGGTTTTTCTCCCCTGTTCCCATGCCTGTCTGTGTACAACATAACAGGTCTGTGTGATATCCCCACTCCTGTGTGTGCACACAGGCGCATGTTAAAATACAGCTTAACAACTTTCCTAACCTCTTCATTTTTTCTCCAAGGTCAACGCATTAAGGTGCTTATTAATTCTCCAATAATGTCAAGTTTTTGGCTATTTTGTTATCTCCGTAAACACTGTTTCTTTTGCCTGGATTTTTCTTTTTCTTTTTTTCCTTTCTCAACTTCCTTTATTTTTGCCTGGATTTCTTCCCCTAAACCCTTCTCTTGTTTTTCTTTCGGCAAAATTCAGTTCCCACTTGACATCAACTTGATTTCCCTAAGGTTGCTTTTTTCCTCTGTGTTCCCATAGCACTTAGATTTTATCTCTGTTGCAAATATGTATTATTTTTTCTTTTTCCTTCTTCTTCTTTTTTTTTTTTTTTTTTTTTTTTTTTTGCACATGTGGGTTTCTTTCCCAAGTGACATACAACTTCAAAGGGCAAAGACCATTTTGTGTTAAGGACCTGCATGTCTAACACTGGTACAGTTCCTGGGGCACACAGTACATCCATTCAGCTCATTCAGTAAATAATTATCATCCAATGGATTTGACATAAAATAAGCCTTAAATTACACTAACACAACATAGATAACATCTGCAAATCTTAAATAAAGTCACAAAGAATGGAAATACGGTACTTTCAAAATTTCCCCTTTGTCATAAAAATTGGCCTAAGGGAAGCCTTTGAAAGAATAAAGGTAGCTACCTTGATTTGAAAGCTGGGAAGAGACTATTTTAAGTGCTATTCCAAAGCTTCTCTTGATATCCTGTTATAAGGCAAAGGAATGAATATAACTATATCTTGGTAGATTTCTAGATGGGATTGATTCATCCCAAGGGAGTGCACCAGGCATTTTGTAATGTTCTGAATGTAGGTCTGTGCTCCCCTGTGCTCACCATGATATCACTGATCTCAGGCTTTAGTTCTACTGACCATCTGGACACATGGATGTTCTCTTTCTGCTGTCTGACTCTATGCCCCTCTCAAAGCTAGAGGACAGGTTTTAGTAAAAGGTAAAGAAGTAATTGTATATCCCTGTGAGTGCTATTTTGGGGAAGGCAGAAGTTCATTTGTTGCTCACAGAGAAGGTTGCGATTTGGCTGCTTGCCAAATGTAAAGGCCGGTTCCCAGACTTCCTCCTCTTTGACCTCACAGCAGCACGAGCAGCTTCCCTGCCTCACGTAGTAATTGACTGGGTGCTGCAGATTCTAACTCCTTCATAGCTCTTTCATCTGCCTGGCTCTCCCTTCCCTTCCAGCGTCACTGTTGCTCATGTCCCAGTTCGGACTCTCCTCCTGTCCACTGAATTACTGAAAAGGGGGGACTTTGGGGACTGATGGGAGTTCTTGGCTCCAGTCGTCTCTTCCCCATTTCTCCTCCCCATGCCTGACAAATCCTTCTAGAAAGCAAATCTGCTCAGAGGTCTCCTCACACTTTTTAGTACTTCTCAACAGTTTTCCAGGTAGAGTCCAAATTACTCAACTTGCACATGAAATACTTTATGGTCAGGTCTCTTTACAACTACACTCATTTTCAGCCTCTTCCCAATTTATCTCTTAATTCGATTTAATCTGAAGTATTTGTGATTCTTTGGAGAATCACAAGAATGCATGCTGATGTTGGTATCTTTATGCCTCCAAAGATGTTTTAACACCCCCAAAATGATATAGGATATAGGTGTTCTCCTAGGATGGCTTCTCCTTTCCCATTTTACCTTGGAGACCACATCTATTCTTACAGCTACAACTCTTCCCATATCTGTGTTTTAGCTTACAGCTTTACAGTAAGCTTAATTCTGCATTCAACAATAAATATTTACTTTGTTCTATAGTACTAAGTGCTATAAATTGCAGATGAGTACCCTGCCCCCCCAAATAGTGGACCTGCCTTCATAGCACAGAATATAGCGGGGTACTGCAGAGTAGTACAGAGTATAATGATCAGTAATTATAAATATAAATGGGACATTGATGCTATAATAAATGCTATAAAGATGAGGAAGGTGGTGTGCTACAAGAGTTCATTTTTTGACCTCATCAGGAGTGTCAAGGAAGGGACCCCTGATACTTGAGCTGTGCATAAACTGTTGATAGAGAGAGGGATAGAACATTTCAGAAGAAAGAGCAAGCACAAGCCTATGCTGTGAGGACATGTGTCTCAGGTGTGAACTGACAAGTGGTTGGTGGAGGAGGAATGAAGGTCAGTGGAGGGGGCACAGAGAGCAATGGGGAGTGTTGCGAGAACAAACAACACTGCAGGAAATAGCAAGGTCAATTTGCATCTCTCAAAGAACAATGAAAAGCCATACGTGGATTTGAAAAGGGCATGGTCGGGGGAAATATGGTTCTTTTTGTCCAAAGTCACTCTGGCGACACGGCGGGGTGGTGATCGTCAAGGGACAGAGTGGACATGGGCTGATCTAAAAGTTAAGGCCCAAGAAAAGGGTGGAGTTATTATTAGAGTCTTGGCACTGAAGGTAAAGATAAAAGGTCAGAGTTAAGAGATATTTCAGGTGCAAAAATAATATGGTTTGGTGACGGTTTGGAAGTGAAAGAGAGAAAGCTGTCGAGGATTCCTAGATTTCTGGCTTGCTCAAAAGAATTAAGTTCAAAATGTTACAGCTTATAGATGGAATATTGTGCAGCATTCGGATTTATTTCTGCCAGGTGTGCAGGGCGGGATGGTTCTCAGATCTCTGACTGCAGGGAATGTGAGTATCGTGGCCCCCGCTGTGGCACTCTGAACTCTTGTCACTACATTTTGGCAAAGGCCATGCTTCCCACAGGCTGTTCCCTGGGCAGCACCGGCCATGGCAGGATGCTAACTAAGGCAGACTGTTCCTGGGAACAGGATCCTCCAACAGGCCACTAAGACTCAAGGACTGTTGACCGCCTCACCCCATACTCCTTAGAGCTGCAGTGCAGTCCGAGGGCTTCTACCCAACATCCTTCCTTCTCTCTCCTGCACTCGGGGTCAGACCCACATCATGGTCTGCTGCCACTCCCACCCTTGTGCGGCTTCCTCCTTTCCCCCAACAGGGTGTTGCCCTCCTCTATCTCCTGTATGTCTAGCCTTGTTTTGACATCTGCTATCTTGAGGACACAGATGTTAACGCAGGTACTCTATCATTATTGTTCCTGGAAAATAATCATAATGTGATATTTAGTAAAAAACGGGATATAAAACATTAGGTAGTGTGTGATACCATGTAAATTAAAATGCAAAATTTCAAAGAAGCAAACTGGCAATTTTAGCAGCTGGAGGCAAATTAACACCTTTCTATTAAACTATAAACATGTAATCCAAGAAAATAATTTGAATGAAGCTAAGCAGATCATATAGGTTAAGGTACCAAGGCTCTATGAAGTCTGCAGTGATCCGATGTTAGAAATATTAAATGTGACAGCAAAAGGTATTTTCTTAACAAAAGAAATGCTAAGTTTGGTTAAGTGGATGTTCATCATAGTATGTTTTACAGATCAATATATGCATCTAATAGCTAAACATTTATATGTTTGGAAAAATTTGTTATATATTTATCTTTATAGTAAAAAAAATTTAAAATTATATAAATAATAAACTTTACCTAAAAGTATGGAAACCCCTCCCCTTACAAGAAAGATGATACTCCTGTTAGCTGACACAATGGATCTTACAACTGGGATATTCTTACAACTGTTTTGACCTGTGAATGTGTTTCACATAGTTTTAATTCTAGAATATGCCATTTTATATAGAGAGTTTTCATTTTTTAAAATTTAGCACTATATCATAACTATTTTACCACATTGCTAGTCCAAAAAATTATAATATCTTATCAGGTATGAATGTATTATGATTTCATTAACTATTATCCAATTATGGATATTTAGGCTGCTTTCAAACATCCTTTATAAAAATGAACATCTTCCCATACAGTTACGTGTGTTGTATCATTTCCTATCGAGCTCAAGAAGTGGAGTTATTTGATCAGAGAGCACAGGAGCCCATGACTCTATACAGGCAAAGACTCTGAGGTTAGATTAATAGAAGAAACTGCTTACACATTGAAAAGGAAGGCCTGTGTGCAAAGATCATACTAATGGCATGAAACCCCAATGGACTCATTGGTACTGAACCAGGCTTCACATTATAAGTAACCATAAAGTGGCACAAAATGAAAGAAAGAAATGTTTTAGGATGAACAACAATGAAGGATTACAACCTTAAAACAATGCAAAAATAAGTCAGAATTTAAGATTTAGAAGAGAAATTAACAATAAAAAAGTAAAAGAACAGGATGCAGGATACACAATTGAGCAAACTAGAGGAGAAGAGAGGAAGAAAAAGTATATGCTATTTTTATTCTTTTTTTCATATTGTAAAGAGGAATTTAAAAAAAATCAAACAGTATGATGTTTATCATTAAAATTTGTAACAGCAGACCTTAAAGGAATTGAAAAGTGGCAATGAATTATTATTTTTTGTTAAAATTTGTCCAATGGAAGATTTCAAGACCCATGCTAATTTTCTTTTCCTTAATGGCAAGCGCCTGTACTGGAAGAGCTAACGTAAGTAGTAGCAGAGACTGAAAAGCACATGCTACAGTGTCAAACCTAAAACCGCAAAGCAAAAAACACCCAGATTTTCTCGGCTTAGAATAGTTTCATAAACCCTTGGTTTTCTTGTCAGGATTATGATCAAACATATATTTAAGATATACAATTAAACATTTATAAAATACATTTTATAATTTATTATTAAATTATTTGCAAATTAAGAAATTATTTGCAAATATTATAACTTGGTATTCATTTTACTGTTTTGTGATTTGTTTATCTTCATACATTGTAAGGTGTATATGAAAGAATGACTTCCTAGTATGGTCTAATGACTCAGGATAGTGTTTTGTCCTCTCTTAATAAATTACAGATAACAATAAAGAGAATATAGGCAGAAAAAAAGATTGTTTCCATATATAGGCAGAGAATTATATTTTATCTTCAGTTTAGAAATGAGATTTGGNATATTTTATCTTCAGTTTAGAAATGAGATTTGCGGGGCGCCTGGGTGGCACAGTGGTTAAGCGTCTGCCTTTGGCTCAGGGCGTGATCCCGGTGTTATGGGATCGAGCCCCACATCAGGCTCCTCGGCTATAAGCCTGTTTCTTCCTCTCGCATTCCCCCTGCTTGTGTTCCCTCTCTCGCTGGCTGTCTCCATCTCTGTCAAATAAATAAATAAAATCATTAAAAAAAAAAAAAGAAATGAGGGGCGCCTGGGTGGCTCAGCGGTTAAAGCGTCTGCCTTCGGATCAGGGCGTGATCCCGGCGTTATGGGATCGAGCCCCACGTCAGGCTCCTCTGCTATGAGCCTGCTTCTTTCTCTCCCACTCCCCCTGTTTGTGTTCCCTCTCTCGCTGGCTGTCTCTATCTCTGTCGAATAAATAAAAAATCTTTAAAAAAAAAAAAAAGAAATGAGATTTGCTTTATAAACAATTGCGAAAGGATAACAAATGGCAAATAGAATAAAATTAAATGGAAACATTCTTTTTTGTAATGCTCATGTGTACTTTGCATAGCAAATCATATAGGAATGACTGATGAAATATTGTTTTATTAAATAAGTCATTTCTAAAGTGTATTCATCATCAGAAAAATATACTTGAATAATGAAAAATAGTAAAGTTTAGCTTGTATAATTTATTCTAAACTTCAAACAACGGAAGGAAATAGGGTAAAGGAAAAAGAAACCAAATATGCATAGGGCAAAAGTCCTCAAAACAAAGCCTGCTGAATGATAACAAAGAAATACAGTAAAAATATAAGTAAGTATATACATTCCCATTATTCTTTAAGCTTATTTTAATTTAATTTACCAAGATAAAGGGGATTTAATCTTTTATGTAAACCAAGTAAACTCCTTTTGGTTTGCAATGTATTACTAAGTATTACATTAGAATTAGATTTTGGATTAGCATTAGGGTAGGCAAAACCTTCATGGTACTCCTTAACATGAAATCCCAGCATCTAGGTTGCAAGCTGTCACAAAGTAACACACGAATGATACTGGCAAAAAGGCTTCCATGGAAATAGAATATCCAGTCTGGTATGTTTCAGTGCTATAAAGCATTTTTGGCAAGAGCTCATAACAGGGCCAAAGACACTTGAGGCCTACCTAGATAGTTTTCACGTTATTTTTTTTAAAACAAATAATTCCAAGTTTTAGTAAGGATATGAAAAGCAAGATCTTTGCAAGTTGAAGTGAAAATGAATACAAACACGCATACACATGTGCACAGGTATGAAAGATATTACACAAAATATTTGGAAAATGGCATATACATAATTCAACTGGCCTAAAACAATTTATATCATTCCTAAAGCTTTTATAATCTTTTATGTATTTGTTATGTTTTACAGTGGATTAAAAAGAAAAAAAACCACATTTTTTTATCCTGATATTTATTTTCTAACTAAATCATGTGATTTTTGTAAGGCAGGTACAGTTTTCTTACTCCTTTCAATGGCTACTAAACATTTCAAGTACACATAATACAATTGACTTAACGATTCTTCTGTTTTTTTTTTTTAACATTTAGATCCATAATACCAATAATTTATGAAAGGAATCAGAATACGCTACCACAAAATATGTCACTTTGGCATAAAGATTATTTTGAGTTGAAGTCAATTAAGAAACAGCAAACACAGGAGGAACTCTCTGCTCTCCCTTTCTGCATAAAAGCAGGGCATAAATTTCTCTTTTGTAAAGGAAATTTTCATTTATAATAGCACCCTCCTGTTCCCTATCAGGAAGAGGAGAAGGACCCTGGAGACAACTCTTATCACCTGAGACTCTTTGAGTCTGCATAACAAACCTTACTAAACAACCCTTATTTGCCATATGTTTCCTAGACTCTTTTCCAAACTTGCTTTCCTCCTCCCCAGAAGCCCAAATCTCCTTTTATCTTGGGTTTAATCTCTTTTCCATACTTTATCAACCTTTGTAAAAATTGTAAGCCCCTGGTTCTAATAGTTTCTGTTCTGTGAGTCCCTGTTATGTGCATACACAATAAACTTTTTCACCTGTTAATCAGTCTTTTGTGAGTTTAATTCACACTCCTCAGTCATTAAACATAAGAGGGTAGAGAAAATGTATTTTTCCTCCCTTATATCAATACCACTAACAAAATAACCCCTTAACTATGTGCTTAACATATATATTAAATCTCTTAGAAAATGCATTAAGTTCTTTTCCTAGAAAACAGAAATTAGAATGGCGGCTGGCTGTGGCTAGACAGCTGGAGGAATAAGTTGTCTCATGAGCACAGAACTTTAGTTTTACAAGATGAAAGGATGCTGGAGATGGGTTGCACAACAATGTGAATGTCCTTAACATCTGAAGGGTAGTGGAAGATGCCTCCCCCCCCCCAAACCCGCCGCCAAATATGCCACTTTGCCAGAAGGGTTATTTTGAGTTAAAGGCACTTGAAAATAGCAAATGCAAGAAAAACACTCTGGACTTTATTTTGGTTAAAAGCAGGAGGTGAAAGTCCCATGTGAAAGATAGCCTTTCTGTGCCAGAAGGAAAGTAACATTCTTATCACCAAGGGTGAGAAGTTGAGACTGAGAGAATTCTACACAAACTTGTTAAAATAATTCGTGTCTTCCATAACCTCCTCACATAATTTACTTACTTTTCCACAACTGCCTGGTTGTTCTTCCTACGAAGCATGTAAGTTCTGCCATTTCTTTGGGTCTTCAATCCTTATGAGGTCCGCCACGTCACATAAAACTTACATACTCTCCTGTTGATCTGTCCTATGCCAATGTAATCCTCAGGCCCAGCTAAAAACCCCTAATAGGGGTGAGAGAAAAACCCGCCCCCCCTACACACTACTGAACTGTATACTTAAACATAGTTAAATGGTAAATTTTATATTATGTGTATTTTACCATAATTTTTTAAAGGAACAGCAAAAAGATTGCATCAAAACTTACAAAATGTTGTTAGTAAAAATATAATTGTTATAATTAGAAAGTTCTATTATTTCCTAAAATTAAAAAAAAAAATTAAAGGAAGAGAAAAAGAGAGCTCCAATTCCAGAAAAACTTCCCAAACAAGTTCTCCAGGCAAGCGGAATAGAAGACTCCAGATAACAGAAGTGGAAATAGTGTTGGTGCTATCTTCTCAAGTTACCAGGAGGACAATTAACCATACTAGGAATCACGTCGCTAATTGGAAGTAATGTTTTAGGAACATTTTCTAAGGCAGCTGAGGAGATGGGCAACATGTTTCTGGTTAGGCAACAAAAGACAACTAATTAGTCTTGAAACTAGTGATAGGAAGGCTGCAGTGCTCATTCTATGGGAATCATGAGAAATTCAACACATTATCACACATCCATGGGGGAAAAAGGTAAAACTCTGCACCTCGGCCTTAAGATGTTGAGAAAGCTCTAGTACCTTGTTGAGAGAGCTTAGTAAGAGGAATCAGATAAATATAAAAATGAAACACTGTTTCTTTCAAAAGTTGGTTAAATCTTCACTTTATAAATTATACAAAAATGATTTTAAAAAGAAATAATTGGAGAAATTTGAAAAGCTATTAGAATTACAAATCCCTGATTTTCATGTGTAGAAAAGAAGACTATAACCAAACAAAATAGTTTATTTAGAATTATGTTCTCTATTTGAGCAAAAAACTAAAAATTAAAAAAAAGACTGCTTTTATGTGCAGAAGCTAGAGGTTCAGTCCCTAAGAGAAAAATGTTTAAATATTAAAACCATAGCACATGATGCATCGTTCTGTTCTGTTTCTATGTATTTCCTATTATGAGAAAAATTTATGCAGAAGCTTGTCCTTCACAGATGTTAATTATCAGAATAATGTGAGCCTCATTGTTCCCACTTTTCTTTAAGCAGCAAATCCCAGAAGGAACTGAAGAATATTATAGATGTAGTGAAAGTTGTTTAGAATTTGTAAATGCTGCTAACACATGCTGATCATTAAAATCATTTTTAACAAAATATAGCAAGATTTTTGTTTAATTTCATTCAACTATTAAAAAAGGAAATTTAGAAGCAACCAGCCCATGTCAGTCAGAATACTGATAAGACATATTTAGATTTTGTGGTTATTACAATGATTGATAAAAATATCTTTTCTTATATAGCTTTACTTTCCTCTAAAATCCACATTTTAATAGGGAAGAGAGGAAGTTTAATCAAAGAAACAGTAAATAAATCTTTCAAGTTTTTCTAATACTCCAAAATATCATTATATGGTATTCTGAGTTAAAATCTCAAACAACTAAGATGTCTATTTTTTAGAAATGTGATTTCATCATATTCAGTGATTCAAGCACCAAGATGGCAAGGATTTAGCTGCAGTATTAGCACCTAATCAGTGCTTGGCACACCGCAGATACTCCATAAATTGAGTGTTGTTGAATGAAGAAAATCCACAAGTATACATTGAACTCCATTAACTCTAGATCATAAGGACCTATTTTATGGAATAAGTAGTTGTGTATGCGTCAGCCTTAAGGAGTGTAATTTGCAGACCCTCTTGCCCTACTTTTCTCTTATTCTCTAAACTCCACCTGCCTGTCATTGTGCCCCAAATGCCATCATGAAAGTCATGCTCTTTTAGCCTCAAGCAATGAACAGTATTTACTTTGGGAAAAGAAACAGTCCTCTAATGTGATTAACACAGAATAGGTGAGTTTAGTAGCCAGCACAATAAGACAAAACAAAGCAGATTAAAAATAAGACAGAAGGGATTATGGGAAGCAGTGACAGTAACAAAGGTGCTCAATGAATATTTCTTGAATAAACAAGTAAATTGATGAATAAATAAAGGCGAGCTGATAATGGGTATGTCGGAAGCACGGACAGTAAGAAGATGCCGAGTGGCAACTAGAAGAGATACTCTGAGTGGTTTCCCTCTCCCCAGCCTCATCTTCTGAGCTGCCCCACTCCACCGAAGCCACCAGAAAAACTATGCGCTTGATAAGTACCCATGTACTTATCCCCCACCCTCTGCCCTGTTCTCACACTTTCATCCAGATTATCATTCTTTAATCCTCCCCATCTAAAGAAATGTGGAGGGGCACCTGGGTGGTGCCATTGTTAAGTGTCTGCCTTCAGCTCAGGGCATGATCCCCAGCATTTTGGGATCGAGCCCCACATCAGGCTCCTCTGCTAGGAGCCTGCTTCTTCCTCTCCCACTCCCCCTGCTTGTGTTCCCTTTCTCGCTGGCTGTCTCTCTCTCCATCAAATAAATAAATAAAATCTTTAAAAATAAAGAAAGAAAGAAAGAAATGTGGAGCTCCTACTGGATGGATTGAGATCCACAGACAAGAATGCCTTTTTTGGTTCACTGTTTTGCAGGGGATAGGCATGGTGTGGCGCTCTGCAGAAACACATATTCCTGGGGCATGAGGGCAGGGATGGGTGCCATTTTATAGGGAATGGCCAATGATGGCTGCTTTGATGTGCTAGACTGCAGACCTGAAGGAGGGAAGTTGGCCAAGAGCTGGGGAAAAAAAGCATTTCTGGTGAAGGCCAGGGGTGGCTCTGGGCTTAAGTCCTTGGAAAATTGAGGAAGCCAGTGTCTCTGAAGCTAGGTGGGTGGATGAGTAAGGACAGGCTAGGGTCACAGTGAGAATCATGATGAAATAAAAAGTTTTAAACCCGCCAGTGATTCCATCTGTCTGGTCACCTGGACCTCAGTGAATCTCCATGGACCTATGGACATTCAAAATTTTAATCCCGGATCATCCAGGTACACAAACTTGGTCTCTTCTCTTTTAATATTGCTTTTGGCTTAATTCATCAAAAGTAGTCCAGTCAAACCAGAAAAAGGTATTGGTGTTCCTATGTAGCAGGGAATCGGGACAAAGAGGTGGGAGAAGAGAATAAAGCAGTTCATTGATATTAAATCAATCATCTATGAACCATGACAGCATTCTGAAAGCAGATTTCATTCTCACTCTGTTGCCTGTTGTCACAGAAAGAACACGAGCACACACACCCTTTTTTTTAGCATTCCATACTATACTGATTTTGTATTCAAGATCTACTTGAATAAGTAAGAATGAAAAATAAAAGTGCAGCAGGATCTAAGTTCCAAAATATGGCTTATGTGACAATGATGGCTTTCTATTAGTCAGAATCTGGACTTGGTTGTATTTTCTTTAAAAAATATGTTGAAGTATTTAAATATCCTTTAAATATTCTGTTACTCTAATAAAAAATAGTTTAAATATACTGACACTCCATCTGCTATATAACTCTCATCAGATTTATAAGAAATAGATGAACACTTTTGTGCTGGTAATTAATTTCATAAAGCAAAATAAATTATAAAATTTGCATTATTTATTAATTACACAGACTAGCTTTTTGTTATAATAATTTTGATATCCCATTGATTTCTCAAGAACATTTCTTTCTGATTTTGTGGCTCAGAGTAGGGCAGGCAGTTAGATTTACGGTTTCTAAAATACAGGTAATTTTACACTATTTTAAGTTAATTTTTACTTCATTTTACTTATGACTAATTGTACACACTGTACAAAGACCTCTATCACCAATGGCTTCCGCTGCACCTAATAAGTTGCAACCATCCAGGGTGTGATGGATTAAAGAATGCTCAGAACAAACAAATGGAGAGCGCATGGAAGTAATACTCAACTTAATCTCCTTTCATTTAATTCTATTAATTTCTGAGATATAACAGTATATTATGTAACTGTCATAGTAAATATCGGATATGTTTATATAGAAAACAAAGGATATTATGCTATAAATTTATCAGACTGTGTCTCCAAAGCATATAAACCAGTCTTCCCTGTAGGACAGCTTTGCCTGAACGGGACGCTCCTATTTCGTTTGAGCCACGTAAACACAACATGGACATGACATTGCTGTACCCAGCTGTGTCTGCTCATGTAAGTCTCATCATTTCTTTTGTCTTTTTCTAAGTCTGCTTACTCATGATGATTTTATTTTCAAAAGAAAAGAGAAAGGGGACATAAAAGTGGATTTGCTTGGTTATCTAGGCCTCCTTACATTTGAAATGTAAAAACTACTTTTCACAAAGGAAATATATATTTGCATATGCTCATAAAATATTGATGTTGAAATACACAAAACACAGTCATTCATGATCCCTTAATTAGTCTTTAAGTAGAATAAGAACTTAATTAAAATATAATTTGTTAATTCATTAGTGTTGGGTTATAACTTTGACACTGATTTTCAGTAATTAATGGGTCCTGAAAGAACACAATTTATTTGGTTGTTTTCACTGTATTTTCTCTTTAACACTTTCTTCTTTTTGATATCACCACATTTTATAAAGGGGAAAGCATCAAGTTTTGGGTTTTTTTTAAAGAATTTAGACAATATTACCAAGTGGCCTCTGATTAAATGTCACTTTATTAAAATAAAGGAATCTCCTCTGATTACCCCATAAAAGTGTACCCTATCTTCTCATGACTATCTCTATCACCCTGTTTTATTTTTCTTTGTAATATCACCATTTAACAATCTCTATATTTACTTATTTGTTTTCTTCCTCTATAAAGGAAACACCATAAGGACAGGGAATTTGTTTCATTCATTGCTGTATTTTCAGAATCTAGAACAGTACCTGGCACATGGTAGGAATTCAAGTGATGTCTGTTGAATAATTGGGTGCTTCTTACTAAGTTGCATGGACGTCGATCAGATGATATGCAGTTAAAAATAACACATTCATCAGAATACAGTTACAATATGATCAGACCACTAGAGTTTAAATAAACGAATTCTATTTATCAGCAATAAGTAATACTCAGTGAGGTGATCTTACAAAGGTCCTCAAAGGACTACGAACAACATTCTATAAGGAATCATAAAAATAAACAGCTACCAAAAGATCTGTGGAGCTTAAAACAAAATTAAAAATATGTCTAAGATAACCATCCTTACTCTTGGCTCTGGAATAGGTGACAATACAAATTGTTTTTGTGTTAAACAAATGAAATATATAAAATGTGAAAATATAATATTTTAATAAAGTACTTGAAATATCAGCTTTAAAATATTTATTCATTATACATCAGTGCTATGGTAAGTAAAAGTTAAATAACACCCTGCCCAGTCCTTCCAGAATCTACCATCACAAGGGGAGACATGAAGACAGATGTCTATCCTACTCAGCATTGAGACTAGCAATGGGGTGTGCTGGTATTTCCAGGAAGGGTACTAAACCACGAGTAAAGATTAAGAGGCAAGAAATAAGATGGTATGTTTGGGAATCCACTAGTGGAAAGGTTTCTGATGTATGAAGTACAAGACAGCAACCGATGAGAATAACCGAAGTAACTGCTTAAGAAGCCAAATAATGGGGCGCCCGGGTGGCTTAGTCCGTAAGCATCCGCCTCAGCTCGGGTCATGATCCCAGGGTCCTGGGATCAAGCCCCACATCAGGCACCCTGCTCAGTGGGGAGTCTGCTTCTCCCACTCCCCCCACTCCCGTCATTCTCTCTCTCAAATAAATAAATACAATCTTTAAAAAAAAAAAAAAGCCAAATAGCGACACTTTACATTAATAACACGCAAAATGTCTTACCAAAAATGCTTTCCACAATACTAGCATATTCTGTGGAGGATGTATTCACTGGATTTAAAGCTCATTATTTCTGCAAAGTAATGTAAATTGTACTATTTTTGACCAGACAAAAATATTACTGGGGATTTTGCAACTGAACAATGCATTTACCTTCAGTCTTCCTTCCATCTCCCCAGTTATATGGTCTCAACCATGAGAGTCTACATTTCTTCTTCATGAAATGAACCATCTGCTAAATTGCCGCCTGAGATTTGAAGCTAGTCCCAATTGTTAGTTTATTAAATGTAATAAGTTACAATAATGAAGTGTTAAAATTATAACCCACACAGGCAGAGTAAGCTAGAGATTCCCAAATAGAATTATAAAAGTCTTAACTTGTATTTTTTGACTTGTGGTTTTAATATTGCCAGTCTGATACACTAGCACTTCTTGTATTGCATTTTAAAAAATATAAAGAGAAAAGAAAAATGTATGCTAAAGAGCAATCTCTTCTGTGCATATACAAATACTTCCTTACCTAAGCAACTCTTCAAAAACAGAAATTAATAATAAATTTAAAGTGATTATGTCGGTGAAGAATGATTTATTAAAAACTAAATTTTCTTCAATACATTATACCTGGCTGATTTTTTTTAAAAAATGCTGAATGAAGGGCACCTGGGTGGCTCAGTCGTTAAATGTCTGCTTTCAGCTCAGGGTGTGATCCCGGAGTTCTGGGATCGAGCCCCACATCCGGCTCTTCTGCTGGGAGCCTGCTTCTTCCTATCCCACTCCCCCTGCTTGTGTTTCCTCTCTCTCTGGCCGTCTCTCTCTCTCTGTCAAATAAAATCTTTAAAAAAAATGCTGAATGATGTTTAGTAAGATTTTATACAACTTACTGCAAATGGAAAGCATTTAAAAAATCTTTTCCAATTGGTGGTTAATGCTTCTCAAGAAATTCACTATTACTAGAGATGACTAGTGAAAAGATAAAGGTCTTCGTTGGGTCATTCCACTCCCCTTTGTTTGCTGGTTACACACATACACATGTACACACACACCCATTATATACTAATATGAGAATCGTGGCTTGGCACAAAATCTTTGCAAGTCTTTTCCCTGGTAATTTTTCCAAGCCCAAGTTTTAATACCTTCAAAGGAGATTTAATAAATATCTGTG
Source organism: Ailuropoda melanoleuca (assembly GCF_002007445.2). Taxonomy (NCBI): domain Eukaryota; kingdom Metazoa; phylum Chordata; class Mammalia; order Carnivora; family Ursidae; genus Ailuropoda; species Ailuropoda melanoleuca. Next base: position 104,457,786 of record NC_048227.1, on the reverse strand, counting down.
TGTGATTATACACACACACACACACACACACACATAAAATCATGCAATACACATTAGCTGCTAACATTTATTTAAATACAAGGGCTTCCATGAGAAATACAAAGAGTATTTTATTTCATCCATTTCTTTACATAAAAAAAATTAGATTTGGTCTTACAATGAAGAAATATTGTATCTCAAGATAGTTCTTCCTCTGTAGCAAAGGCAAGATAGTAAGCTGACTGAGAAAGCAACCCTATCATAAGGCCTCTGGCTAATATGACCGAGAAAGCTATAAGTGCTGGATGAAAAGTTACAAAATACATAGCCACTCTCAAAAGTAAGAAAGGTGAATACCAAGTTCCCAGAAATGAAGAGAAAACTCAAATCTCGAGCGGTGAGTAGGAACCTGGTGAAGAAACCTAAACCTGGTTCACATACAAGTCAGGTCAGAACCTGTTTCCGGGGAGAAACACACTTGAGAGCACACCGCAGGGATGCTCCACATTCCAGCACATGAGGGAGTCCCAAGGAAAGTGCATTGCACAAAAGGGAAGCTCCCAGTAAAATATGAAGCACAAAGGAACACAAAACAGCTGAGAGTAAGAGAAAATGGCAGATTCAAACTCACATCCTGGGAACTACAGATAATAGATGAACGTGAAAGAAACTTTAAATGACTGTATTTAAAATATATAACCTGATAAAGAGAATAAGAAAAACCATAAAGCAAAAAAAAAAAAAAAGACATAATGAAAGAACAAAACAGATCTTTGAAGGAAACGAACAAAAATTCTAGAATTGTTATTCACTGAAACCAAATTAAAAAATAAAACTCAACACATAGGTTAAGCAGTACATTAAACCTAACTGAAGAAAGCAATTATTAAATTGGAAGACAGATTTGAGGAATTAGTCTAGAATGAAACTAGTAGATAAAAGAGAAGAAAAAAGACATTAAAAGATATGAAAGTAACCACAATAAAAGTCCAACTTGTACTTAATAGGGACTCCAGAGTCTTCAAATTTAAAACAGATTGAATCTCAAATGGAATAAATTTTTAAAATTCCCATCTATATAAAAACATGAGTAATACTGTATGTTTTAAAATACAGTGTAGAATTTTGGAGTCAGGGATGTCTCAGTGATACCTGGCATTGCCACAATAAGTAGACACATAGGGATGTGGATTGATCACCTTGTGGTCATTTTCAAGGTAAAATTTGCTATTTGTTTATATAGTAATAAATAGACTGAAGCAGGAAAAAGAAAACAAGCATCAGCAAACTGCATTCATTTAAATAGATACAAATTTATGAACTTGTAAAAATTTTGTAGAGTCTATCAATTTTAAGAATTTGTTCAGAGAAATTATCTGAACCATACCATTAAAGCAGCAAACATTGAACACATACTGAATAAAGGATTACAAATTTATGAAGTACGCAAGAGGAAGCGATTTGGTTTAAGATTTGATATGTGCTTTGTGCACTTTTTAGTTTCTTCATCGAACAATGATCTACTCAAGTCAATAAGCTTCTCAAGACCAAAACCATTATTAGCTGGACTACAGAGCTCACTGCCGAGTTTTGCCCATTATAACTACTCAATTCTTTTCTGAATAGATGAGTCACTGTTGCCTAAGTGTTGATGAGATCACATTACTTCTCTGTAATGGAATACAGTCCCATGATGGACAGAACTAAAATGGACTCGGCTGTTTTAAATAGCATTTGAACAAGAGTATTTGACACAGTGTCTCCCAACATGTCACAAAATTACCTATGAAGATATAGACAAGGAGAAAAACTCAACATGCAACTGAAATCAGGTATAATAATGAATGCACAGGCAGAAATAAAAGGAATTTCTACATACGATGAGGCCAACGGAACCGCACTGAAAAACCACAATTCATGGTCAACTCATGTTTTGCAACCAGTCGCTAGGTGTTTTTTTTCATCCCTCCTACACTTTCTGTCCCCTCAGAAAGGTAAGATGGGAACAAACTCAGTTGGGGGCGGGTATGGACAGCCACCATCCTGCTGCTGTGAAGTAATTGCTTTTTAAGACAAAGACAAATGCAGTTATCCATTTCCATCCTCATCTCTGTCAATATCATTGCTACATCCTTTGGAGGCCAACTCTCAGTGAAACTTCAGAAGGAGGGACAGAGACACACTGCATTGCACCCTGGAAAGCAGCATGCCCCACAGGCAAAATGCTGCAGGTAAGGGCAGAGGAAAACACAGCTGGGTGCATGTGCATTTTCGGGAGTGTATGTGTTTACCTAATCCATCTATCTTGCTGTCAGAAGTCACAGAGAGTCCCTGGAGGGCCAATAGAGGAGGACAAGACAAAGCATATTCATATCAGACATGGTATTGGCTAGGAGCTGGGAAGTCTCCCTAAGTCATGCTGATAAGGAGAGCTCACCTGTCCCCAAGCAGAGGGAGTGAGGTCAAGGACAACCACATGCTCTATGTTTTAGCAAAAACAAATTCTAGATTGAGGTAAAATTGAAGATAAATAAATAGTCATATATTAATCTTGCAAAAAATGAAATGGAATATCATCTTATAGATTTAGATGGTAAGGAAGCCCCTTTAAATTCATTATTGCAGAAATCAGTGATTTTTAGAAATGGGTGTGCTCAAAGATTCACAAAGCCAAACCTCTTTAAAGAAGAAAAGCAGAAATGCACTTGTTGAGAATAGGTCAAGGCAAACAGAAAATGAGATTTTACCCTTAGGAAATAATCAGACATGTTTGCAAGACACAATCTATATAATATGTACAATGACGCTGATAATAGTATTGCTTATATTAGCAAAAGATTGGAGAAAAGCATTACTATCTAAGAAAACCATTAATATCCAACAATAGGGAATTGGGCAGAGATTCCCAAAATGATTTTTAAAGTGCACATTCACTGATGTGGAAAGACGGTTATGACTTGTAATTAATTGAAAAAAGTTATGAAGTATGAGTAAAATGTTGTTAAAAAATTGCATACACACACAGATTTGCGAATGCAGAGAAAGAAGGGTATGAAGAGCTCACGCTAAGGCAGAGGTTACCTTAGGATTGTGGTTGGCCCATATTTTTTATTTTTGCTAATCCAGGTTATGAAATATTAATAAATCAGAACATAATCTATAATAAACTTGCTTGTACCATGATTTTGAAGCCAATATGTGTAATGATATGAGTGAAGAAACGAGCAAGATAAATATTTGTAGGACTAAATAGAGCAGTGGAAGTAAAATAGACAAATTGATATTAAAGAAAACAAAATATAAGAAGACTTTCATAAAAGTTTTTAAAAATGAATAAAAAGGTGAAAATATTGAGGGAGACAATGACAGGAATGACAGGATAAAATATGTTTACACTCTTCATGTATTTGTTTTAAGAAAGAAATGAGAAAAGTCGTAACAAAAAAATCAATGACATTACAGAAAAAAAAACTTTCCTCACTTGAGAAAAAATTTCAAGTAAGTAGAATAAGTTTACTATATTAAAGAATCACTGAAAGCAAAAAATACATATGGAAGCAACTTTTAATTATACAAAAATAGTGCAATTACCCAGGTTACCAAACAAAATAAACAAGCAAATAAAAACAGATCAAAGGAATAAAAAATCAGACTGGTCTTAATTTCTCAGCAATCGCATGTTAGAATGTAATGATGTTACATTCTTCAGAGGTATGGAGAGGAACAGTTGTAATTTAAGAGTGCTAATATGAAGCAAATTGTGTTGCATGTATGAAAGTTGAAAAATAATATTTTCGAGATATTCAAGGATTCAGAAATACTCAACCCGTGTACCTGCTTTTTATAAAATGGCTTAACGATATGCATGAACACAGAGAAAGATGAATCTAAGTAAGAACTCAAATAATGGAAATGTATGGCTTCCAAGTTTTATGTGTATTCCCTTGTTCAGACTGGAACACAGCTTTGGAAATTCTTTAGGATTTGTTGTTGTTGTTAGGGGTGCTTCTTAGATTGGGAGCAGACACTGGTTTTATAAGGATTTTGTCAGTTGCCTTTGTCCATTTTTATACTTTTCCCAATAGCAAGAAATGTGTTTCATAGTTAATAAAAATTTTTCTTAACATTTGTTTCTCTTCTCCAAAAATCTACTAACCACATGTTCACAATGACAAACACACTTCCGTGTGTCACTGTGGTGTAAGAATTGCTGAAGGAGATACCACGTGTGCCACTGCCAAAGAGATGACCACTGGGAATTTAAAAATGCAGATAAAGCTGTGGTTGTCCTTTTTGTTGTTGCTGTTGTTGAACTGGAGAGAACTATTAATTATTAATACTCCTGTGGCAGTTATGTCTATTATTAATCTCCTCTCCTAATTAGGTCCTTGAACGTTCCCCTGAGTCCTTTAAAAATCATCCTATGAAAAGCAATTTCAACAAAGTTGAAAGCATACATGTAGAAGAAAGACTGAACTAAAACATCAGTTACTAAAAGTTAGAACAAATGCTGTCTTCTGCATACATTTTATCTGTTCTCCAAATTTCCTAAAATAATCATCCATTATTTTTAAACTATGAAACAATCAGAAAAACCTAAGAATAAGTGCATCCCATTTCTATATGCATATAATGACAAATAGTTTTTACAAGGTACGATATACACTATGACCTCAATTAGGCAAGAAAGATAAGACAGACATAATTTTAAAAATGTTAACAGTTGCAGTCAGTGAATGGTGGAATGGTGAGTGATTTATTTATTCCTTCTACTTCCCAACATTTTCTTATTTTATGAGATAACTGGATATATTTCATATTGAGAACAGAACTTCCTAAGTAATAACAAGGATGACTTTTTTTTTACATGAATTCAACTGATTATCCTATCAGTACTGATTTTTGCATACAACTTTCAAGGTCAAGGTAATCTTTTTGATAAAGGTAAAATGTAATTTCCTAAAATTGCTGCCTCCAATTTGGATTAAAATTGATATCAGTATTCTGTAACACATTTATTTAGATTTTACCTGAAAGAAAAGGAGAAACTTTAATACAACTGCAGGGGGCTGAAAATTCACTCAATATCTGGAAGCCTCAAATGTAGAGAGACACTCTGACCACTCTAAATAAAAGCATCAAACAAACATTGATTTTTTTTTTTTTTTACTATCGTACCATCAATCTGATTGCACTTGTCATCTGTCAAAGAACTTTTGATCTCGAAAGTGCTTCAATTAAGAAAAGGGGTATGTGACAAGTGATAAGACAGAGTGGGAGCCATTCATTAAATTACTAATTGGAACAGAACTGGAGATTCGCCCTCCAGGCAGATACAGAAAAATCACCAAAGTCCGGTTTGTGTCCCCAAATGGAACTTTCTAACAAGTAGCAACACACATAGTTAGTTTAAAGATTCGAGTCCTGATACTCCGGAAAGGGCAGCAGGGATCACGGGGTGGTTGGAGGCCGTCCCAGTTCTTCAGGGGAGAGTGAGTGACACCACCTTCCCCCAGCTGGGACACCCTCACACCACCAAGAGGGCTCCTACGTTTCAACAGGGGGTCGTTTAACGTAAAAAGCAGGAGTGATTTGTTTTTATTCCAGTTGTCAGTCTGCCCAGATATGAAACTTACAACATGGCTTGTTTCCCTTGGGCCCCTGGTAATGTGAATTGTCTTCAGCCAGTGCCTACCAAATCACTGTCACAGAGCCGCGGTCGACCTTTCTTTTCAATCTCTGCACTTTCCAGGAGTCATAAATCAGTTGACTTTCAAGCTCAATGAGATGGCATATGCCCTAGTTTGAAGAACAGATGGAGGCTTGGGGGAAAATTGTTTCTGCAGGCTTGCTACAAGCAGCACCGCTCCATAAAAGTGAACCATTCGCACTAATTTCTCACATAAATTATATAGGCAGCAGGGAGCACCAGCCCATTCAGCAGAAAATCTTTCATCTAGCTTTCAGAGGTCATCTAACCAATTTAAATTAAAGTTATTTCTGATACATGGCTGTTTTTCTGTGCTGTACACTTTTAAGACATAGCAATTTACATCAAATAAAAGAATGGCATTAATTGTGTATGCAGTCCCCTCCTCCAAAAAACACAGAACAGCACAGTAATTGCCAGGGGATTATTTTTTTTTTCAAGACCTCTAGAATAAGCTCTGTCTATTAATTAATCACAGAGGAATTAATAGTGGAAACGTGGCAGCACTCTTGTACAAAAATCAGGTAAATTGTCACTTCTTTTGTAAAATTTGCCTTACAAATTCTACTAAGGCCTGCTATCCAAATTCAAGCTTTGTCAGTAATCAAAAGAAACAGAAGCCCAGGACAATTCCAGGAGAACATTCATTCTTCTTCATGTGAAACAAATTATGCAACTCTCAAATAAATTTGCCTACAAGATTTGAAAAATCAACATTGGTTTTACCTGGGGTAGAGGGTCGGTATAGATATAACATCAGTTTTTTTTTTTAAGTCCTTAAGAAAGTGAAACACTAAGAAATTGAAGGCACCAAAGGACTAATGATTAATCAAAATTACAGAATTTTGAGAACAATGTAATGAGGACTAATGGATCAGGTATCATATCACAGAGTGACTTACTTTAAAATGCAGTACTATTTACAGATAATGAGCTACCATGGTTTGGGGCTGATTTTAATTGTAAGAAAATTAGTGCATGATTTTAATAATAATTATATTCAATAACTGTTTTTCCTAGTAGGAAATTATCAGTTATGTCAATGAAAACAGTCACATTGACAGAGCTTTTTATAGTTCATGAATACCAATGCTGCTAAGAACTGGAAAGAACTGAGAAAAAGAACATACTGAGAAGAAATTCTAAAGAGTCATGACCAAGTATTAGCACAGAGCAAGTCAAGCTAGAACTGAGGGTGTGGTCTGGCCACCGTTGTCAGAAATTTTAAAAATGAATTTGAGTATTCATTTATTCACAGCATTTTCCTTACTTGGATGTTCAAATTGGACATATATATTTAGTCATTTAGAAAGGTAAACTTGCCACTTTGAAATTTAAGAAATTTTAAAAATCAGTTCACTAGGAAAGAAAGCATTTACATATCAAAGAAGCATTTTCATGAAAAAGTCCAACCCACAGAAACTAATGCATATAACTCTGGACCGTGATTTCAAATTTACTGGAATTTCTAGTTAATATTTATTCCCTGAAATATTTCATGGACATTGGAAATTATAGTTATTTTAATAATTATGAAACAAAATTTCTTAGAGCTCCCAGAATTAAAAGGGGGCCATATGAATCATCTAGTACATGGTCTTCACTTACAGATAAAGAGAGTAAGGCCTACAGAGTAAGAGAAACATCATGGAACAGTGTCTAGAGAAGTAAAATCTGAAGATAGCCAATACACTCTAGGACGCTTTCCACTCATTCAGTATATATCACCGGGCACCAACTCTGTCCCAGATAACTGTTCTAGGCGCTGGGATAAATGAGCAAACAAACCTGAAATACAGAGATTCCTACCTTAGAAGACTTCAGCATAAGCCATTTTTATTAACTTAATATTGGCTCCATTGTAGGTCCCTATCTGGTTTTCATTTTCTTTCACTTTTCTTATTATATGCTAACATTCTCTATATTCTTTTTTTTTTTTTTTTAAAGGTTTTATTTATTTGACAGAGATAGAGACAGGCAGCGAGAGTGGGAACACAAGCAGGGGGAGTGGGAGAGGAAGAAGCAGGCTCCCAGCAGAGGAGCCTGATGTGGGGCTCGATCCCAGAACAACGGGATCACGCCCTGAGCCGAAGGCAGATGCTTAACCGCTGTGCCACCCAGGCGCCCCTCTCTATATTCTTTATATAAATCTATAATTCGTTGGATAAAAAATTAGAAAAGTGTGTTTTTAGTTACCCAATCGATGTTAATTTATGAAGTCACTTTTTAATAGTAAAACAAAGTTGTGTGATCCAAGTTTTGACCAACAAGTAACTGTATAATGAATACATTAACCTCAGGGGAAGGGTGCTTTAATGATAACATTGTATGTATCTCCAAAAGGCCCATGAGGAAGACCACATTCTTGGCGGTGAATAGAGGCTACCTAAAGTCCATTCTCACCTGTACCTGCCTATGCGTATCAGTTTTCTGGCTTTGTTAATTTTATTTCAGTATAACAGGTTACTAAAATCATTTATATACATATTCAAAAAAAGGATGAGAAAACAAGAATGCAGAAATCCTCCACAGAGCGACGCCACTTTGGACAATGCCTGTGACAACCTTGCCAGATGAGGGATTATACGTTGCTGACGCAGCCCATTTTGAGCTTTCCCCTTTTTTAAGACAATCTGGTTGTTTGGTTTCTGAGTTGCATTTGTAAAAAGGGTTCCTATTATATCCTGATTTGGCAAGACAGTTATAGGTTATCTATTTCTTTTTTTTTTTTTTTAAAGATTTTATTTATTTATTTGACAGAGATAGAGACAGCCAGCGAGAGAGGGAACACAAGCAGGGGGAGCGGGAGAGGAAGAAGCAGGCTCACAGCAGAGGAGCCTGATGTGGGGCTCGATCCCATAACGCCGGGATCACGCCCTGAGCCGAAGGCAGACGCTTAACCGCTGTGCCACCCAGGCGCCCCAGGTTATCTATTTCTTATTCAAACCTGTCTAATACCTGGGATATCTTTAGGCATGTTCATTAGAAATTTAGTGAAAACAAGACTCTTAGTATATGCCACATTTCTGTCATAAAGCATGATATCGTGGGCAGGTGAAGAAAGGTGATTTCTATCAGTATCTACGAAATGAAAATGCCTATAAAGTGAAGAAACTTACAGATACCTTAGTGTAGTGGTAGCTCTCTAAAATAAATAAATGGTTTATAATACCATGTAGTTAATTTTTAAAAATTCCAATGTGATTCCAACATTTTTCTCCAACTCCTTCTGCCAAGGTCTATATAAAAGTGGCTATTTTAAAACAACTTGTATTGCCCTACTATTTTAAAATGATGGTTTGGAATCAGAATTTTTAAGACAGTGAATTTCATGTGTTACCTATGATTTACATATCTGCTCCTCATTAAGTGTGTAAATAACAATTATCATTTCACATTCATTTGGGTGACTACTCCTGATGACTTCAGATTCCTGCCCCCAAATAGAGAATTATAATGGGCTCCTGTTCCCTCTCCAAAATTGACCATGGGAAAACTAGAGGCAAAAATGTACATTCCAGGAAGTAACAAACAAAAAAGGAAAGGAAGGAGGAAGTGAGGGAAGGAGGAGGAAGGCAAAGGGGAGGAAGGGGAAGAAGAGGAGGAAGAAGAAGAAGGAGGAGGAGGAAAAAGGAGGAAGGGGAAGAAGGGGAGGAGGGAGAGGAGGGGGAGGAGGGGGAAGAGGGGGAGGAGAGGAAAGGGGGAAGAGAGGCAGGAGGGGAAGGAGGAGAGAAGAGGAGCCAGCAGAGGAGGAGGGACAATTCCTGAGGAAACCTGAAGGGTATGGGAGCTTGGATGAAAGATGCTGGGAGGTGGACTTGAGAGGACAGTTCAAAGTAAGCTCCTCTACTCCCATGTGGAAATTTAAGATGTGGAAACTCAAAAACAATTGTAGAATGTCCATTGTTTATGCTGATTATCTGCTTTGTAACTTATCCAGAATATTTAGCTGTTTTTCGCTTCTATTGCCTACACTCTAGATATTGAAGATATCAGCCATAGTCATGTTTCCTGAACGTTGGTAGAGTCGAGGAAAATGCAGAAAAAAGAAACAGATTTAAAAATTTTGCTTAAGTCGTTTTTACGTTTTTTAATGTCTTTAGCCATTAATAATTAATAATTCTTCAGCTATATTTAGAAAATGCATACTTAAAAATAAAAAAAAAGTATGCCAGAGTTTGCCTGGTAGATTTCATATTCCAGATCAGATCTATTCATTTTTAATAGGTAATTGACTTGCCACTGATCAGTATATGGAAAAATTTCACTACAAAAATTTTGCAAAACTTTTTTCAGGTTTATCAAGGAATATATGATAAGCATGGAGAGCCGTGACAAAAATGCATGTATCAGTCCTATTTTTTCATTTTCACAGTAATCTGCACATAGCTCTAGTCCTCTGTCTGGCCAGCAGGTTCGGGGATTCATTTTTGACTGCCACTATCTTAGTGTAGAGCAGCACTTCTAATATGGTAACCATGTGGCTATTTAAATTAAAATTAATTAAAATTAAAAATTTAGTTCCTCAGTCTCACTAGGGACATTTCAAGTGCTTAATGGCCACATATGGCCAGTTGTAATTATTAGACAGTGCAGATGTAGAACATTTTCACCATTGCGGGGACTTGTAGTAGTTCTCTGATTTGTAGCGATACCATAAGGAATAGACTGAACTGTACAGATTATGGCATTTGGTCTGTCTTGTTGTTTTGGCATGTGGAACAAATAACCATTTTCATGGTCACTAAACTTGGGTGGCAGTTCAGAATGCGGGTTGAAAAATCAAAATGTGCAAAGACATTTACCTACGTAAACTCTTCTGTTTTCTGAGTTTATCTGGTCATTTATAAACTGTTACCGTAGAGTGCCTTTGTTATTTCAAGAATATATGGTGACTTCTACTATAGAAAAGTTGGGGTCGGCTAACCTAGAACAGATAGACAGGGAATTTGGGGTCAGAGGCAGCAATGATCAGCAACTCCACAGACTAGCTGAGCCTCGGGTGCTGAGACAGCCTTCATCATGCTTCAGGACAGTGACTCCTAAGTATTTCAGAGCCACAGGAAATGCTGATAAAAGACATACCACTTCTTACTACTTAATTGTGCACACCATTTCAGGCACTTGCAAACCCCTTGAAGTCCCAGTGGTGTCACAAGGAGTATGGAGAGGGGACCAGTATTTTCCTGGGAAACAGAGTTACTGGGGAGCCTTCAGCAGGGGGTGAGCTATAACATGGAGACCTGTGCTCTGTCCGCACACAGGAAGGAAGTACAGTGCAGGGTCTGGGGTTGTTTGTTTTTGTTTTTGTTTTGTAGGGTGTGGGGGGGTATAGCCCTGCTTCCTTCAACATTCAAGGCTCCTTCCTTAGATTTGGAGTCCTAAAGAAGCCCTCTACCCCTACCAAGTATCAGATTGTCCCCACAGCACATGCACCACGGAACAGATATAAATATATCGAGAGACTGTTTATAAGCCTATCCTTAATAATTTTAACATATTAATTTCAATTTAGAGTAGTACAAATGAAACGTGGTTGGCAGAAGCCTACAGGTTATAGGATAAGATGTTTCTTTAAATGTATGCTTTTATTCTACCACTGGCGGCAAATAAATTGCTTCCTTTTTATTCGGGCTTTTTGGCTTACTGAATTAGTACTATCGCCAATAGTAAAAGAATTAATGTACCTATAAAAAAGAAAAGTAGTTTATATTCCTTCTGACTGTTGGATTATCAAAGATAAAGCAAAATGATTCATCCTACATTTTCATTATTTTCAAGACGAATTTTTTCCTAGTCTCTTGACACTTCTGAAAGTTTTTCGTAAGATTATTTCAGCGGGTCAAAATGAATCTGTAAATTTTTTACTGATATAATTTTTTGGGCTATAATTGCTTAAAACACCAAAATCTACTGACTTTTTATGAGGATATAGCATATTCTTTTGCTCCAAAGAAATGGGATTTTTAAGAACTTCCATGGTGTTGCCCTGTGGACACAGCATATAGACAAATAAATACAAGATCCACGTACCTAATCAAATATAAACAAACCCAAAATTTATAGTAAAATTTTGGGAATATGTACTTAACATTAAGACTAAAATATCTGAATCACTTATACTTGCCGTAAGTTCTTCCTCATTATATGCACATTGTCACATAACAAATTCACATTTTTAACAGAAATGATTAAAAGCAAGATAGTGATGTCTGTCATCCCCCTAAAAAAATTATGACAAAATTTAATAACAGATTTCTATTCCCAAATAGTTTGCAGAAATTCTACATTCAATAACTGAATGCCTTACGGCTGCTCGAGATTTAGAAATGTTTGATAATTCCACAAAAACATTTAAAGACATATTAGAAATAATGCAAACAATTCTTTTAGTTGCTCCATAAAGGAAGGAAAAGGTTAATTTTGACGAAGTTAAGTATTTACTTAGATGAATTATTTACTTTGGCCTTTTTATTTTTTAATGTAAATTTATACAAAGTACAAACAATTCCTATCTTCACCTTCAGATATTACTGTGGAACTTTTTAGCTAAATGGGTCAATTGCTTCAGCGAGATGGTATTTGGCAAACACCTCTTAGGTTCCTCCACCTGATGTGATACACACATGTGCCACTCTGTCCTTAGGCAGAGAAGCCCTTTTAGCTGATAAATATCACCCAAAGCAAGGTCCTTGATAACAAAAAATAATTAAATAGCAGAAGCTGGTTAGAGATCAGCATTCATTTTTCAAATTAAATGTAAAAGCCTTCTCCAGTTAAGAGATTGGCAAGTTTTTACAAACAACATCAGTGAGCCTTTTAGAAAGAAACACAGCCACATTAGAATGGAGTCATTAGGCAATACATTTATTTTGAAGCCAATTAACCTTTTGTCAGAAAAATGTTGGTGCCGTAATGGTTTCAGCATGGAGGTCAGCTTCTAACCAGGCACGTATGACAGCCACTGCCGCTGACACATGCTGCAGACAGAGAGAGTGCAGCCACGAGAAGCAGCCTTCTTTTGTATTCCACTCTGCATTTCCAGGGAGCAGACAATCTTGACCTATCCATTTAGGTAATTAAAGCTTCCATTTGGAAGTGTCCTGCAGGAAGGTGAAATTTGGGGGAGATAAATGGCTGTTGCTCTCCGTATTCAGCCACCAGTTCCATCATTTGATGGACTGCCTGAAACAGGCTCCACTGCCAGGTTCTCATAAAAATAGAGATGAATTGGGCAGCAGACAATTCTCTGAGGCAAAGCAACTCTGTCATTTTCTTTTTTGCAGGCTGTAATTTAATTGTTAGTCAAGGTGGACAGCTGACACAGGGGGGCTTTCTCTAAGAGCTTACCCACCATCTTCCATTCGCTGAGAAATCACTCCAGTTTATTTACTTAGCCAAGTGTGTTCGGCTTTGGGAGATGTCCCTCCAGCGGCCCAGCTGGTTCTCCCAGCTGTGCCCTGACTTACCTTCCACGCAATTTTGTTTCCTTTCGAATCATGCTCAAGGGCAATTGGGAAGTCTCCTCGCTCATAAAACTTTCGAAATGCTGTGGGCTTGGTTGGTCTTTCTTTAAATGCTCCTGCAACTGGAGGGCCTCTCACCTTTAAAGAAAAAAGAAAAATAGGAATCAGGTTTTGAAAATACCAAAAAATGCACAGTAAAAAGACTTTTCTTAAGTTTTAGTTTATATGAAATATTCTGGAAGATAAAAACCAAATTGTCTAATGATGGACAACAGCAACTTCACTAATACAGCATTTAAAGAAGACAATTATTTTATAATCATTAAGGGTTTACTTTATTTCAAGCTACTTTAGAATGCATTCCTAGAAAAAGTCACTTAAAAAATATCACATTATAAGGGAAAAAGTCTAAACTTTGGTTTAAGTAAAAATTTTAATAGAGGCCTTTAAGTTCAGAATGTTAAAACTTTTAACTTTTTAATAATTGCTAATTCTAATCTCAGGTCTGATATACTTTGTGGAATACTGAAGTAATAAATTTAAAATATATCCTTTGGGGTACCCGGGTGGCACAGTTGATTAAACACCAGACTCTTGATTTCGGCTCAGGTCGTGATCTTAGGGTTATGAGATTGAGCCCCGTGTCAGGCTCTGCTTGGCACACAGTCTGCTAGGGGTTATCTCTCTCCCTCTGCCCCTCTCCCTGCTCTCTCTCTCTCAAATAAATTTTAAAAAATACAGTATGTCCTTTAAATCTTTCTATTTACATAAAATGTAAAATATGTTCTCATGTTGTGAATATTAACAACAAAACTATAAAAATGTTATATAAATTAAGTTATAACAAATAAGAGTATTTAAAAAGAAAATGTGCACATATATTATACATTTGATATTATGAATTTATGAGTAAGTAACATTAGATTACATGAGAATGTTTCATCCCCCAAATTGAGATTTTTCTCAAAGAAGAAACATGTCATAATTTAAAAAGATTTTATTTATTTATTTGAGAAAGAGAGAGAGAAAGAGAGAGACAGCCTAAGCAGAGCAGGAGAGGCGGAGGGAGAGGGAGAGGGAGAGAGAATCTCAAGCAGGCTCCACGCTAGCAGATAGCCTGACACGGGGCTCAATCCCAGGACCCCGGGATCATGACCTAAGCTGAAGGTAGATGCTTAACCCAGGTACCCCAAAGAAGAAACATTTTATATTGAGTTATTCATATTAAGAATATCTTTTAAATCTGCATTATTTACATATGAATTAATTCATTAGGTTACAAAATTGAAAGTGATTAGTGACTATTTAGAAAATTATAGACCATTGATTATCTTTCTCTGAAAAAAAAGATAAATACTAGATATTTACTAGTTTAATAAAAACAGATTATCTTGTTAATTCTTAATATGGATAGAATAGCAAATAATTTATGTAATATCTTAATATTTTAAGTTACTTAATATGCTAATTTTTAATATTCATGTAAAAAACTTTAATTTCAATAAAGAAATATGTAAAAACACATCTAATATAACAAATATGACAGATACATTTTATCTGAAGCACATAGAAAGGCTAATAATAAGAACTGAATCAGATACTAAAATATTAAGATGATTAAATGCTGAACTAGAGTTGAAAGGGGGGTAACACAAAGGTATTAGAGTTTATTTTTTAATTTTTTATTTTTTTAGAGAGAGAGAGAGTGCACGCATGTGCCCACACACACATGTAAGGTTGTGGAGAGGGGCAGAGGGAGAAAGAGAGAGAGAATCTCAAACAGACTCCCTGCTGAGTGCAGAGTCCCATGCCTGGCTCAATCTCAGGACCCTGAGATCATGACCTCTGGTGAAATCAGAAGTCAGAAGCTTAACTGACTGAGCCACCCAGGCGCCCCTAGAGTTTAGAATTTCCTTCACTACATAGAACATTATTTCCAGCATACAATTATATAAGTAACTGAT
Source organism: Ailuropoda melanoleuca (assembly GCF_002007445.2). Lineage (NCBI taxonomy): Eukaryota > Metazoa > Chordata > Mammalia > Carnivora > Ursidae > Ailuropoda > Ailuropoda melanoleuca. Next base: position 104,442,667 of record NC_048227.1, on the reverse strand, counting down.
GTGACTTGGGCAGCGGGGAAGCAAGATTGCCTTTTACTTATAAAATATTTGAAATTTGTTCTGGTATTAGAATTATTAGCCACCATTTTCAGACAAATTCATTCAATTGTTACGTAACCATATGTATATGACAACTACTTTGTGCAGGGCTCTGAGCTGGATGTTACACAGACATTCCCATCTACATTAGTATGACAGTAACTATAGAGACAACACTCCAGGACTTTAGCAGTTTATGGACTGGTAAATTTTGAATCACATTTTTGGAAATTGATGAATTGACAACTTTTTATTTTGCCAACAAGTTATATACCAAAAAAAAAAAAAAAGATCACCATCTACCATCATGCCACCATTTTAACACCTCCAAAAAGTGGTATACATAATCCAAAAAAAGAAAACTTAGCCAAATTAAACCAGTATCATGCATATTTATAGAAAGTTACAGAGAATAGTGCATATGCGTGTATGTATATGTGTGTTGTATTATTGTACAGTACTGATTGCTGGTCAGCAGATACCTCATTTTTTGGGCTTTTTAAAAAATAAATATTAAATACATAAAGAAAATACATATGCATAAATATATGTATAGATGATGTATATACATACATATACATATATAATGAACTATTCAGCCATAAAAAAAGGAAATCTTGTCTCTTGTGACAACATGGATGAAGCTTGAAGGCATTATGCTAAGTGAGTAAGTGAGTAAGTCAGACAAGAAGACAAATACTGTGTGATCTCACTTACATGAGAAATCTTAAAGAATTGGACTCAGAAACAGACTAGATTGGTGGTTGCCGGGGTCTAGAGGGTAAGGGTGACATCTACTGATTGTCTTTTTTCATTTGCTTTTTGATCTTCCTGATTCTTGGTGTGATGATTGATTTTCTATTGAAACCTGGACATTGGTGATTGTGAAACTCTGGACCTTACACCTTCTGTTGTAGCTGGTTTATTCTAACGTATCTCTGGCAGGAAGTGTTACTAGCTCATTACCATCAGGTTGGGGTGGAAATCCTGGAGGCCCACTTGGCCTCTGTTGACTCCGTAGAGGGAGTTTTTCACTGATACTGGATGAAGGTGGGGGCTCCAGCACCACTAGGCCTCCAGTGACACCTCCTGGACAGGTTGGAGTAGGAGCGCCCCATGACTGCTCCCCACGCCGACATCATATAAGGGGGTGGCCTCATTACTGCTGGGCAGTGATGACATTCCTGTCCCACTAGGAGGCATTCTCTTGACAGCACCCCAGCAGAAAGGGGTAAGAGCTTGTCACTGCTGGCTAGGGTGAGAGTCTAAGCTACCCCCAATGTGGGTGCTGAGGACCTCTTTACTGGTCCAGTAGGGATGAAAGGTTCAATTCCTCATTTAAAACATTCAGCTACAACCATCATTTAGATCTTTTGTCTGCTTATCATCTGCTAACCATCCTTTCCATTTTTCTAGATGCCAAGTTATTATTTATGCTGTTGATAGCAAGCCTCCCATTTGTTTAATTTTGTTTTGTTAGAGAGTATCCATCTTTGTCCCTTTTCTTTGCATTTGTCTTAAAATCAATTTGCCTTTTTCCTTTGTCTCTTATTCTAAATATACCCCAGTCTTTCTAATTCTGGATTCAAAATTCTAATCATCCAAACTTTTCAAAGAATGAACATATTTCTAAGAAGACTAGGGGGCTTTTTATAAACTGTTCGTAGATAACGTATACTTTCTCTTTCTCCCCATAAATTTTCATGGACTCCCTACAGATATGATTCCATGCTTACAATTCCATGGAAAGTCTTCACTTAGTTTGCTATGTAATCACTCAACAGTGTGGAAATTCTTTCTTCAGTGTCTGTTATCCTCTGTTCTTATATCTCTGTCATTTACTCATTTTAAAACACTTTTTTTTTTTGGATTCTCCTATAGACCCATTCCAAATTAACTCTTGGCATCTCAAAGTTGTAATTCGAAAGCTGACTAGTTAAACCTGTTAGTGCAACACGGGGCATTACCTAATTGTATGCAGATGCTCTGTCACTGTCCCTAGATAATATCTATTCTGTTCCAAATACGCATATACCTACTTAAGCCTAACAGAAGGCTAAAATATTTTTTTATACTCTACACATAATCCATTCCAACATTCCGAGTAATTCTAGAAATTTGTACATGAAAAATCAAGTAAATTATAGTCTCTGGAAAGGTAATAAAGATCTTACTATTGGAAATCACACAGATGGATATAGGTTGACTAAATACAATTAAAAATAAGCAAAAATACTGTTAAGGATCCTCATGTACCTCCCATATTTATCAAAGGACTATTGTACATTTATTAAATGTCTTAAAAGGACTACTGCGAATTTTATTTAATGTCTTAAGAATTTTACCCTGATTCATTATAAATAATACAGAACAAATAAGGAACCATAAATCAAGCTAGATTTGTGGGAAAACGCAATTAGGATTTTCCTAAATGGTGGGGGCTGTCTATAAACCAATTACGAAGAATGGGTGTCCCAGCAGAATGCTTTTAATAAAATCTAATGCACTTGGGAACCAAGATATTGAATGCACTTTGAAGTGACTATAAATGACAGAGTACTTTATATGCCTACACTTATTGAATGCTGGAATGGATTTAGGACGTAGAGCACAGGTTCTGTCATATGGTCACAAACTAATAATAATTAGTAGGATCGAATTTTGTGGTTCTCTAAAATTCTTCATCATATAGTTGAAAGTTTACTTTTCAATAGTTTAATTTTTTAGCATAAACTGAAGCTGCTAAGAAAAAAGAGACCTTTACTTCAAGTGGGAAATCTATATTGTGTTATTCTAATTGGTCTGTTTAGCCAGCTTACTAACATTAAGACAATAAGATGCAAAGATATTAATTTCCTATTTTCACAAGCATTTCTTTTAAAGATTTTTATTTATTATTTATTTGAGAGAGAGTGTGTGAGAGAGCACGAGCAGGGGGAGCGACAGAGGGACAGGGAGAAGCAAGCTCCCCACTAAGCAGGGAGCCCAATCCCAGGACCCTGGAATCATGACCTGAGCCAAAGGCAGACGCTTAACCGACTGAGCCACCCAGGCGCCCCTCCTATTTTCATCAGCTTTAACCTGAAATTTGGATTCACTGAAAGCGCTGTGGTTAAGCAATTAGTGGGCAAGAGTCGTATTGTCCCTGAGCTACTGAGGCACTTGAATATTAGCCCCAGGACTGGCGAATTTGTTGCCATCAGCCTAGACTTCTGAGTAAGTAGGACTATAATTCAGTGTCTGCCCCACTTGCCAATCATAACTGTTCTAACACATCAGAAATTTTTAAGGTTACCAGAGGACCAAGGAAATGCTTGCAAAAGTATTACAGTTAGCAAATCTGATTGTAGTACTAGATGGGGCACCTCATCGTTAACAAAAGTGAATTTGTATTATCAGGTAAAGTTTTTATAAGAAACTTTAATAATGTAACAAAACATGATAGTGATGTTTTTGTTAGTAATGGCCAGAAAATATAACAATGCCCTATATGGTAAAAAAAAAAAAAATATATATATAATATATATATATATATATATATAACAACAAATATATATTATATATATTACATATATATTACAACAAATGTTCAACATACATAGACATATTGTGGAGTCCTTAATAATCAGGCCCTACAGGTAATAGCGAGTGGCAGGGAAAACAGCCAAGTGATGTGGGTGGCCTACTTTAGGAAGCTTCTTCCACTGAGATCTAAAGGGATGGCCTGGAGTCAAGATGATCAGTCTGAACTTTACTGCAGTGGGTCAAACACAAGGTAACAAAGGCCTTAAATTAGGATGCCATCAAGAACAACAACAAAATCCCTTAATAAACTATTCATTGTTTTACAGGCATTAATTGGTATCAGTTTTTGACGAAACCACATGAAATGATCCTCAGAGACAAGAAAATCTAAGCTTCAATAGCTTCAATAAACTGGGAGGAATCAAAGAGTTAGTAAGTAAAGGAAAGAGACCCCCCAGTGCTTCTACTCTACAGGACTCGTCCTTAGTCTCTATACTGGCAGGCTGGGTTTGGGCAAAAACCTAGAGGGGAATTATCTAGGGCACACGACTGATTGACTGAAGAGATCCAGAGGCAGAGATGAAATAGGCTTCGACTACAAAGATGCAATTAATCAATTTGTTTAAGTTACATAAAAAATAAACAGTGAGATGGAGGGAAATCTTATTAAATTACTTCAAATTCTACCAGCTATTACTAATTTTGTGCTTTTTCCCTCTAGAACATATGTACAAATACCATAATTTTTCATTTTTATGTCCGTTCCATTTAGTGTACTTTTTCATGTAGTGTGATATGGTTTTTTTTTTTTTTTTAGATTTATTTATTTATTTATTTGACAGAGATAGAGACAGCCAGCGAGAGAGGGAACACAAGCAGGGGGAGTGGGAGAGGAAGAAGCAGGCCCATAGCAGAGGAGCCTGACGTGGGGCTCGATCCCATAACGCCGGGATCACGCCCTGAGCCGATGGCAGACACTTAACCGCTGTGCCACCCAGGCACCCCGATGTAGTGATATGTTTTGNCGATCCCATAACGCCGGGATCACGCCCTGAGCCGATGGCAGACACTTAACCGCTGTGCCACCCAGGCGCCCCGATGTAGTGTGATATGTTTTAATGCTGCTATGGATAACAGAATTTCATTTTTTGTGGCTAAGCAATATTCCACCATTTGAAATTATATTTGAAATCTATATTATTTCTGATTTTTTTTTGCCTTTTGTAATCACATTATTATAAACATCTCAGGCATATCACATTTTCCCCATTTTATATCATACCCTTCAGACAGAGTCCCCTCAAATGAGATAATAGAATCAAAATTTATATTTTGTGATTCTTGATAAAATTATTTGCTGATTATGGGGCGCCTGGGTGGCACAGCGGTTAAGCGTCTGCCTTCAGCTCAGGGCGTGGTCCCGGCGTTGTGGGATCGAGCCCCACGTCAGGCTCTTCTGCTAGGAGCCTGCTTCTTCCTCTCCCACTTCTCCCGCTTGTGTTCCCTCTCTCGCTGGCTGTCTCTATCTCTATCGAATAAATAAATAAAATCTTTAAAAAAAAAAAATTATTTGCTGATTAAATAGGTGAACAGGTCTTTTGTCTTAGTCTGCCTGGGCTGCTCTACCAAAATACCATAGATTGTATGATTTAAATGACAGATATTTATTTCTCACATTTCTGGAGGCTAGACACCCACGATGAGGTGGCAGCGTGAGGTGGCAGCGTGATCAGGTTCTGATGAGAATCGTCTTTCCAGCTTGCAGACTGTTGCCCTTCACTGTGTCCTCACACACCAGAGAGGGCTCAAAAGAGGTCTGGTCTCTCTTCCTCCTCTCTCAGGACACGAATCCTGTCACAGAGGCCACACTTTTAGGGGCCCATCTCATAAACCTAATCCCAAAGGCCCCACCTCCAAACACCATCACAATCGGGGTTAGTGCTTCAACATATGAAATTTGCAGAACATAAACATGCAGTCCTGACATCTTCCTATTGTTCAATTTGGATTACTGTGTTTAACAAATGAGGATGAATATTTCTTATTTTAGTATAAATGCTATATGCATACATTGTGAAAGTATGTTCATGTCTTTTCCACATTAATATCAATTTGTAGGAGTTTTTTTCCTATCAATAAATATTAACCATTGGTTGCATTTACTGTAAATATCTCCTTGCCTTCTTTGTTTTCCATTTTTACTGATTTAGCATTTAGAAGTTTTACTTTTTTTTTGGTAGAAAAGTTTCTTTGTCTTTTCTTTACTTGCTCTTTTTGTCTCCAGCTTTGAGCTTCTTGTATCGTTCCTCCATCAGGATATTGTGAATGCTGCGCACAGCGGTTACTGACTAATTAAATCATACCCTTCACCTACTTAAAAGCCACAGATGAGTTCCCACTGCACGCATTCCCACTGTGCAGATATTTGGAAGCTGACGGCGATGCCTCTGGTGACTGTCCACAGGTCCCTCCGTCAGTTGTGCCCACATACTGGCCATTTTCAAATATGGCCTGCTCTCCCCGGGTTCCATGATTTTCCTGTTCCACCACCTTTTATTCTCCTTCACTCCTTCATTCCTTTCACTCCTTCTTTTTCTCCTGAATAACCAATCACCTTCATGACTCAGCACAAATCTCACTAATTCTAAGAAGCCTTTTCTGACAGGCCATATTCCTACCTTAGAGTGGCATTAAGTTCTTCTTCACATTAGGCCTGGAATGCCTAAAGGACAAACTAACAGACCACCAGAACAATCTATATGGAGATTATCAGGGAGATCCGGGATGTTGATAAAAATTTGCCTATAGTCAGTGGTGGATTAAATCTACGGAAATTGGTAAATTTTTCCAAAGGGAAAAGTAAGTATACGGTGAGGAAAAGACTGAGAACTTGAAACATTTTCTGAAGACTTAATAATAAATGGATTCTATAGGAGAATAGGAAGGATAGTCAGAATGGTAGCAAGAAAATGGGGAAGGGATGGTATAGAAATCAATGAATGAGAGGAACAGGTTTTTTAATGATGCAAGTGGGTCAATTAAGAAGAGGGTTGAAAGTTCTTTGAAAATTAAAAAGCTATACTGGCATGATGGGATGGAAAATAGAGTACAGTGCATTGAGGGATAAGTGAGGAACGTGAAGCCAGATGTAGTCTTTGGGAGCCATCCTGCACCACGAACTGTCCAAATCTGTGTTGCTAGGAAGGTAGCATTGTCACAGTTGGGCAAAGTTAACTGTGATTGGAAATGGAGAGAGGAAAAAAATATTAATGGGCTATAATATTGGAATTCATAAACTATTTCATCACATATGGAACTGGAATAGATTTTAGAATAAAATATATATTTATGACTAATACACTTACCTAAAATGGCCAGAGAAACTTGTGAAGTATAGGTTTTTCAGTGTTAGAAACTCATAAATCAGAATTCAAGGACCTTTGGTCACATACGCTAAAGTATTTCTTAGAAACAGAGTTAAGAAATTGTCTCTAGGGGCGCCTGGGTGGCGCAGTGGTTAAGCATCTGCTTTCGGCTCAGGGCGTGTTCCCAGCATTCTGGGATCGAGCCCCACATCAGGCTCCTCCACTGAGAGCCTGCTTCTTCCTCTCCCACTCCTCTTGCTTGTGTTCCTTCTCTCGCTGGCTGTCTCTATGTCTGTCAAATAAATAAATAAAATCTTAAAAAAAAAAAAAAAGAAATTGTCTCTAAAATAGATCCTGCCTATGTCATTCATTCATTGAAAAATGAATCCAGTACATAATATTTCCAAGTTACTAGGCTTCGTAATATTGGTGACAAAGAGGTAAGTCAAATATATTATCCTCAAGATATATGTTATTAAGGAAAAGAGGTGAGAATTATTCCCCAGACTCTTCTATAGAAATAAGCAGGTGATATGCCACAGAAATGCCACAGAAAGGTATATAAAATTCTGCACACTCAGACTATAAAACATTTTAGTTTTAAGACATTATTTCTTTTCATTATAAAATGTTATTTAGCTTTGCAAAATACCTGTACTTTTCAGTGGCACCAGGCAGAAATACATTTTAATTTCCTATAAACTTGAAATCTGTACAATTTCAATTAGAAATAATTATCAGAGAATTATGGCTGCTGTATCACAGATTTGTGTATTTACAACTTTTGTAATTATTAAGGATTAAATCAGAACCAATTGTCTGTATTTTCTGTCCATTTCTTAGGTCTAAGTAACTATCAATGTCACCAGTTTTATGACCACAAATTTATTATTGATGAGACTGATACATATTTTCTTTATATGCAAAGCCTCTCACATTAAAACCCACATTTTCTCTTTTTGAAATTCACTTGTATAAATGAGAAAATTTTGGTTAAAATCGAAGGCTTGTGTGACATTTTTCTTTTATTTTTTATTTTTTAAAGATTTTATTTATTTATTTGACATAGAGAGACAGCCAGCGAGAGCGGGAACACAAGCAGGGGGAGTGGGAGAGGAAGAAGCAGGCTCCCAGCAGAGAAGCCTGATGTGGGGCTCGATCCCAGAACACTGGGATCACGCCCTGAGCCGAAAGCAGATGCTTACTGACTGCGCCACCTAGGCGCTCCCTTGTGTGACATTTAAAATGAAATATATTAGTCTCAAGTACTTACAGAGACTAGTTTAAATATGATTAGAATAAATAAAAACTAAAATTAGTACTGTGGGTATTATAATAAGTTGTAATTAAATTAGCATTGTCATATGATGATTACATGCCCCCTACCAAAAAACAAGAAACTTATAATGTAGTTTTTCAAGTAGGTAGAATGAGGATACAGTGTTAGTAAAGATAGTAATATGGAATAAAATGACAAATATTTCAATCAAAAAACTAGAAGACTTTAGTACTAGACTTAACTCTTTTTCTTGACAATAAATTATGCCCTGCCTTGTTCTCAAAAGGATCTAACTTAGCTCATAAAGACACACACAGTACAGAAGAAAGGATGAGCTTGGTGTGGATGAATTAGTTCCCGTATTTTGTGGGCAAGTGATTGGACTATTTGGAGCCTCAGCTTTCTCATGGGTCAAAATAAAAAATTACACTGGCTGACCTCTAAGATCCTTTTTACACCTTTCTAACCTAACATGTGTATTTATTAATTCAACAAATATTGAGGACAAACAATATTATCAGAGAATTCACCCAACTGTAGAGCTAAGTGGAATCTCGAAAAGCACATAAACTCCCTGTTGGAATCCACAGGGGCTATGGAGATACATCCCTGTTGACATTTCAAGGCTTATTTTTCTCAGCTCCATCACCTTTATAATGACCTCGGTTTCATAGATTTGAGACTTCTTTCAGGCTACGATCCAATAACTTGATTTAAAAATGCTTCTGCAACAACTGTATGAAACAAGGAAGTCCCGAAGATTGCTGAGAATATTATGGTTATGTCATTTTAAATTTACAACTAAACTGGAACACACTTGGCACTAAGATTTTATTTCAAAATGTTGTCTCTGTAGCCTAAAATAGTTCCGAAAGCAATATTGGACTACACAGTTTCTCTAAATTGTTTTGTTTAAAGTAATAGGCATCAGTGGTCCTTTAAATTCTCCATTGTAGGGGGAAAAAAAGGAGATTGATAGCCTTTCCTAACAAAACGAGACGCAATAATCAAATGATAAAAAAGAAATCTTGACAGTTGAAGGCTAAAAACGTTTACTCAAAAGCTGTTCTCTCCTTGCAGTTAAATATGGGAAAAGGCCACATATTTAAGTGCTCAAGTGTGATTCTTGCTATCAACTTGTCTCCAGAGAGTCATCAGAGATTTCAATTTAGACTATGCTGTTTAGCATCTGTCTTGCAGAACTGATAAAATGCCTGAATGCCTGAGACAGCTTGGCTAATACACTGTCACACCCAACACGAAGGCCAAAGAAATGAGTGAGCTAAATGTGAAAGGAGAATATAAATGGGTAAGAGTTTAAAATGTATTCTATTCCTCCTACACCTTTAATGTTGAAAGCATGGTAAATAGTTTATATCTAAATGTACATCTTCTGTGTCTTGCAACAGAGTTCTTTCTTACTAAATAGAGTAAAAATATTATTTTTGTATTTGTGAAGAAACTGTGACCATTCACATCTTACATATCATGAATATTTTAATAAAAAATGTAAAAATCCTTGTCTAATGATCCAAATTAATTTTCTCCAAAAAAAAAAAAAAAGACTCAAAAAACTAGCTATTTATTAGAAAAAAAAATTTGGAGCTGTCTACAATAAAAGATATTTACATAGGTAAAAAAGAGTTCTGCCTTCCCATCAGTCTACTGGCTCCCTCCAAAATAAAGTATTTTGACAGTTCACGTAATTCTAGGGATGTTAAATACACTGATTTCAAATTATAAACTCTAATGGACAGACAAAGGAAGAAAACAATGTGTATGTTATCGCACATACAAAGCACACATACTGCAACTTAATTGGAAGATAACATGATGATAAATACAAGATTAGAGTCTGATCAGTTTGGATTTTTTCCACCAAGATTTCCACCGCAGTCGTCCAACCAGGAAAGAAATGTTAAGAATGTAAAAGGAAAAGAAGAAAGAGCAAAGATATACCTAAGTAGTATCTAAGATGTACCTAAGCAGTCTATCCTAAATAAAGTTAGTAATGCTTCATTCACTATCCAGATGCAATGTTTTTAAGTTTTTATTTACCTCCTATTTAATTTTTTAATAAATAAAGTACATTTTTCCTGAGCCAAGATCTTCATCTGTGAATTCCAGCTGAAGTTAAGCCAGCTTGTGGCCAAAGTAAAGCCAGTTAGTCCACATGGAGAATAAACTCTCAACCTCTTCTCTATTAACAACAAACCAATCTTGGCCATGTCTAACTAATCCCAACTAGACATTCACAGTTTGCCCACCCAGATTTATCAATAGCTTTCTTTATATTCAGAAATTTTTATTCTTCCATAGCTATGGTTTACTTCAGATGCATGCATGCAAGTAATGATTTGAATAGAATTTGTAGGCATGATTTGAAATATGTTGGATATTAGAATTTTATACAAACATTCCTCAAGCATATAGAAATTATCTACTCCCCCCATACACACAAATGCACGTACACCCTGAGTCAGTGAGGCGTGTCCTCATGTCTTTCTTTTGAAGCATGTTACTGAAACTTTGTTTTTACTATAGAACGAATCATAAGATAACCTTGCCTTTAAAAGAAGTACGGGAAGAGTCTGGAAAACACCCTCCCCTTCCTACTCTACTTTAGTTCCTTGCTAACTAAGAGGTACTAAACCTCAAAAGTTAAAATGATTTCTAGAATGAACACTTCTTTCTTCTTTTTATTCTAAAATCATACAAACATAATATGAATTTCATTTATTATAAAATTAGGAGAAAGAGTGACCCATCAAAAGTGAGCCAACATCTCACACATATCAGAATGGCTATCAACAAAAAGACAAGAAATAACAAGTGTTAGCAAGAATGTGGAGAGAAGGGAGCCCTCATGCACTGTTGGTGGGAATGTAAATTGGTGCGCCCACGATGGAAAACAGTACAGAGTTTCCTCAAAAATTAAAAGCAGAACTACCATATGATCCCACTATTCCACTTCTGAATATTTATCTGAACAAAATAAAAACACTAATTTGAAAATGTACACGCACCTCTATGTTTATTGAAATATTAACAATAGCTAAGATATGAAAAGTATCTAATTGTCCATTAATGGATGAATGGATAAAGAAACTGTGGTATATATATACAATGAAATACTATTCAGACATAAAAAAGAAGGACATCTTGCCTTTTGTGACAACCTAGATGGACCGTGAGGATATCATTAAAAAAAAAAAAAGTTAGCTAAGATAAGGCATAAGTCATGTGGGAGGACGGGAAGAGATAAATTATGGTGTGTGATGAGACAGACAATTAATGAATTTAAGAAAACATCAGAAAAAAAAATGTTTCTGGTGAGGAAAATCCCATAGAGGGCAAACTTTGTTTCCTGTTTGCAAAAGTGGGGGTAAGAAGGGATAATAGAAGAATGCATTTGGGATCAGAGACGTAAAGGAAAAGAGCCTCAAAATAAATACATAAACAAATAGCATTGGTAACCATCATTCTTTTGATAGCAGAGAAGGAAAAGGATTTTGGATTATAAGTCCCAGAAGAATGCTACCTTCTATCCCGACCCAGAAACCTACTTCAGGTTATAGTCTAGGAAATGCCAACTCATTCAACTGTGAGTGTTAAAATGGGACATAGCAGGGCATCAAAACAAAGATACCATAAGAAAAAAAATGTATCTAAGGGCCACGAAACTTACCAATTAAAGAAAAATACAATGCAGAGACAAATACTGTAACCAAATATTCTGTCACGAATTTAAAAAAGCTGGGGAAGCAACCACTTCTATAGAAGACCAAAAAGTAGAAATGCAAGAATTATGACAGAGAAGAAATGGCAATGTGATAGAAGATGAAATATAAGCTGGGAGACTTCTAAGAACAAGAAGGAATAAAAAATTCAAAATATGCAGATGAAACTGGAAGAGGCAAAAGGGAAAAAAAAAAACACTGCAAAAATACACACAGGATACTGGTGTTTGTATTAGAAAAATGGAGATGTGAGAGAGAAATAAAGTCTGGCCAAGGAGAACTAGCATGCATAACTGAAGTCCTCAAAGAAGAAATTCAAAAGAATGGGGGGAAATACTTAAAACAACCAATTAGAAGATATTAGCTAACAGACCTTAGTTATAATAGTGAAAGATAAAATATATGGAAATAATTTATAGGAAATGTATAATATATATATATGAAGACATTTTAAAATATGACTAAAAGATACAAAGAAGACTTGCAAAATTAGAAAATAATTTTCTGTGATAGAAAAATTACATGTCATGAAATCATCAATTTTACTAAGTCAATTCATACATTTAACACAATCCCAATAAAGATACAACCTGGTTTCTCTTTCCAGAAATACACAACATGATTCCAAAGTTTGTATGTTAAAATAAACCAAAAAGACTACGTAGGAAGTCTTTGAAAAAGAATCAGTGTGTGCAGGTAACAAGAATAGAACAGTAACTAGCAATAGATCTAAATAATTATATGCATGCAATACATCACTAAGTAGACCCCAAATCAATGGGGAAAACATGAACTACTCATTAGTTGGTATTGGGACAACTGGCATACATTCAGAAAAAAAATAAAATTGGATCAATTCTTCACACATTAGTTCCAAATGGATGAAATGTTTAAATGAAAAATAAAAAGAAACAAAAACTGTCCTCAAAAAAAAAAAAAAAAGGATCAATACAGTGGCCTACAAAGCCTTACACATCCTGCTTCCACCATTTCTTCTCTGGTTTCCCCTCCTACTACTTTCCGTAATTGACTTTGCTCTAACACACTGGCTTCCCTGCTGCTCTTTGAACACACCAGTTATATTCCTAACTTAGGAAATTTGCTCTGATTGTTCCCTCTGCCTAGAGTGTTCTCCCTTTATATATTTGTTTGATGAACGGCTTTACCTCTCTAAGTGCCTGCCCATATCTTGTCAATAAGATCCACCATGATCATCCCATTTAATATTAACAGTCTCCCTACCTTAGGGTCCCCGGCCTTCTTATCCAGCTCTGCTTTTCTTTTTTCCTTAGTGTTCATTCCCTTCTAACATACTATGGAATGTATTTATAACATTTATTGTTTATTGCCTTCCTACCCAAGCTAAATTATAAACTCTAATAATGGATTATTTTTTGTTTTGTTCCTTATTAGATTAATAGTGCCTGGTATAGAAGAGGAGTTCAATAAATATATGTTGAATTAATGCATTAATTAATTTGACAATATAGTGGAGGAGACATTGCTGATGAATGTGGAAAGGCTGTACTATTCAATATACGGTGCTGAGACAACTGTATTCATGTAAAAAGTAAAACTGGAGCTTTACCTCACACCATACACAAATTCAATTTCATTTAAAGACTTAAATATTAAACATTAAAGAAGATATGGAGGAATAGGGAGTCTCATTCCTGTCAGAGTGACAGAGCCACTTTGGAAAACACTTGGCATTGTCTAGTGAAGTTGCATATATAAAGATGCCACTGTATTCCTCGGCATCTACCCTAGACAGTCTCTTGCATATGGTTATTGTCTTTCTCCATAAGAAAGTATACTGGGAGATGTTAATGGAAATATTTATAGCAACATTATGAGTAAAAGAAAAAAAAAAACCACAAGATTCTTTTTTTTTTTTTAAGATTTTATTTATTTATGTGACAGAGAGACAGCCAGTGAGAGAGGGAACACAGCAGGGGAGAGGGAGAGGAAGAAGCAGGCTCCCAGCGGAGGAGCCCGATGTGGGACTCGATCCGGAACACCGGGATCACGCCCTGAGCCGAAGGCAGGCGCTTAACGACTGCGCTACCCAGGCACCCCGCAACACAAGATTCTTAAAAAGTAGAATGGATAAATAATTATAGTATTTTCCTGAGATGAAACACAGTGGTAAAAATAAATACAAATTTACCCATGGACATGTGTCAAGAGGGAGGTCTTGTATCAGAAGGAAGATCAAATCTCCCTTGGTTGTCCCTCCTCAATTCAGGGTTCAAGACAGAGCTGGACTCAACCACATTGCCTGTCCCAAGCTCATGGCCAACTAAGGACTTTGACTTCCTCACCATTAAGACTAATCCTGTCATGCCCTTTAATCCAAAGAAGATATAGACAGTAGTTGCCTCTCCTTCTGCATCCCAATTTCCATATGGTTCTCAATATGGTTCTCATATCTTCTTTTCTGAGCCGCTGACACTCACAGTCAATCATCACAAAATCTCCTTTACCCCTCCACCTGTCTCAGAACTTGTTCTACTCGAAACCTGACATTCCCCTACGGATAATGCCTTCCTTGCAGTGTGGTATGTTTTCTCTCTGAAACTCATTTTATAATACTGGGTCTAGTGATAGATTGTTGTCTTGCTCCTTGTTGCTGCTTCCAGACTATTTTATAAGATCTCGGTATCAGTGTAGATAACTGGACCAGCATTTTGACCTCTCAAGTTCTTTCACCCGTTCTCCTTCAATGTTCTTGATCTTCACTGTAGTCAGCCAGTTACTCTGAGGTTTATTACAAAAAAAAAAAAATTAGGAGGAATAGGAAATCTTATTCCTATCAGTTAGAGTGATACAGCCACTTCGGAAAACAGCTGGCATTGTCTAGTAAATTGCATATAGAAGGATGCCATGTATCCCTAGGCATCTAGGAATTCCATACTTCAAGTGTCATACTTTAAGGTTGCCATCTCTTCTCTTTCTAGCTCAATCTCTATGAAACCCTAATCCTAAAACCCTTCACTGTAACAATCATCTGCCTCCTTTTCCTTCATGGTTCGATCAGTATAACAACTCATCCCTTGGACTCCCCTCAACTTCCTTAACACTTTCTCGGGTTTTCATACTTTGCAAAACCCTAATGCTGCCTAAATAAACTCTCTGCCACCTATGCACCTAAAAGATGGTATTTTACTACACTTCCCTATTCTTTCTCCCCACTTATATATATGACTGTTTCACATCATTTTATTCTCTGTTCAAACCTCCAGCACCTCTTCCCCACCCATATTCACAGCTAATAATCTTGCTCCTCTTCATTGAAAAATGAGAAATGACATAGAGAATTTCCATATGCTCCCACCACCACAACTATGCAGTTAACCTGTAAAACATACACACCTTCCTGCCAGGTATGCATTAGAACCCATGCTTTCTCAAGTCTCACACCTTGTTGCAGCTTTCCATGACTGCCCCCGCTTAAAATTGTATATCACACCCTGCACTCCCTCATCTGCCTTCTAGAGCAGAGCACTGGATGGTGAAGTTTAAACCAAAGGAATGCCATTTATTTTAAATCATTTAGATAGAGGTAAAAAGCACCACGGCAGGGCTAGTCTGAAAGAAAAGGAAAACAAACACAACTGACATTAATTTATTGAGCATTTGTTGTTCTAGGTTGCAGGGATTTAGGAGTGAACAAGACAGGTAAGATCCCTGCTCTCCTGGAATTTATTATAGAAGGATCGAGCAATCTATAAATGCATGTTTAAAATAACACTATAGTAGATACTAGAAGACATTGTTCTGACATATTTGAAAATTTCTATGTGAGGTGGGGGAGGATAGAGGGACAAGTCAAAGATGATGCTAAGATCTTAAACCTGAAACTGATCTACAGAAATAGGAAAGTTAAGATAAGCACAAGGAAAACGAGAGTCAGAATGGGAGAAAAAGAGCAAATGTATCCACTGAAACCACTGTTTTCAGTTTGGCTTTCAATCCTTGCAAGTTCACACATATATGATCTATAAGTATCTATAGAATGATTATTTCTCTATAAATCTCATACTCACTATAAAACATATCTCAAAGTATGTGAAATTTATAAGGATCACATATATAAATTGAAAACAACATGCTAATTCTATCTATGATATATTCCAGTGGAAGAAAAACTGGTTAGAAATATTATGCTCATCTACATTAATAAAAAATTCAACTACATCTTTAAATATAGATGTTTCTCCCTTAGGAAAAGTTCCTGGACAATACACAATAATATAGAACTAAGGTTTTGTAAGTGATAAATCTTGTCATTTCATTAGAGCTATCCAATCAAATGTAACTCAGTAGTTTAGAAGTGCAAAGTAATTTAAAAGATGCTTTCAGATCTCTTCTGGCTTTACGTTGTCTTTTGATACATAGCAGGATCAACACAGATCTAGATAAGACTACTCTTAGAGACATTTTAATGTTAAAGTGCCATTCTTCCAGAAAGCAATTTATATCTTCAGCCTACTTAAGAATGTGTAATAAATTTTGTGCAGAGGGAAAATCAGGTTTACAAGGTATTGAGGAAAGGGAAATATATGGTAAGATTTAAAAGGGCAGTACAGATGATTAATGAGCCAGAAAGATTGATTTAGGAGGAAAGATTAAAAGAATTAACTATGTATGGAATGACTAAGTGAAAAAAAATTTATATAAAGGAGAAAATTATTTCATTTGTTATAAAACAATAGAACACTCCATTAGGATATTTAAAACTGGACTGGAGAAGGGAGAACTATACAAGGGACTGAGAATCTATGAGCATGCACATTTGAATTATTGAGCTCTAATGACATACACATTTTTAATCCCAGGCCCTGTGCTAACATGTCATTGTCAATTTAGAAGCATTTAGTTCATACCAATGTTAGACAAGGGGAACAAAGACTTTTTCCAATCATGTTACATCCAAAAACTTTTAAAGATCACTTATATATATCTTTTGCTACTTTTAAAAAAATCATACGAAAGTAGAATCTCTAATCAGATAAAACAGAAGAATTGCCTACTATGTGAGATCTTGTTCCAATATCAGTATATTAATATTGGGAAATGGTAGGACGTCAACGTTAAAGGCTAATTTTATGGTAAAGTTTTTATTCCATATGCAGACAGAAATATAGGTTTGGAGGCCATGATTCAAGTTGTGCTAAACTATAATCAAGCTCTCCTTTGATACTTTAAACAGTGTCTAAATGAACATGCACTTTTGGGGAGCCTGGGTAGCTCAGTCAGTTGAGCATCCAACTCTTGGTGTTGGCTCCCATCATGATCTCCAGGTTGTGAGATTGAACCCCAAGTTGAACACCATGCTCAATGGGGAGTCAGCTTGTCCCTCCCCTCTGCCCTTCCCTCTCTGCCCCTTCCCCTGCTTGCTGATGAGCTCCCTCTCTCTCTCTCTCTAAAATAAATAAATAAATCTTTAAAAAAATAAATGCACATGCACTTTCTCTGGCCAATCATTTTGGCACAGTTATCTCATCCTGTTAATAGGAGGAAATAATTAGTGCAAATTCACGGGAAGTTATTTTCTATTGAGGAAGTCCAAGAGGCTTATGAGAACAGCCTAAATTAATATCTAATGATGTATTGAAAAGTAATTAAAGTCATTTATGTAAATTAATGCATGATATTCATATGATTTCAAATGAACCTATTTAATTTTCAATAGTTAAATGTAATTTGATGTAAGAAACCTCATCTTATAACTTAACTAAGAATAATTTGAGAAATAGGCATTCCTTTTTATCTCTATAAAGAAAAAATATGCTTAGTGAAGCTTATATCTTGAAAATCAACAAGATTATGGATTTTTATGGTGATTTTCTGATTTTTTCCTTCAAAAGGTGAGTTTCTAGTCCCCTATAAAAACAGACATGATCAAATATTTGATACGCCTATAGTTATTCCATAAAACTAAGTTTTAAAAACTTACATATTTCAAAACCTTGTTACCTAGTGCTACAGGAACTAGCAACTGTTTGATAGAAATATTACAAAAATCATTATAGCAAAGCTCAAATATCAATTATTCTGAAAATTGTCCTAAGCCTTTTTAAAAGTTATGAAACTAAAAAGATAAATAAATATAATAAAAGTTATGAAGTTATCTCTTTCTTATCCAAGGATCAAAAGAGGGGAAAAATATC
Organism: Ailuropoda melanoleuca; assembly: GCF_002007445.2. Classification (NCBI taxonomy): domain Eukaryota; kingdom Metazoa; phylum Chordata; class Mammalia; order Carnivora; family Ursidae; genus Ailuropoda; species Ailuropoda melanoleuca. The sequence goes on along the minus strand of NC_048227.1, from coordinate 104,424,543 downwards.
TTTTCCATTCTTTTAGATTCTTTGCAAATAACTAACATATCTTTTTTTTCTTCTTTTTTTAAATTTATTTTTTTATGATTATGTTCAATTAGCCAGCATATAGTACATCATTAGTTTATGATGTAGTGTTCAATGATTCATTAGTTGCATAACACCCAGGGCTCATCGCCACAGGTGCCCTCCTTAATACCCATCACCAGGCTACCCCATCCCCCCACCCTCCTCCCTTCTGTAACCCTCAGTTTGGTTCCCAGAGTCCAGAGTCTCTCATGGTTTGTCTCACTTTCTGATTTGTACTCCTAGGTATTTACCCCAAAGATACAGACGTAGGGAAAGAAGGGGCACAGGCACCCCAATGTTCTTAGCAGCAATGTCCACAATAGCCAAACTGTGGAAGGAGCCGAGATGCCCTTCAACAGATGAATGGATAAAGAAGATGTGGTCCATATATACAATGGAATATTACTCAGCCATCAGAAAGGATGAATATCCACCATTTGCATCAACATGGATGGAACTGGAGGGGATTATGCTAAGTGAAATAAGTCAAGCAGAGAAAGACAATTACGTGGTTTCACTCATATGTGGAACATAAGAAACAGTATGGAGGAACACAGGGGAAGGGGGGAATAACTAACATATCTTAAGTTTTATAACAAAAGATCAAATATTTGCTCCAATTAATTTTTTAAAATTCTCATTTCAAAAGTTTAAAACTTCAGAGTACTTGTCCAACACGAACACTGAACTAGCTTTAATAAGTTCCAAAAAACTAAAGAATAAGCATCTTTATGCCTCCCAACTCCAGAACACTGACTGAGGCTTTTGTTTTCTTTCTAAATCTTGTGGTTTGGGTTTTTAAAAATATTTTACAAACCTAATAAAATGGACAACAACACGTTGAGTACTTGTAATCATAGACAAATATTTAGTATCAGCTTCAGACAAAGGTTTACCCAGGCAAAGAGAGGCATATACATATATATGTCATATATACACATATGTAGTCTCATATACACATATGTAATCACACACATGTGATTATATGTATACACATGTGTGTATATGTACACACGTATACACGTGTGTATGCATGTACATACGTAGTCACATACATGTTACGCCTCCTGCTAGTTTTTTTTTTAAACAACCATTTAGAGAAATTAGAACCTTAAAAAAAAAAAAACTCAGGACAATTCCATCAATCAAACATAGGGTATTAATCTAGGAAATTTGCTGACACAAGGAAACATAAAGTGCTCGTTATTAAAGACTGCCAATATTTTGTAGCTTCTCCACCAGGTAATAAAACTATAAGCGCAGAGTACATCAGCAGCCCTAATAAAATTGGTAGATCTTCTCAGTCTGACAGGGCAAGGAATAAAACACAGATGAGCTACCCATAAATGAATAACCTAATATCAATCACTTCTTCTCTCCTATCATGCAAAAGTAAGAGCAGATCACATACTTATTTTTCTTCCTAGTATAAACCATTACTCATGGCAGAAATTTCAGTATTTCTACTTGTAAAACTGCTACTCTTTTGTGTCATTTAAAACATCACTTGGAAATTATGACCATGATATAGTTCATTGTGCACTATATTTGACTTAATAGAACTCTGCACTAACAATGCATTTGATTTCTTTTTTAATGAAGTCTAAGTTAACCTAAGTTATACAATGCCACTGACAAATTTTATGAAATTTGTTCATACCGGATCCTTGAACCACTCACAAGGACTACCTCCAAAACATTAAAAAGTGAGAGGGAGACATTTTACAAAAATTGCATTAGTGCAAAAAATGCTAGTGCTATAACAATCAAACCCCCAATCAACTTTTTATTTCATGAAACCCATTAGAATTTTGTTTCTTCTGATCACCATCCAAAGCAGATATCCCTGCCTTCTACTTGATAATTCTAGGAATCAGCTCCCTTTACACTGTGGCTCTATCCTTTTCCAGGTCCTAGGAGTTCTCTCCATTAATTCAGCTGATGGGAAGGAGAGAGAATGAATGAATGATTGCCCCTATGAGGTTTCAAGGGCATACTGGAAATAACATACATTATTTCCACATACATTCCATTGGCTAAAACTCAGTAAAAAAGCACCTCTAGCTGCAAGGGAGGCTGAGAAATGTAATCTAGCTTTGTGCTCAGGAACATGAGAGAGCAGGTTTTATAAGACTCTAGTCTTTGCTAAAATTCACTGGCTCCATTGCCAAATCTCTCTTTCTCTCTCTTTTTGCCAACAGGTTATGGTCTCCACAGACAACCCAACGTCCCACCCAAGCATGGTATAAAGCTCAAAGGTGAGGATCTCTGAGCAATGTGGCACAAATGAACTCAAAGGGAGGCTTACCTGCCCTTAGAACACCATCATACAATGGGGGAACAGGGAAAGGTAGCTACAGTGAATACTTTCATTTAGGAGAGGGGAAAATAGAGCTAAAGCAGTCCCTGCCAAGAAGGCATTGTGAGATCCCTCTGTCATGATAGTGACAGAAAATCCCTCTTTAGTACCTAATCCTGCTCTCTGGAAGGACCTCCCTCCTACACACACACTCCTCCCTGGGTCCTGGGTCTGCCCTCCAGAACTTTTTTTACTTGTTTGTCATCCTACATGAGATATTGGATATACAACATCAGAACTGGGGATACAGCTCCTTTAGGAGCTGCACAGCTTTCATACTTTGCTTCTTGGTTTGCAAGCTTAAGGAGCTTTCTTTCTAGTCAGTTTCTTTCTAGTAAGCTAAAAAACACAGCTAAAGATCTCTCCTCATGCTACTTCTCTAGCTTGATTTGTTTCCTTGCTTTCTTGCCCCCAAGCCACTCATTCTCCATGTGCATGTATATGGACATGTGTGTGTGTGTTCACATAATTGTGGCTACTCTAAAACTATTTGAAAAACCAGTTGGGAGAGCCATGTATATAATTTGATCTAGACTTCAGGGCTCCAATAGTTAGTTTAATTCAGACTTTAACTGGGCCTTTGTATCTAAGTGCTTTCTCAAGCATATTTATTACTATTTGGTATCAAGAAGCAGTTACATTTTACAAACCTGTATGAATTTTGATCACTGAAATTTCTCCATTGCCATTTTTCTCTGCTTGGAAATGAGCCAATTCATGCCTGATCTCACCTCTTCCTTGTAACACTTTGCTGAAGACACCAATAATAGCCATACAAACTATTATTCTGAGCTTTCCAAGCTTCTCCCTGGGGCCATAGCCTTAGTAGGAGCTAAGTCTGCCTTCCAAATTATCACAACTGACATTAAATGTTTTGTTCACAGAATCCCAATATTTCTCAGTCTTTCAGTGTGCTATACCTTTTCTCACAGCTCTGCTGCCCCGTTGCTAAGTCATTACGATATGCTTTTAGTTTTTGTTGTTGTTATATTTCTGTACTCTACAGCCAACTTCTGAATTTCTGCATTAAAGAAACACTATCTTCTATCACATACAAACACACACACACACACACACACACACACACACACACACACAATGACAACAAACCAACCAACCAACCAAAGAACAGAATAAAACAAATATCTCAGTGGCTTAAAAGTATGAAATCTACTTCATTGAGCATACAAAGTCCAATGTAGGCTTCCTACTTGGTGGGTAGCCTTTAATGTAATCCTCCCATCTTGTAGGTCTACCTTCCTCTAGCCCTCAGAGTACTTTCTATCCAGATTAAGGAGATGGAGAAACTGAGATAAGATGACCTTGGGTAGGGATTTTTAGAACAAGGGCTAGAAGTCAGTATTCAGGACTTAGTTACATGGTCTTCTTAAGCTCAGTCAGAAAGAAAGAGGTTTAGTGAGTTCCTGACACATTGTTGAATGAAGAAAACAACAAAGCTCTAATAAAGCATAGACATGAAGACTTGAGAAAATAAAGATTCAAATCTTGTTTTCCTGTGGGAAGACTCAATAGTCAAATTTGCTCTTTTCACCTGACTTATCTGCACAGTCAATATAATTATAATCCAACTAATGAAATGGTTAAGAAACTTAACCAAATGATTCCAAATTCATAATAAAGAGTAAAATATATTAATAATGGTGAGGTGGGCTGGGCACATGGTGGAGTAGGAGGACCCTAAGCTCACCTCGTCCTACTGAACCAATAGATAACACCCACATCAGTATAAATAACCCAGGAAATGACTTGAAGACTGACAGAATGGAATCCACAACTAAAGGTAGGGAAGAGGCCACACTGAAGAAAGTAAGAAGGGTAAAGACATGGTTTGGGAACAAAACACACTACGGCCATTCTTGAGGGGGAGGGAGCCTATGTCTCAGAGAAGGGCAGAAAATAGACATTCACACCAGGGAAACCACAAACAGGGTGGATGAATCTCCGTAATATTTGTTTTTGAAAATGAGAGAGCCAATTTCATGAGTTCTAAAAACTGGCAGGACTTAAAGCCTGGAATTTTAAAAATCGGCAGGCTCTGCCCTGGGAGAGCCTGAAGGTTTTAGGAAGCACAGTCCCTGCTCTTAAAGAGACAGCATGACAAACAGCTCCTGCAGATACAGCTGTAAAAGCAGCAGTTGGAAAAACACTAGGGGAAGACAGGAGGAAGAGCGATTTGCTCATCTCAGAGCACAGCCTGGGGAGACAGGGATCATGGGAAGACCAACCACTCAAGGAATGAAAAAGCTGGCAGGCACCATTTCCCTCTCCCATCCCCTAGCATAAATAATGGCTATCTGCAGGAACCAGCACCATACTGACACGTGTTACCTAACTTGCTTACACCAAACACTGCCCCCTCTGTTTTGGGGGATCTGCCCTTCCCAGTCACCTACACTTGAATCCCAGTGCTACGGGTACCTCCTGCATAAGACCAGTGCAAACCCTGCCAACATCACATCTCCTGACCTCTGTGTTTTGTGCGAACACAGTTGTAGTAGTGGTGGGGGAAGGTCTCATTTCACAAGCATATCACTGCACACCTTGCTACCCATAATAAGCAACTGGATCAAAGGAAAAAGAGACCAATACTCAACAGGAGAGTACATGCAACACACATAGGAGACATTCTCTAAAGTGCCAGGTCCTGGATAACAGGGGACATTGCACTTCAGGGCACTACAGGACCTCTTCTTCATAAGACTATTATTGTTAAAAGCAAGAGAAGTAGCTGACTTTCCTAACACACAGAAACAGACGCAGAATGTCAGGCAAAATGAGAAGACAGAGAAACATCTCCCAACTAAAAGAACAAGACCAAACTGTAGCACAAGACCATAGTGAAATTGATGTAAATAATATGCCTGATAGAGAATTTAAACTAATGATCATAAAGATATTCACTGGACTGGAGAAGAGTGGCAGACATCAGTGAGATTCTTAACATGGAGATAAAAAGGAACCAATCAGAGATGAAGAACACAATAAATGAAATAAAAATACACTTGATGGACTAAATAGCAGGCTAGATGAAGCAGAGGAACAAATTAACGACCTGGAAGACAGAGTAATGGAAAGTAACCAAGCGTAATGAAAAGTAACCAAGCTGAGCAAAGGAGAGGAAAGAAAATTATGCAAATTAAGACTAGTCTTAGGAAACCCGTGACTCCATCAATTGTAACATGCATTATAGGGATCTCAGAAGAAGAGAGAGATAAGGGGATAGAAAAACTATTTCAAGAAATAATAGCCAAAAACTTTCCTAATCTGGGAAAGGAAACAGATATCCAGATCCAGGAGGCACAGAGATTCCCCTCCACCACCACCACCACCACCACCACCACCACCACCACCACCAAATTCAACCACTTCAAGGAGGACCACAGCAAGACACACAGTAATTAAACGGCAAAAAGTAGCAATAAAGAAAAATAATAATAATTTTAAAAGCAGCAAGAGAAGACAGTTACATATAAAGGAAACCCCATAAGGCTTTGCAGCGGATTTTTCAGCAGAAACTTTACAGGCCAGAAGAGAATGGCATGATATATTCAAAGTGCTGAATGGGAAAAATCTGCAGCCAAGAATATTCTATCCAGTAAGCCCATAATTCAGAATAGGAGAAATAAATATTTTTTTTGCAGACAAACAATAACTAAAGGAGTTCATGATCACTAAAGCAGCCCTGTAAGAAATATTAAAGGAGGCTCTTTGAGTGGAAAGGAAGACCATAAACAAGAGTATGAAGAGTAAAAAAACCCAAAGCAGTAAAAATAAATATTTCTGTAAAAATCAGTAAAGGCCTTCATAAAATAAAATAATGTAAAATATGACCCTATATATCTAAAATGTGGCAGGGAGAGGGGTAAAGAATGGGTTTAAACTTGGGGAACCATCAAGTTAATATAGATTGCTATATGCATAAGATTTTACACACAAACTTAATGGCAAACACAAGTCAAAAGCCAAAACAGACATGCAAAGAATAAAGAGAAAAGGATTCAAATATATCACTAAAGAAAGCCAACAAACCATGAAAAAAGGCAAGAGAAGAAAGGATAAAAGAAAACCTATAGAAACAACCACAAAATAAGTAACAAAATGGCAATAAATGCATATCTATCAATAACTGCTTTGAATGTAAATAGACTAACTGCTCCAATCAAAAGACACAGGGAGACAAGATGGAAAAAAAAATAAAAGACCCATCGATATGCTGCCTACAAGCGACTCATTTCAGACAGAAAGACACCTGCAGATTGAAAATGAGGGGTTGGAAAAATATTTATCTTGTAAATGAGTGCCAAAAGAAAGCTGGAGTAGCAATACTTTTATCAGACAAAATAGATTTTAGAAAAAGATTGTAACAAGGGACAAGGACACTATATAATAATAAATGGGATAAACCAACAAGAGGATGTAAGAACTCCCAACATGGGAGCACCCAAACACCAGAAGAGTTAATAACAAACATAAAAGAAATCAACCATAATACAATAATAGTAGGGGACTTTAACACCCCACTTACATTGATGGAGAGATCATCCAAACAGAAAATCAACAAGGAAAGAGTGGCTTTGAATGATACACTGAACCAAATGGATTTAACAGACATGTACAGAACATTCTATTCTAAAACAGTGGAATACACATTCTTTTCAAGTACACATGGAACATTTTCCAGAATAGATCACACATTAGGCCACAAAACAAGTTTCAACAAATTAAAAAAAAAGTCAAAGCCATACCATGCATTCTTTCTGATCAGAACACTATGAAACTAGAAATCAACCACAAGAAAAAACTCTGGAAAGATCACAAATACATGGAGATTAAATAACATGTTCCTAAACAATGAATGGGTCAACAAAGAAATAAAATCAGAAATTACATGAAACGAAATGGAAATAAAAACACAAAAGTCCAAAATCTTTTGGATACAGCAGAAGTGGTTCTAAGAGATAAGTTTTACAGCAATATAGGCCTACCTCAAGAGGCAAGAAAAATTCAAATAAAAGCCTAACCTTTACTTAAAGGAGCCAGAAAAAGAAGGAAACCCAGAAAAAGGAAATAAATAATAAAGATTAGAGCAGAAATAAATTATATAAAACTAAAAATAAAAACAAAACAGACAAATAAAATAACAGGAGATGGTTCTTTGAAAAGATCAACAAAATTGATAAATCTCTAGCAAGACTAATTAAAAGAGAGAGAGGATCCAAGTAAAAATTACTAGTGAAAGAGAAGTAACAGCTAACACCACAGAAATACAAACAATTCTAACAGAATATTATGAAAACCTACATACCAACAAATTGGACAACTTAGGATAAATGGATAAATTCCTAGCAACATATGACCTCACAAAACTGAAAAAGGAATAAATAGAAAATTTGAGCAGAACAATCACCAACAATGAAATTGAATCAGTAATAAAAAAACCCAAGTCCAGGACCTTCATAGGAGAATTCCATCAAACATTTAAAGAAGAGTTACTCTCCATTCTTCTCAAACAATTTCCAAAAATAGAAGAGGAAAGAAAACTTCCAAATTCATTTTATGAGGATAGTATCACCTTGATACTGAAAACAGATAAAGACAGCACAAAAAAAGAGAACTACAGGTCAATAGCTCTCATGAATATAGATCCTCAACAAACTATTAGCAAACTGAATCTAACAATATAGTAAACAAAACGAAACAAAACAAAACATACACCACAATCAGGTGGGACTTATTTCCAGGATGCAAGGCTGGCTCAATGTTCACAAAACAAACAACATGATATGTCACATAAATAAGAGAAAGGATGAAAAGCATATGATGATTTCAATAGATTCAGAAAAACCACTTGATAAAGTACAACATGATAAAAATGCTCTGCAAAGTACGCTTATAGGGAACATACAGCAACATAATAAAGGCCTTGTATGGAGAAGCTAACATCACACTCAATGGTGAAAAACTGAGAGCATGTCTGCTAAGGTCAGGAACAAGACAAGGATAACTACTCTTACCACTTCCATTCAACAAAGTACTGGAAGTCCTAGCCATAGAAATTACAGATCAAGAAATAAAAGGCATCCAAATTGGTGGGAAGAAAGAAGAAAGAAGAAGAAAGAAGAAAGGAGAAAGAAGAAAGAAGAAGAAGAAGAAAGAGNCTCAATGGTGAAAAACTGAGAGCATGTCTGCTAAGGTCAGGAACAAGACAAGGATAACTACTCTTACCACTTCCATTCAACAAAGTACTGGAAGTCCTAGCCATAGAAATTACAGATCAAGAAATAAAAGGCATCCAAATTGGTGGGAAGAAAGAAGAAAGAAGAAGAAAGAAGAAAGGAGAAAGAAGAAAGAAGAAGAAGAAGAAAGAGGAAGAAAGAAGAANGAAAGAGGAAGTTGTTAAATTCTCACTGTTTGCAGATGACATAATATTACCATGTAGAAAACCCAAAAGAGTCCACTGAAAAACTACTGGAACTGATAAATGAATTCAGTAAATGAATGGGACAAGATATTTGTAAATGATGTATCTGATTAAGGGTTAATATCCAAAATACATAAAGAAATGATACAACTCAATACCCCAAAAACAAATAAACCAATTAAAAACGGGCAGAAGATACGAACAGACATTTCTCCAAAGATGGCCAACAGACAACATGAAAAGATGTTCAATATCACTCATCATCTGGGAAGTGTAAATCAAAACTAAATTGAGATCTCACCTGACAGAATGCCTAAAATCTAAAACACAAGAAACAACAAGTGTTGACAAGGATGTGGCGAAAAAGGAAATATTTTGCACTGTTGGTGGGAATGCAAATTGGTGTAGCCATTGTATAAAACAGTTTGGAGCTTCCTCAGAAAATTAAAAATGGAACCACCCTACCATTCAGCAATCCTGCTCCTGGGGATTTACCCACAAAATGCAAAAACATTAATTCAAAGGGTTACATGCACCCCTGTTTACAGCAGCATTGTTTACAATAGCCAAACTATGGAAGCAGTCCAAATGTCCATCAATAAGCATGGCTGGGTTGTGACGGCTGAGATTGTGATCTCAGGATCATGGGATAAGACCCGCATAGGGCTCTGTGCTCAGTGTGGAGTCTGCTTGAGATTCTCTCTCCCTCTCCCTCTGCCCCTCCTGCTTGTGCTCTCTCTCTCTCTCTAAAAATAAATAATAAATACATCTTAAAAAAAATGTCCACTGATAGATGAATGGATAATGAAGATGTGGTATATATATATACACAATGGAATATTATTCAGCCATATATAAGAATGAAATTTTGCCATTTTCAACAACACGGCTGTAGCTAGAGAGTATACTGCTAAGTGAAATAATTTAGAGAAAGACAAATATCTTATGATCTCACTCATATGTAGAATTTAAGAAACACAACAAACAAAGGAAATAAAAAACAAAACAGGGAGAGAGACAAAACAAGAAACGGGATCTTAACTATAGAGGACAAACTGATGGTTACCTAGAGGAGAAGTGGGTAGGGGCATGCAGGAAATAGAGAATGGGGATTAAGAGTACACCTATCATGATAAAGAAATAAATAAGTAAAATGATAAAAAAAACCCCAGTAAACTATAGGCCTCAGTTTGCCAGCCTCATCTAGTATTTATCAAATAAGAGAACATACAATCATCTACATTTTATAGGAAAATTATTTTTAAAAATGACAACAAGGCATATGAAAACATAGTACTCTTACGTTCAATTAATATAAAGCAAGGCGATGCCATTTCCTTTTTACCAGTTGTCAAAAATGCATTACTGATAATATCAATTGTTGACAGGGGTATAAAAGAAGTATTTACAATTATATTCTGTTAGAGGAACTTCAAATGGGAGAGGGAAGTTTGATAACAAGTCTCAAAAATTATGCTAATATCCAGCAATTATAATTCCAGGAATTTATACTAATGAGATAATTGGAAAATTCACAGAAAGGTAAGTACAAGAATTATTATCATGCCACATTTTAAAATACAGAAAAACTATGAAATGCCTCTAGAATAGAGATTGGTTATGTAAATTATGCCCTTTAAGTGGAATTCTAAACAACCACTAAAAAGCATAACATAAATTAATTATTCACATAAAAAGAGGTGCTAATACACAGTGATGAATGAAAAACAACATATGTAGTATGATTTTATTTTACTAGTGGCATATTTGTGTGTGTATGGAGGGGAGAGAAAGATGGAGAGAGGAAAAATTGAGAACTTGTGGAAGAATGCTTAAAAAATATCAAGAGTAAACTTTTATGTGGTCTAAAAGGATCACTCATTATCCTAGTCAACGGTTGCCTACAACTTGGATGTATTGAATGTTAAAAGTGGTTATTTCTGGGTGTAAATCTAGGTAATCTCTGTCTTGTCTTAACTTTCAGTACGAAGTTACTAGAAAAATTATTGAACATAGATTTAGATCTCTATCTGCTGCTATGTAATTGTGTGACTTCCAATAGGTTATTAAACCATGAGCTTGGGCTTACTCAACTGTAAAATTGAGATAATAATGCCTATCTCACAAACTTTTAAGAATTAAATCAGATAAAATATTTAAAAGCTCTTCATATCTCCATTTAAATTATTTAGAATATTTTTTCCTAAAAGTTTTCTTCCATAAAAGCATTTGGCAAAAATTATTTCTGGATTTATACAAACCTTGGGATAAAACTTTAGGAGAGAAAACTCTGAATTAGTTGATATGCCCCATTTTTCCAGAACATTTTTTTTTACCTGAAATTTCCCATAACTAGGTAATTCAGCAAAGCTGCACAGCCAAATAATATAAATAAACCACAAATGTGCATAGACAGCACCAGCTAAAATATTACCAAAATTACTTTACCCTTGTAAATCAAATGGCATTGGAAAATTGACTTTTAGAGAAAGCACTATGTTTTACAAAGAAAAAGTTTGAAATTTAAATTCTCTGAGTAATAGCTGGCTGACTCACATAGCTTAAGTTCTGCTCTCCAAAATATGGCATTATTTATTTCCCACTTAGAGAAAATACAATTCAGAAAAAAATTCTGTTTGAGTCAACACATATTCCAAATCTTTTGCAATAGTCAAAGTTGGTTATGGTAACTGGATTTTTTTTGCTCTTTTTTATTTCTTTATGTTTTATTTCCAGTTTACCACTTTTCCCACTCCTAATATTATTGGCTTTTTACACACTTTGTTTATCATTCATCTGCTGATGAACAGTAGGTTGACCCAGAGTACAGCCTATCTTGATAAGTGTTCCACATGCTGTTTGGTGGAATGCTTTATAAATGTCAACTAGGTCAAGTTGGTTGTTAGCATTGTTTGAGTTATCTTTGTCATTACTAATTTTCGTCTACTCTTCTATTTATTATTGAGAAAGAGGTGTTGAAATCGCCATCATTGAAGATTTGTGTGTTTCTCCATACAATTCCATCAGTTTTTGCTTAATGTTTAGGATTGTCATACCTTCTAGATGAGCTAATCCCTTTATTCTTATGAAATGACCTTCTTTATTCCTGGTACCATTCTCTGTTCTGATACTTACTTTGTTTGGTATTAGCCACTGTAGCTTTATTTTCATCAGTATTTGCATGTTATATCTTTCCCCATCCTTTTAATTGAACTCTATTTATGTCTTTACATTTGAAGTGTGTTTCTTATAGGCAGGACATAGTTGGGTTTTGCTTTTAAATCCAATCTAATAATTGCTGAGTTTTCATTGGGGTTTTAAAGCCATTTATATTTAATAGGATTACTGATATTGTTAGGCTTAAATATACATGTTGCTATTTTTTTCTTTCTGTTTCATTTTTGTTCCTTTTTCCGTTCATTTTCTGCCTTCTTTTGGATTACCTGAGAATTTTTAATTATTGTGTTTTTCATTCTCTTTTTAGATTATTAGCTATAATTATTGTTGTTTTAGTATTTGCTTTAGGGCTTAAAGTAAATATTTTAAATGCATCCCTGTCTATTTTCAGGTGACAATATACTACACCTTATGTGTAGTATATAAAAGCCTTCCCGATATGTAATTCCTTTCTCCCCCTTGGGCTGTTGTAGTTACAGAGTTTATTTCTACTTATGTTACAAACCCTACACTGCACTGTTACTTTTTATTTAAACAGATTTATTTTAAAGAGCTAAATAATAAAAATATTAGATATTATCTAAAATAATTAGAGAAAGTATATTTACTCATATCTTCTGTTTCTGTTTTCCCCATTCCTCTGTGTAGATCCAGGCTTTCCTCTGGTTTCACTTTCCTTCTGTTTGAAGGATTCTTTTAACATTTCTTTCAGTGAATTTGATGAGAAAATTTTCAACTTATGTATGTCTGAAAAAGCCTGCATTTCACCTTCATTTTTGAAAATATTTTCTCAGGGTAAAGAAGTATAGGTTGACTTTTTTTTTTTCCCTGTGCTTTCAAGATGTTCATCCACCATTTTATAGCCTGAATTTTTTTCCCCATAAGAAATCTGATGTCATACTTATCTTCCTTCCTCTGTCCATATGATGCTTTTTCCCCCCTATAATTACTTAAGATTTTCCTATTACTTGTGTTAAGCAATTAGATTATAATATGCTTTGGTGCAGTTTTCTTCATGTTTCTTGTGCTTGTGTTTTACTGAACTTCTTAGATCTGTGGGTTTAGAGCTTTAACTTTGGAAAATTTTCAACTGTTGTTTCTCCAATTATTTTGTCTGCCACCCGTCTCCCTTTCACTGACTTCAATTACACATATACTAGGCCACCTCTAGCTGTCTCAAAGCTCATCAATCCTCTTTTCATTTTTTTCTTAATTTTTTCTTTTCTTATGTTTCATTTTGGCAGGTTTCTTTTGCTATCTACAAGTTCCCTAATCTTTTCCATGCAATATCTAATCTGCCTTTAATCCCATTCAGTGTATTTTTCACCTCAGACATTATAGCTTCTATCTATTAATGTTGGATTTGGATCTTTTTATATCTTCAGTGTCCCTACTAACATGAAAATATTTCCCCTAGCTCTTTAAATGTATGGAATATAGTTACAAGAACTATTTTAATGTCCTATTTCTATCTTTTATGTAATTTCTAGATCAGTTTCAATGGATTGACTTTTCTTCTTATTTTGGGTTGTATTTTTCTGTTTCTTTGCATGTCTGGTGATATTTTATTGGTTGCTAGATATTCTGGATGTTAATTTTTTGGATGCTGTAAATTATGGATGCTGAAAATTCCATGAATATTCTTGAGATTTCTCTGGACATGGTTAATTTACCTGGGATACTTAGGATCACTTTGATACCTTTAAGATTGTAGGTGGCCCAAATAATTTTTTCTAGGGTTCACTCCCACTCCCTCCCCCCAGTATGAGCGGACACTCTCAGTACTCTAACCAATGCCCCTTGAATTACTAGGTTTTCCTGCTCTGTCTCTTGGGATCAGGAATTGTCTCCACCCTTGGTAAGCCCTGGTTATATTTTGTCTTATGCTTCCGGGTAGTCCTTTTGAAGCCTCTGCTGTTTCCTCAAGAATGCACTGATCAGTACTCAGCAAGCCAATTGAGGGGGACCTCTGCAGATCTCAGGTTTCTCCCTGTGTACCTCATTCCTTTCTCAGGCCCTGTTCTGTGAACTCTAGTTGTTTTGACTTCCTTGAATTCCCAGTCCATCTCCTGAACTTGAGGTGACAGCTAGGCTCTGACTAGGCTCCTACCCTGTATTAGTCACCTTGAGCCACCATAACAAAATGCCATAGACTGGGTGGCTTAAACAATAGAAATTTATTTCTCACAGTTCCGGAGGTTGAAAGTCTGATATCAGAGTGCCAGCGTGGTCAGGTTCTGATGGGATCGCTCTTCCTGGCTTGCAGACCTCCACCTTCTTGCTGTGTCTTCACATGGCAGAGAGAAAGAGAGAGAAAGAGAGCAAGGTCTCTGGTGTCTCTTGTTAAAAGAGCACCAATCCCATCATGAGGGTCCTACCCTCAGAACTCATCTAAACCTAATACCCCAAAGGCTCTGTCTAAGTATTAGGTGTTAGGGTTTTGACACATGAATTTCATAAAGACATAATTCAGTTTATAGCAAGCCTCCTGTGACATGTCCTGGAAAGTTTCTCCAGACAGTAAGTTGAGGCAACTGTAGGGTTCAACTCATTTCCCATCTCTCAAGGATCACGGCCCTTCGTTCCTGATGTCCACTGGGCTTGAGTACTATTGCTTTATATATTTTGTCTGGAGTTGTTTCAAGTAGGAGGAAAAATTCAGGTCCTGCAATTCATTCTTGATTGGAAATGGACTACACGTTATTTTGAAATCTCATCCTTACTGATAATTGAATTAGCATTTAAAAATAAATACTCTCAATACTTATTTTAAAGGGAAAGGGTTGTATTTGGTTCATGATTCTTTATCTTTTCTTTGGACTCCAAGTTCTGAGACCTGTGTATTGTGGCATTCTTTTAGATGGTATATATATATATTTTTTGTTTGTTTGTTTGTTTGTTTGTTTGCTGAAGTGTGACAGGCACACGATATTGTACTAAGAATGATTATGTACTATCAATAGAATTCCTTGTAACCAGACCAACCCAGCACTGTTGATAAAGCCATGTCCTTTAAGGAGTAGAACTCTTCTCTCTCTCTCTTTTTTTTTTTTTAAAGATTCAGTGTCAGAGCCTCAGAGGCCAACCCAAGCCAGGCTCCCTCTGAGTGCTGAGGCTGGCCCAGGCTTGGGGGGAGGATGACAGAGTCCTGCTCTGTGTGTCAATCTGCAGTAGAAACCAAAGAGCTTCCTGAGAAGGAACTGACAGATAGTCTTTTAGTTTAGAGACAAAGGCAAGAAGATGCTTTATGTTGGGGGGAGTCACTGCATTCGAATATTCGCTACTTAGATTTCCTTGAGTCTTTATCTTTTCACCAGGAACCTCATCTTCAGAAGGGTATTCCCAATTTGAGTGACTCTGTAATGGCGAAAAATGTATTCTTCTGCACCTCCAAGTTTGTACTGAATTATTTTTAACCATAATGTACCTAAAATGCATCAAAAAAAATGAGTTGATATTTGTAAAATAGTACCTGACAGGTATAAGTGCTTCATGAGTGTGTGCTAAATACGTAAAGCTAAATAAAGCTTATGATCACTAGGTAGATACTCTTTAGGGTTATGACACTATGTAACCAGAAAACAAAGCAGGTTGCAGGATCATGCATCTAACAAGAACAAGTTCAAATCCCCTTATCCGTCCATGACACATTACTTTAATGGGACAGAAGCTGTCCCAAAGAAGCTGAATGAGAATTTAGACCAAGAATACGGTGCTGACTTGCTCTTTCTTTAGATTCAGTACAGCTTTGTCACATGGACTGTGTGAAGACTGAATTCTTACACCCAGTTTCTCTCTTAAAGCTACTGAAAAACCCTCATTCATACAGAAAACTGCTACACCATTCTCCTTCAGCTGCATATTTTACATATTAAGACTGTGAGCTCTGTGAGGCCTGAGACAGTGGCTGTTTGGCTCACAACTCTATACTTAGGATTCCAAATGTGTTTGGTCCTAAAGATACACTAACTACATATGTGTGGTAGAAGGAAGGAAGAAAGGAAGGATGGGAAGGAAGGAGGGAAGAAACCTCCTTATTCTTCCATTAGTTCAAGGCAAGTACAGGGAATGTGATAATTCAAACAAAATGCACTTGAATCGTGTGGTAGGATTCAGTTATAACACAGTCATTTACAAGATGTTCCAGAATATGCTAATATTAAACTTCGGATCAACCTCTCAAATAAAAGTACAAAATAAAAAATTTCCTTATAAACTCACATGCACTAAATAATAAATCCAAGGATTCACAGGGGTTTACTCTGCCAATTTTACCTACAGCTTGCCCATAAAAGAGATTCTTAAAGAGGGATCAGGGTTTGCTCAAATGTGCAGCAGAATGTTGAACCAGAGAAATATTTCTTGATTGATTTAATGTTAACTCTATACAACCTCAGGGAGATGTGGCCTAAGGAGACGCAGGTTAAACATGAAATTCTTCCTTAATATTTGTCATCAATGATTTTTACCTTAGTACTTAGCAGGTGAATTAGAATGTTCTAAATTCTTCGTAAAAAGGAAAACAATTTTTGGCTTTTTGCAAAAGGATTTGCCATAGACAAGGCAGATACACAATGGAATTAATGAAGCTTAAGCTTTAGGGCCCCTTCACTTTTATGGGGTCCTTCTGGAAACCGTGTCAGTCACCTTCAAGGACTGGAAACTAGTCAGCTCTACACTCTGACCCTGGGCTGAGGCAGGTTGGTGGGGCAGCCAGCACTACATCCCTAGTGGTCTGTGCCCCAGAATCAGCCTTCTTCTCTGTGTCCAGATGTTATCTTGGGCCTTGAGGATGGTGGGGGATTGGGAGCTTGCTTGCTGAGACATTAAAAGAGGTTCCCCAAGGGCTCCCATGGCCAGAGGAAGGGCATGCAGATGAAGAGCAAGTTAGAGATGTTGCAATACCAACAAGGAGTTATAAAGCTTAAAGACATTTTTCTAGAGACACCTGGGTGGCTCAGTTGGTTAAGCTTCTGCTTTCAACTCAGGTCATGATCCTAGGGTCCTAGGATCGAGTCCTGCATCGGGCTCCTTGCTCAGCGGGGAGCCTGCTTCTCCTTCTGCCTGCCACTTCCCCTGCTTGTGCTCTCTTGCTCTCTCTCTCTCTGACAAATAAATAAATAAAATCTTATAAGAAGAAGACATTTTTCTAAAGCCAAAGTAAAAACCAAGTTTTCGTCAACCGTGCCACAGAGAAGTCTGATTATCTTTCTTTGTTTTCTACAGAAAATGACATTATACAATTGCTGTCATGAAAAGATCAAGGAATACATAGCTAGCAAATATGGGAGAAAAATGCTGTGGAGGTCTAGGAGACAGTTTAATACCACTAATACCAAATGTTAATTTCTGGATTTTATTATACCTGTGGTATTTGTCAGCTTCTTAATTTCTTTTCTCATTTTAAGACAATATTAAATTTCTTATCTAACTGGTTATTCCATTACTTAACAAGGGCTTCCGAAATTATATAAGCTTTAAGCCTCACAAAACCCTAGATCCAGCTTTGATTATAGGCCAAACTTGTAGTAATTTTATACAGGTCTTATAATTTCTCCACACCTTTTTCCTTATATATAAAAATACAGTTGTGTTTGGGCCAGATATTCCTAAGCTCCTTGTCAATGTTAAAACATAGGATTATGACTATTAGTTTTGACTAATTAATTACATCACAGAAAGTTTAATAGGCAAGGAAGACAAAGCTGATACATAAGTCTGCTTTAAAATGATTCTAAAATGAAAGGAAGATAAAATATCACTGATATCATAACAGACATTGAAAAACATTACCTTACATATCAACATTTGATGTGCACATGATTTGAAAAGTATATGCATTATACAACCTGTTACTTTTTATGGTTAATTCTCTTCTACACTCTGTTAGTCACTTCAGATAAATTATGTAAGTGATTTTAGTTCTCAATTATGTAGCATCAAGGGCATTAAGTCTTTTAAAAAGAATATGTGATTTGTGTGTTATATATTATACTAATATTCTATGTTATATATTCTACATTATAACATATGATACACTATGTGAAATTAATCAAAATTAAAATTAGATAAGCATATATCTCTAACACTTACACTTTAATACTTACACTCTAACACTTACAAAATTCTCTTTGTCAGAATGGTTTGCTTATTGATAATAGGTGAGCAGAAGTCAAATATCAACACTTGATTACAGTTAGGTAAATCCTGAGCCCCTGCTATCCAACCAAACAAAGACAGGCAGGAGACAGGTCTTATCCCCAAGAAGCTCTACTCTGATAGGGGAGATGGTCATATATAATAAAAATATTGCATTGTGATGTCTCTGATAATAAAGGAAACAAATGAAGCAAGGTTCCTGAATTGTACAAGGGCAATTAATTACAACTAACTAACCAGATAAATTTTATGTTATAAACTTTTAAGGAAGTATAGTCTGGTTGTGTTTCTAATCACAGACTACAAGGAAATTAAAAAAAAAAAAGTTAAAAATAAAAAAAGCCTATGCTATGGACTGAATGTTTGGGTTTCCCCAAATTTGTATGTTAAATCCCTAATCCCCAACATGATAGTATGTGGAGATGAGGCTTTTGGTAGGTGATTATGTCATAGGGTAAAAGATCATAAGTGTTTAGTGCCTTTGTAAGAAGAGAGAAGAGAGATGATCTTTGTTGACACTACATGAGGACACAACAAGAAGGTGTCCATCTGCAAGCCAGGAAGAGGGTTTTCACCAGAATCCAACCATGCTGGCACCCTGATATTGGATTTCTCAGCCTCCCAAACTGTGAGAAATAAGGTTCTGTTGTTTAAGTCACCCAGTTTATAGGCATTTTGTTATAGCAGCCTCGAGAATTGTGATACATAAATTCTTCTTGTTTATAAGCCACCAGGTCTGTGGTATTTTGTTACAGCAGTCTGAATGTACTAGAACAATGGTTGGATTCATATATATCTACTTTACTAAATAATTCTAAGTAAAACCCAGACATTCAGAGCTAAAGTGCAGATCACCATTCACAATCCATCAACATTTAGGTATTTACTTACATAGGCTCTCTTTCTACAAGCACCTTGTTAATATACTCTCCATCATTATGGGACCTCCTCTGGAGCAGAAACCGCTTTCCCCACAGAGGAGGCACAAAACTGTGAAGTAAGGTTTAAAGAGCAGAGAACTATGCTTAAGAATATTTAGGCTTTGGGGGCGCCTGGGTGGCACAGTCATTAGCGTCTGCCTTCAGCTCAGGGCGTGATCCCGGCATTCTGGGATTGAGCCCCACATCAGGCCTCTCCACTAGGAGCCTGCTTCTTCCTCTCCCACTCCGCCTGCTTGTGTTCCCTCTCTTGCTGCCTGTCTCTCTCTTTCTGTCACATAAATAAATAAAATCTTTTAAAAAAAAGAATATTTAGGCTTTGGTAAGACAATTTAGCCTAACAATGTTTCCTCACTTGTAAAACTGCAATAATAATGTTTATCCTCAGCTTACCTGTAGTAGGCAAGATAAGTTAGGTCATGAAGCAGTAAGAAATCACCTCAAAATCAACCCCTGTTGGGGGGCGCCTGGGTGGCACAGCGGTTAAGTGTCTGCCTTCGGCTCAGGGCGTGATCCCGGCATTACGGGATCGAGCCCCACATCAGGCTCCTTCGCTATGAGCCTGCTTCTTCCTCTCCCACGCCCCCTGCTTGTGTTCCCTCTCTCGCTGGCTGTCTCTCTCTCTGTCGAACAAATAAATAAAATCTTAAAAAAAAAAAAAAAAGCAACCCCTGTTGATCAAGTACAAATGCTATAAGAACAGACAAAGGAAGTATACAACAGCCATGAAAGGTAGTCAGGATAGGCTTCTCATAGAAATCAATATTGAAGTTCACTTCTGAGCTAAAAATTCCCAAATGAGTTTGACTTACAGTGAGCAATGTTAATCAAATGTGTGCATTTAGGTTACCATTAAAGAATATGACTACTTTAAGAAAATAAGAAAGGTACAAGGTCTTTTTTGAGAGATAAGAAGCACTCTATATTGATAATTAAGAAATTAGTGAAAAAAATCCATAAATATTTTGGTCATATTCTTTCTCTCAATCTAGTCTTTCTAGGCTGAAGAAAGCATCACTGATATAGCAAAAATAGCTGAAGAAATGAGGTTGAAATATTTAAAAAATTAAAAGAGATAGAGCAGAGAATGAAAGTATAACAGATATTTAAATTCCAGAAGAATGTAGGAGATATAATTTTTGAAAACAATTGTGATTTTCCAAATCCAGATTTAAGAAACAACATGTCCAGTGTGTCCCAAGCATAATCTGTGTTTCAATCTGAAAGTAAAACTGCTGAACTGAAAATACTCTGATAAGATTATAAAATTATCCAGACAAAAAAGGCAGATCTTTGAAAAACGAACAATAATTAGACTAATAGCAGGCTTCTCAACAACAGAAATAAGAGTAACATTGAGTAGTATCTTTGAAGAACTGAGAGACAATCAATATTATCCTATAATTACATTCCTATAACACTCTTTCAGAAATGACAGTAAAACATTTACCTAAATGTATAAAGTCTACCAAGAGACCTCCATTAAAGGAGGTGGTAAAGCATGTTCTTCAAGAAGAAATATATTTCAGAAGAATGGTCTGAGATGCAAAAGGAATGGTGAGCAACTATAATACTAACCATATATGCATATCTAATTATGTATTTAAAATAATAAAAACAATGTCTAATTTGTGAGGTTAAAAAAAGAACAAAAATGTTGAAGAAAAGCAGAATTTAAGTCTGAGAGTACTGATCACAGTTTAAGTATTCTAACATAACCTACAGTCTTTCTGAGGGTGCAGTGTAGAGGGTGAGGGAAAGAGAAAATCTTAAGCAGGCTCCATGCCTGGTGTGTGAGCCCTGATGTGGGGCTCAATCTCATGATCCTGAGATCATGAGTTGAGCCAAAATCAAGAGTCAGATGCTTAACCAATTGAGCTACCCAGGCACTGCTAACCTATAGTCTTGAAGAGAGAAGTGAAAATAGTTTAAATTTAGGTTTTATTAAGGCCAATATGAATGGTAAAGTTTAAAAGTAATAACTAAAAGAACAGAAATAGTGTATTAAAATCCTCCAAAAAGAAAAATAATGCACAGAATAAGTAATGAAATAATCAATTAAAATGACAATAAATAATTAACGGTCATAGAATAAGAAAAACAAAACTTAGTAAGGTAGAAATAAATCCAAATATATCAGTGATTACAATAGACATAAATAGGTTAAATTCTCCCAAACCGTCAGAATGGATAAGATAAATAAAACCCAGCTTATATGCTGTTTTTATGAGAGCTACCAAACAAACAAACACACAAACAAACAAAGTGAGGAATTAAAAATAGTGAAGTAAAAGATGGAATATATATTTCAGGAAAACATTAAACAAAAAAAGGTGGGTTATTTATATCAGACAAAGCAGACTTTAAGGCAGAAAAAAACATATTCAGGGAAAAAAAAGGGTTATTGCATAATGATAGAAGTTTTAATCACCAGAAAAGTATGATGAGTCTGAATATTATGGATCTAATGAAATCACCTGAAAATAAATAAATAAAAAATGTATAACAACTCAGATATAGGGGCAAATGTATCATCATAGATGATGACAAAAATGATAATGACAATGACAGTAATACAATATTAACACTTTGAAATAATAACAATGGGAATGTAAAAATCCTGAGAACTGAAGAGTAAAGAAACTACTGTAGAAAAAAATGTCTGAGAACTAGTACCTCGAGAAAAACTTATCACTTTGTATTTTTTTTAGAAAAGAAAAACTAAATATTAATAAGTTAAATGCTCAACTTAAGTTTAAAAAAGAACATAATAAGGGGCGCCTGGGTGGCACAGCGGTTAAGCGTCTGCCTTCGGCTCAGGGCGTGATCCCGGCGTTGTGGNGGAAAATCTAAATATTAATAAGTTAAATGCTCAACTTAAGTTTAAAAAAGAACATAATAAAAGCAATAAAATAAGAAATAAATATGTAACACAGATAAGGTAAGAAATGTACAAAATAGAATACAAAAGTAAGGTAAATAAAACAAATAAATTAAAGAATTGGTTCTATAAATTCAAACATGTTACTAACAAAAAGTTGGTTAATGAAATCAACTGATATTTTGAGATTACCGAATAAAAACAGAAGACACAATAAACTACAATAAAAATGAAAAGATCATCATAATCACAGATATATCAGGGATTAAAAATATGAATATATTATAAATAATTTTATGCCAATAAATTTGAAAACTCTAACTTCGAAAGTTGACTCAAGAAGAAATACCAATATTGATTCCTCCCACAGCATTGAAAGTATTAAACAGTTATATACGATATTAGTTATAAATGTTTACATGAGAAATCATCCCAATAATGTTCCTGAAATGTTCTGCAAAATTTTGTGAGAAAAGATTTTTCTAATGTCACACAAACTCTTCCAGAAGGGAAAAACCTGGAATACACCCCAACTAATTCTCTGAGGTCACTCTTACTTAGAAACAAAAATCAGACCAAAAAGTTAAAATAGGAAGAAAAATAATATACCAATCTCCCTCAAGAATGTAGATATAAAAATAATGTGTTGATATATATCAGGCGCTCCACTGATTTAGGAGTGAGAGATGACCTCTTAGGTGTTGGACCAGAAGATTAAAGCAAAGAGTAACCATCAGAGTTAAGCATTTAATGACTTACTGCAATGGAATAAACATGAGGGTAACCTGGAGACAGTGTTACTCTCCCTGTTCCATTTTTCCCCAGGGAACAGGCACTGACAGAGGGGGGGTCATCTGACTCTTGAGGGAGCCCTAAAAAAAGGATCCTGAAATTGTATGGTCCTGGGGCTGCGGGAAGAGAGAAAGGGGAGGATTAGGAGTGGAAAAGTAACTGGTTATGGAGTCTGTGTGGGATAAAGGGACTTCAAGGTTTTCCCCTCACCCCCATAAGGAGGCCTCAGAAGTGGTGCCTAAAATTTATTATGAGATAGGCAGACTGGTAAAAAGCCAGTAGTCAAATTCAAGTGGCATCTCACCTTGCAGGGCCAAATAGGTCTAATATTTAGGCAGCTACGTAGGTAGGTAGATAGTTGGATAGACAGAAAGTAGCTTATATGTGAATATAATGAAAAAGTGTAGACTCTTGAGTTTTTAGTCTAACAATATTTTTATTTCTACTCTTATTTGTATCTTAAGTACTAATGCATATTTCAAATAAAATTAGATAGGAAGGAGATAAGGAAAGCAGAGTCCACTAAAATATAGCAGAGATAGGGAGAACAATTCATCTTAAAGCCGGTAAATAGTTAATATAGGAGAAATTGGTAAGAGGCAGATAAATCATTACCTGTTTCAGTCTTCTGCCTTTAAATCTGGATTATGGGTTAAGTTAATGATGGCCCTGAATTTCACTATCATAGACTACAAAGCAAATATTTCAACATTTCTGCTTTTGAAGCATCAAATCTCAAATCATATTCTAATAATAGCCTATTATAAAAATATGTTTACATATTGCTTCCATTATAAGAACATAGAAAGAGAATGCCAGAAAAATTCAAATGATCTAACCCATATCACTAATTTTTATAACTCAATTACTGTAATGGAATTTATGATCATAGTAATATGGAATACCCCTTTTTAAAAGAAAATCCAAGGTTTTTGTATGGACACTTTAAAAGAGCTTAAAGAGGACATTCAAGAGGACAGTAGTTCTAAAAAATACCAGGATTTTTTCACATATCATTCATTATTTCAAAATAACTGCAGAAACAAGAGTAAGGAGTGAGAAAGAAAGTAATAAGAGCATTGCCAACTGACATTTGATTTGAAATAAAACAATGCTGTAATTTTAGTGTAAGTAAACAGAAAAACATTCATTATTGAAGTTCTCCTAGCAATGTTCTAGTGCACATCTATTTCAAAAATAAATATCTAAGGGGCACCTGGGTGGCACGGCAGTTAAGCGTCTGCCTTCGGCTCAGGGCGTGATCCCGGTGTTATGGGATCGAGCCCCACATCGGGCTCCTCCGCTATGAGCCTGCTTCTTCCTCTCCCACTCCCCCTGCTTGTGTTCCCTCTCTCGCTGGCTGTCTCTATCTCTGTCGAATAAATAAATAAAACCTTTAAAAAAATAAATATCTAAATACCAGCAATATCATCTGCCTAAATAGAAAAGGGAGTCAATAGTTAATCCATGATTATTAGATTATCAGTAGTTGGAATACTGTGATACTAATTTTCAGAGAGCAGAACACATGAATATCATTAGACTTGGCTATAATTTAAAGTAATACTCAAAAAGGGTTGTGACTTTAGGATATGAAATAGTCCTTGACTTTCATAATTCTTAAGCACTTTCTTTTATCATTTTGCTGATGTATGTTCTATTTTAAAATCAGAAGGATAATGGATGTGCTTCTTAAACTGTAAATTAGGTTTTCTATCAGAGGCTTGTCAGCGCCATGACAGGTGACCCGACAGTGGTCTTGCCTCTGCAGCTCTCCTTCCTGTCTGCTTCTCAAGGAGAGTGGGTCAGTCTTAAGGAAAGTGTGGGAGATTGCTGAATCCCTCAGGAAACATCTTAGGACCATAATAACGTTTACTGCAAGCCATAATCATTTTATGTTCTCTCTAACAGCTTAAAAGCAGAGCTATACTTTGCTGTCACATGTATTTTTATTAATCAAGGGCATTTAAAGTTTGAATGCATATTGTAAATTTGAAAGCCAGAATACTTCTGATTTGTGTGAGGCAAGTCCTAAAATTTAGAAAAAAATAGAGAACCTGCCAGGATCATTAATTAGTTTCATGAAAAGAGAACCCACATGCTTTTTAGTGAATATTTTGTTAAGTGTATTCTTAAATGTCATTAAAAAGCAAAGCTGGCCCATTTAGCATAATTATAGAGATAAAATACTGCACACACAGGGTAAACTAGTATAAATACTTAACATCTGGACATAAATCAAGGTTACACTTTGCTGAAAATAATATTACACTCAAATCAATAGAGTTCCTATAAGAATGAAAAGCAAAGACTGTGTTTGAAAAATGCAAAAACTAATCTGGTTCCCAAATTGATTATTCACTGCTGTATATGTAAAATTGATTTTGAAATCCGATATCTCTACCATGCAACAAGATACAAATAGTAACTTATTTACATAACGTAATTTAGTAAGCATGACGAAAAGAACACATAGTCTGAAGTCCATAGGTATCTCTACCATATTAAGCTCAGTTATGATAAAAAAAATATATATATAGCTTTTAAAAGTCTTTAAAAAAGCCAATACATTTATGATCTTTTAATCTTTTAAACTAAAACCCACAAATAATATAAAAAAATCCCAAGGCCCACACGATTCCTACTCCTTAATACCCCACCCCCCGCACCCCCCACAAAGGCTGTCCAATGAGGAAAGAAAATGGAAGTACATGGAGATCAAAGCCCTAAGTGATCCATCATGAATGAGCTTTCCAGCCTTGATTCTCAATGTTTCCACTTAAGAGAAACTATGCCTTACATAATTCCTTGGCATTTTTCAGTGTTTTCTTGGCTTGGAGTAAAACTGGTTTCCCATTGTCAACCAGTTGAAATCCTTCTCAGTGTTAAAGACCCGTTAGAGTACCACATCTGCTAAGAAGCTTCCAGTTAGAATTAGGTCCTCCTTCCTCCACAGTTTCAGTGTCATGTTGATAATGCCTCGTAAATTGATTCTTTCATTAATTTAACAATTATTTATTGAGAACTTACTAAATGCTAGTTAATGTAGCCATGGATACAACAGCACAGTTCCTTGACTACACAGAGCTTTTTACTAGACCTGTTTCCTTGTATCTTTAAGAACATTCCAAAGCAGATGTATTTAGCTTCACTCAGATGGGCTTTTGAAATTACCTTATTCAACTTTTTATCTGATGCAGTTCACTTAACCTTTGTGAATCAGTTCCCCCAATCATAAATTTGGGATATTACCATCTGATACATGTGACTGTTCTATTAAAAGAGTTATATAACCAGTATAGTGCTTAGCACTGATAGTGAAGTGGGGTAAAAAATTATTCAAAACCAAAACATACTATGATTTCTAAAGGCAATAGAGTACTTCTTATTGGTGGAAAAATAAATCTTGATCCTGTTCCTTCCTATTTCAAAATAATTGTAATGAAGAGAAAAAGACAAAAAAAAATTCTACTAACTTATCTATATTGCTAAAGGGTGAGACTCAGCCCTAAAGGGCTTTGTTTAGCAGGGCAAACAAAGGATGAGTCTTTGGATATGCAGAGGTGGAACCAGGGACAAGTCCAAGCAGGGACCTAAATGGTTCTTCTTGGGTTAAGTAAAGGAATTCAACTTTCTAGGAACAGTGCGTGGGAAAGAAGTCCGAGCCACAGAGGAGCAGGGAGAGCAAAGGCATTCAGCCATGCGGGGAGGCTGTAGAGATGAGTGGCCAGAAGGAAAGCCACAAAGGATTTCATTCTTATATTTCCTCATACACATCCCTATCCCTGCCCATCCGAGGCACCAGTAAATGTTGTCAGCCAGACCATGTACCCAGGGTATGCTCAGTTCTCCACATCTCCAGTGCAACCACCTCAACTAAGCCACCGACACTTCTTTCCTCAATCAGTTCAAGGTCTCCCCATTTTCTGCTCACATGGCCCTCTGGTCTGCTTGGACACAGCAACCATGGTGATCCTTTCACCAGGTCACTGCTCCCTCACAGTCCTTCAATGGCCCATCCCACTCAGGGAAAAAGCCAAAGCCAAAGCATGGCTAGGCTTTCCAAAGGCCCAGGAGTTCTTACACTTTCTAAACTCCCACTCTCTCATTTCCTATTTCAACTTTCTTGCTAGTTCACTCTCTTCCAGCCACTCCGGTCTTCTGTGCTTCCTCATCACATCAGGCCATGACCTATCTCCACATGATGCTTAAAACAATCCTTCAACTCCTTCTTTGGCACACAAGGCTCTTGGTGCCCTGCTCCTCTTCCACCTCCTGGGGCAGCCCTCTTGTAACTGCCCCTGTCACCACTATCCTCTTCCAGTGTCCCTCTCAGTGTTCCTCAAGCACTCCACACTCATTCCTGACTCTCAAAGTATGTCCTTGTTCCCCGGCGTGCCTGCATCTCCCCTCCACTGATCGCCATGGAATGGACTCCATCAACAATTCACCTGTGAAACAATGAAGGTCCCACCTTTGCTTGTGATGGGCTTTTGGTGCTCCATGTAGATCCCCAGGGACCCTGCATTTGCCATTGCTGACAGTTCATATCTGCAACCTTCTCAGGAGCACTGCACGTGGGAAATTGGGAATGGTCTTGCTTAGAGGTGTCTGGGAGCTGTGCCCCAGACTAGTCTGGACTCGTCTGGTCAGTAATCAGACTGACTGCCACAGGGTACAGAAAGAGCTTTCATGCACAAAAACTTCACTCCTCTGTCTCAAGTTGGGACTGAACTTTCGGTGCAAACTCCTCATGGGATCAGGCTGAGGCTAGACTTCCCTTCACACCACATTCTTGCTTAGTTTTTCTCATTCCCTCTCTTGCTTCACTTACTCCCTTGCAGGTGACTCCTGAAAGCTCTCCCTTCACAAATTACTTGCACAAGAATCCCTGCCTCAGGCTCTACTTCTGGGCAATCAAGACACACACATATGTATTTTAGGTTTATTTTAAAGAAAAATAGTCCAAATACTGATCCTTTAGAACATTGTGTTAAACACAAATAATATATTTGAAGCTGCATTTGTATTACTGTAGGCAAAAATAATAGCTCATAATTAACCAGTCTGTTAAGTACATTTTCAGTAATTTTAGTTGTAGATGCTTTAGATTTATTTTCACTATATGACCAAGAAACGTATGTCTTTTGTCCCCCAAAGTATATTTAGACCTGGTCAAAGTGGTGAGAAAAACATTAGCTATTATAACTACTAGTAAATCTGGAAGGATAATTCCTAAGAAAATAAAATTGCTGAGTGTTTTACAAAATTTGTTTAAATGGATGATACCTATTATTTCTCTTCCTATGTGTCAGGTCAATCCTACTCTTATGGGTGGTAGATGTAGATTTTATTTCTGGTTTTTTTCTCACTGACCAAGAATATTCTCAGAAACATAAGGTAATGTGAAAATTCTCGTGGCTCTCGAACCATAGCTATATCATCAGGTGCCAAAATCCTAACCTAATACCTCTTGAGAACACAGTGTATAAAATAGAAGGGCATGTCCATGTCCTTGACTAACAAAAGTATTCTTACTCTTAAAAGCACCACTTTGTTTTCTCAATGAAATCTGGTCTTAGAAACTTATAAATAAGATCAATTGTAATCAGTGGAAATCATTTGAGCATTTCTGTATTCTGGGAGCTATTTATTCTTATTCAATGAATGTTCCTTTATGCACTCTATTCATATAAGTAATAAAGGAAATTCCATGTCAGTTTATGCAGAAGTAGCCTAAGTTTTATTCAATGGAAGAAACACAAAGGCTTTTATTTTAACACTAAAAAAAGAAGAACTTCCCTAAAGCTTAAAATTTTTCTACATGTTGGGTCAAAATCATATCATCTTTTGAGTGAAAGACACATAAATACTATTCATGTTTAAAAATGTATACTATTTTTCTTTTTTTAGAGATTTATTTATTTGAGAGAGAGCATGCATGTGCATACCTGCATGCACAGGAGTGGGGGGGCCTCTGGGAGATGGAAAGAATCTCAAGCAGACTCTCCGCTGAGCCCAGAGACCGTTGGGGCTCCATTTCATGATTCTGAGATCATGACCTCAGTCGAAATCAAGAGCCGCACACTTAACCCACTGAGCCACCCAGGTGCCCCAATACTATTCTTTTAAAAAAAATTCTTGAAAAATAGTTTTTTAAATTTTATATATAAATGATTATTTTTACTTGTTTCAGACTAAAAAATAGTTTATTATCAAGTCATGGTATAGACATCCACACTAATAAAAAGAGCAAACATGTTTAGTTGGCAGTGGTCTTAGTGTTTTGAGTGTATTATGTTACTTTATCCTCATATTCTTAAGAGGTATATACTTTTACTATCATCTTTTATAGGTGAAAAAACTTGGAAAGAGAGAAATATCTCACTTAACACATAGTATACCTAGGATTTCCAAGTTAGTCAATTTGGCTCAGCTGTCCACGTTCTTAAAATGATTGTAGGACAGTGCATATACCCATTTACAATTATCTACGGGTCTATACAAAGTACTATCAATAATGAACTAAGTAAGTGTCATGTGAAAATTAGTTGAGGACTGGGCAAGTCAAATCAGATAGAAAGTGATTTTAGAATTGTACGCATGGACTGAAAATATGTTATATAGTCAAGGGAAAAAACATGAACTTATCATAAGTTTATGTATATTTAGAGTCATGCACAAGCATTAACTGTTTGCATATCACCGGAATCTAGAGCTGGAAGAAGCTTAAAAAATAATACATTTTAAATGCCTAATTTTACAAAGAAAGTATGAGATCAAGGAAAATAATGACTTGCAAAATAGTATACAGCTGTTTGTTGAGAAAGCTAAAAATAAAACTAGAGTACTTTGACAACCAAGCCACTATATCTGTCTCATTCATACAAAGCAAACATGTCATATTTATATATTGAACAATATGCTTTTTAATGTTCATGCTAGGGTTTTTTTTTAATTTTCACAATACACAGAGATACACAAAAAGGATGATGTGAAATGGAATATAGGTCTGTATATGAACACAAATATATAATTCACAAACAAAATATATCAGCAAACCAATTCCAAGCATATGATCATCTCAATAGATATAAACTTACAAAATCAACATCTATGATATAAACTTTAGGCACATTGGAAATAGATGAACATTGCATTAATCTTATAAAGGAAATCTAAAGTAAAAGCATCACAAATATTGTACTCTAAAATGAGTTATTAAAGTCTCTTCTGTGGGATCAAGAAGGAGGCAAGGATGCCCAGTATTATTTGTCTATTTGACAATGAACCAGAAGGCCAACCCCATTCAGTAAGACAAAAATAAAAAATAAATAAAAAAAAAATAAAAATAAAAAATGTTATATGGATTAGAAAAGAAGAAATAAAATTTTCATTCACATATGGTATCATTATGTCTGCAAAAGACCCCAAAACTCAATATGTGCATTGTTAAAATAGGAGAAGTTCACAAGTTTCCTATATTAAAAAATAATTTTATATGTCAAAAATTAGAAAAAAATCTCAAGAATTAGACCATATACATTGGCACACAAATGTATGAAGAATAAATATCAAGAATTACATGCAAGATCCTTATAGAGAATATTATAAAACTTTATAGAGAGAAATTAAAGGAGACCTAAATACAGCGATATACTGCGTTCCTGGCTTAGAAGTTTCAATAAAATAAGGATGCCAAGTCTCACCACTGATGGATACATAACACTCAATCAAAATACAACTCTTTTTTTGGTAACTTGGCAAATTTTATAAAGAAATTTAAAGTTTATATGAAATGAACAGGGCTAAAAATAGCCAAGTTACCCCCAGAGAAGAAAAAATATCTTGGAGGACTAACTCTTCCAGGTAGCAACATACAATGTAAAGTTAGAAAAAGCAAGACAAAAGACTGTAAAACAGAACAGTGAGTCCAGAAACATATACAAATACTTAAACTATGATAAAGTTTGTACTGTGAAACATGGGGAAATGGTATTATTTTCAAAAAATGTTGCCTAGTCAATCAGATACGTAGACTGACAAAATGAAACTTATCCCAACTCACGGTTTACTCAAAAAAAATGAATTTGAGGTGGACTGTAGATCTAAATGTAAAAAGTGAGGGTATTTTTATGGCCTTGATATAGGGAATGATTTCTTAATCAATACAAAAAAAGGCACTAGTCATGAAGGAAAAGATTGGTAAATTTGACTACACTAAAATTACTAAGTTCTGTTTATCAAAAGACTCTACTAATTGAGTGAAAAGACAAGCCACAGAAGGGGAGGAGTAGTTAGAAACTATATAGGCAATTAAAGATCTGAAGATCTGTAGCATATAAAAAGCTCTCACAAGTCAATAATAAAAAAACATAAAAACAAAACAGGCACCTAATAGAAAAATGGGCAGGAGAGTACAATCAGCACTTCATAAAGAAGTGGAAAGTAGACAAATGAAGAGCTTCTTAACCTGATTGTAATGAAAGAAAGGCAAAATAAAGCTATAATCATATTATACAACCCCCAGATTTGCTCAGATTAAGAAGTCTGACAATAATAAATGTATACATACACATTTGCTTAAAATGCATAAAACATCTCTGTAAAATACAGATATCTGGTTGCCTCTGTAAAGGAGAAATGGATTGAAAGATTTTTTTAGTGTATGCCCTTCTGACTTTTAAATTATTTATTATTACCTATTCAAAACAACAA
This sequence comes from Ailuropoda melanoleuca, assembly GCF_002007445.2. Lineage (NCBI taxonomy): Eukaryota > Metazoa > Chordata > Mammalia > Carnivora > Ursidae > Ailuropoda > Ailuropoda melanoleuca. Next base: position 104,393,017 of record NC_048227.1, on the reverse strand, counting down.
TAAGTGTACAGTATAGTACATATATCTAGACAAGTGTTTTTCTCCCCTCTGCTTAACTTCCTCACAAATTTACTGTATCAAAACAATATTAATTGTGCACTGCGGTGTACAGTATATGAAAAGTGCTATATATATATATATATATATATATATATATATATATATATACACACACACACATTTATTTGTTTATTTATTTATTTTGCCCATGTTCCAGTGCTTAAAAAGAAGACAAGGATTCACTTCTAAAGATACAGTCTAACTATGTGTGCACAAAACATGCTCAATGGTTTCAAACTTCTTTCTGAAGTATATGGTGCAACGAAATACTCAAGACTAGCATCTAAATCTCAGCAATACATTAAGTAGGTAATACACCGTTTAGACTATGTCACACATATTATATATTTTAATATTTTTATCCTAAGGCATATTTCTTTGCTCATGGTCTGGAACTATTTATAAAAATAGAACGAAAGTAAGTACTGTATTTTGTGTATCCCTGACACTCCAGACTTGAGGTGTGTCTCTAAATTCAGTTGCTTCCAAAATGGGTCTTATTGTACACAGATGCTACATTATATCAACCTTCAGTAGGTTGCTGTCTTTTGTGAGCCTCAGTTTCTTAATATTTATGAGGGATTGGGGATATTTTATTTTAAACTTTGGAAGTCAGATAGTTTTTTGCATTTGTTCTTGTTGAAATCAGGGAAACAATGGAAGTCTCCAGAAAAGTTGTTGGTGTTAATGGAAATTTGTATCATTGGATTATGTGCTTTTACCCCTCATAATCCCGTTATTCCTACTACTGAGTCCATTTGGTGCTTCCTTCTTTTGAGTTTCCTCTTCATTCCCTTTATTGCAATCTTTGTTCTCTCAACATTGATACAAAAGACAAACCTTTAAAGACAAGTAGAGTTCAAAAATAAATAAATAAATAAATACAAGTAAAACTCATCTTCGCTTTCCCATGGTAAAATGCATAGTATTGCTTTATATTGCTTTTGTGTGTATGTGTTTGTGTGTAAAACAGACTTTCACTTCCCTTTGCTCTTTATCATCATACGTTAAAATTCTTGTTTCAACTGATTTTTTGTCCTCATTTTATGTCTTCATGATCAGCAGGTGAAATGTTTCAGATGATTGGCTTCTAGATAACTAGTATTTTACTGTGCTTCATGTTTTTTTTCTAGACTAGGGAAAATGAAGAGAATATCTGTAGATTTAGAGAAAATTTGAAATTAGCCTATATCCCTGATCTGAGAGGCTCTATTTGATAGTCACAATTAAGATAAAGCTAAAAACTTAAAAGAAAAATTTCTAAGTGAAGGTAAACTAAATTTTTTTAGAAAACTTATTTGTTTGTTTTTACTATGTTTTTCAAGGATACAAAAGATTTCAGGACTGCTGCAGAATGAACAGTATCATTTAATTATAGCAGTTGAAATGAATTAAAGAAACAAATGAAATTTACATACAAACGTTTAAATGACTAATGGTAACTTGAATAATCTCTACAATCTCTATTTGGATTAATGCATTTAGTTGTCAAATTGCAATCTATAATACTTAGATGAAAATTTTCCTTCTAACTTTTTATTACTTATATTTACTTAAATTAAAGGATCATTCTCATTGAGTATAATGGAAAACCGGAATACCTACATGGTTAGATGTTACGCTAATTTTAAAGTGTTTCCTTCAAAAGAAAAAAAAAATCATTTACAAAATTGCTTGAATTACATTTATCACCCGAAATAAAATGATGTGTATGGCTTGGAAACACTTTTCACCCATGTAGAAACTTCAGGAGAAGCATTCTTCCTTATTGAATTAAGTACATTTGTGAAACAAGATAAAGGCCAATGAAGTGATTAGGCAAACACGAAATAGCACCTTAGTGACTTGTGAGCATTAATACACCTTCCTGAGCATATAACTCACTACCACAAGTGGCGAACGCATCCAGGAGATTAGAATCCTATAAATTCCTTAAAGGTCTCCTTTATAGGACAGGCCAATTACATGTTAGCAGATTTGTGAAAAAATATAAAGCCACCGTCCTGTGAGCACTTACTACATCGGACTTCCATGTTGCTGAGCATGTGCCTATGATTCACTGCACTATTTCTTTAATCTCCATGTAAACCCTTTGAAACTATAGTAGTTTTTTCATCTGCTGAGGAAGCATTTGAGGCTTTACAAGTTTAAAACCAATGGTACACACTGGCAGGGGCTATATGAAGCTAATAGCTTTAATTGACAAACCATACATAGCATTTAATACGTGAGGAGCATTACAGACACCACATGAAAGATTTTCCAAATATTTTACTCCTTTATTTGAAGATGGATAATCTAGTTACAAATGCCTCATCTAGCTTTCCAAAAAAGAAGATTTCATCATCATGTACTCAGGTCAAATCATTTGATCACCAGAAAAAAAGGTCTGTTGATTTTTTCAAGCCTTGCAAATACATTCATGGTCTACCTTATGATCCTAGAATAATTTTAATGAGTAAAATGATTGTGTGAATGTCTGAGAAATAATTTTTCTGGATGCTATAAAAATTTTATTGGTTCATTATTCCAGTTTAATGTGATATCACTCAAATTTTCAAAATTCACTGACTAAATTGCATCTATGCATCTGGGTCAACATGAAAGCTAGCTGTTGGCCCTAGGCTGAAATAAATTTATGGTTCCTTATAAAAAGTGAAGGATTCCTAAGATATCTCTGAAAGAAAATAAATGAAGGCAACATAAAATTGAGTTTTATGGACAAGGAACAAATAAATCTCAACAAATGAAGCAAAATGTTAAAGTACTAACTATCACAGTTTTTAATGAGAAATTCTAAACATTAATATGTGTTGGGTAGCCTACAATGGAGAAAGTGAATAGACAGACATAAATATACTTAATAGAGAAAATTATGAAGACTTTGTTTTCATAATGTAATTAACAATACCTCAGTAAAGCTCATATAATAATTGTATATTTAATACCATATATAAATCAAGGATGGATGTTTTCAGATTATGGTAATGGTGCTGTACACACTGATGGTTTATACTTATTAAAATAAGAACACTGTTTTTTTTTTCTTTTATTCTATGTAGGCCTACAAGAACAACCCTCATGCAAGAAGCAAGCTTATACATACTCTGTGAGATCTTTTGAATGCCTCAAAGATGACAAGGATGAACTTGCCATTGCCATTAACAACTTCATACCAGCTGGGGGTAGGGCTGACATGATATGGTTTTGATCCTCTTGGCCTCTTGACAGTTGATACAACTAGTCCACTCTTAGGTATTAAACCAAGAGAGAAAAACTCAAATCCATACAGAGACTTGTGCACCAATGTTCACAGCAGCTGTTCTTAACAACCACAAACTGGAAACAACGTAAATGCCCACCAACAGTCAGCGGTTAAACAGATTGTGCTACGTTCACACAAGCAGAATGTTTCTAGCAACAAAAAGGAATAAAGTATCGATACGTGCAACATGGATGCATTTCAAAATAATTATGCTGACTGAAAAAATAAAGAACAGGAAAAAAATGGAGTATAGTCTCTATAGTTCCATTTATATAAAATTCTAGAAAATGCAAACTCATCTATATGATGGAAAGCAGATCACTGGTTGATTATGATGGGGGAAGGAGTGTGAGAGGGATTATAAAGAGGCACAAGGAAACATGCAAATGGTGGATATACTCATTATTTTGATTGTTGTGATAGCTTTACAGTTGTACGTGTATATCGAAATTTATCCAGTTCTATAATATATGTAGTTTATTGTCAGTACCCCAATTAAGCTCTTTTAAAAAAAGAAATAGTAGTACAAGCATATTATTTAAAGATTTGAAATCAGAAATACTTAAAAGTGGTAGAACTGAAAAAATGTGGGCCTGGGGGACAGGGAGCAGGCGTATGGTGGGGTCTGATAAGATCTGATAAGCCAATCTCTGCAACTTTACTTACCAACCTGTGCACCTGTCACAATGAGACTTTAAGAAATAATTTTCAATTTGGAAAGTCATTGACAATATAAAGGAGATTATATGGCTCTTTCCCTATAAATTGCATATAAGTTCTGAGTTTGTTTTCTAATATTTTAATAAATTTCGGCAGATTTGCTTCAATTCACTTTCCTCAGAGACAAATATCAATTATTTGTGGGTGACTGGCCAGGGATCAAGGTGAGATCTATTACAAAACAGAGTAACACTAACAAATTTAACTAATTATTTTACAGAATATTTGAAGTTGAAACAACAAGTTCAACTTGTCAACATAAGCCTGGCAGTAGACATAAATTTTTAGGCTGCTTAACATCTGCTTTCCAGAATACTCCCTACCCTTCCCTGGGTGGTATTAGCCTGTGCTTTTCCTAACAGGAAAATAAGGGTTTTATTTTATTTTATTTTATTTTATTTATTTTATTTCATTTAAGATATTATTTATTTATTTTACAGAGAGAGAGAGGGAACAGGCAGGGGGAGAGGGAGAGGGAGAAGCAGGCTCCCGGTTGAGCAAGGAGCTCAATGCCAGGCTGGATCCCAGGAACCTGGGATCATGACCTGAACCTAAGGCAGACAATTAACTGACTGAGCCACTCAGGCGCCCCGAGACTAAAGGTTTTAAATATCTCTTTGGCTAAGATCAGACTTCAGTGTTCCCCAAGCCTCTGCCTCTTGTTACTAATCTTTTTGGCTGGAACTCGGTTCACTTTGGGACCATAGATTTGGATACTGACTCAAGTGTTTTGTCTCTCCTGTCACTTGGGTGTCTTACCTCAAGCCCTACCCTGGCTGAAACTGGGTGATTTTGGGTTTGCCAGCATTAGCTCTGGATAAACCTGGTGTTTGTACTATGTAAGTCACTGGAGGTATTTCAATCTTGTCCAACATATCCCACACAGTAGTGCTGATTCATGTCTTTGAGATCCTCCCAAGGTTTTTAATTCCTTTGGTTTTCTAAGTCCTAATCTAAAACTCTATTGCTATGGCTCCTGGGGCACCTGGGTGGCTCGGTTGGTTAAGCGTCTGCCTTTGGCTCACGTCATGATCCCAGGGCCCTGGGATCGAGACCCTCATCGGGCTCCCTGCTCAGCGGGGTGTCTGCTACTCTCTCTGCCACTCCCCGTGCTTGTGCTCTCTCTCTCTCAAATAAATAAATAAATAAAATCTTAAAAAAATAAAAATAAAAAATAAAACACTATTCCTCTGGTTCTTATCAAGTTTTGACAAGTTTTAACTCAATCAAATTATCTTCTACTTTATTTAAACAGGAGGCCAAATTTGATCTAGAGAAGGGTCCTCTATCCAAAAAGAAGTTCTTAGTAATCAATCCCCTACATTTTTTTCTATGTGGTGAATTGAAAGGCATGTATAACAGGTGTAGATAGACACTCAAAGTGTAATTATTTTCACAAAATAAGTTATAATTAAACAATCAAGAAAAACAACTGAGTATCTCCAATGTCTAGAACACTGTGCAAAGCATTGAGGAGCACAGAGAAAAAGAACTGTAAGATATTGGCCATTTATACTTCCCACGTTATCTTATAAAAGTTATATTTAATGAACTTCTGAAACATTTTCATTATTTACTTGTAACAGTGAAAGAAGATAATTTTGTATATGTAAATCACTATAAATGTGTGTATAATCTAGTACAATCATGAGTAAAGACGATATATCATTTATTCAAAAAATTCCATAGGGATATAAAGCATACACAAAGGCAGGCCTCATTATTGCTTAAAATTACCAATATTTGGGGCACCTTGGTGGCTCAGACGCTGAGCATCTGACTCTTTGGTTCAGGTCATGATCTCTTAGGTCATGGGATCAAGCCCCCTGTGAAGCTTTGCCCTCAATGGGGAGTCTGTTTGAAGATTCCTTCCCTCTACCTCTCCCCGCATTCCTGCGAGTTGTCTCTTTCTCTCTCAAATACATGAATAAAACTTTGGGAAAAAAATAAGTGATTCTTTTTTCTAAAAAAATAAATGAAAAGTAAAATTACTAATAGTTAACAATTTTTGCTTTTCTGTCTCAACAATAACTGTATTATATAAATTCTAAAATATTTTAAAATATAATATGGGTTAAGTTCAAATATTTTTTATATTCATGTGAAAGCATTTACCAGGGTGTCATCTGCTTGTTTTTGAAATAAAGTTTCAGTAAAATAACTGATTTTTTTTTTTTATACAAAGTGCAGGACACAGAAGATTTGGTTAAGAATTTACTGTTTGTCTTAGGGACTATTTATTCATAGCTACTTTAATTTAGAAAAAATAATCTGTGATATATATTTCTCCATGGATTCTCTTCTAAATAAAAACCACAAAAGGAAGGTAGTTAGCCATAATCTATCTTTTACTCATTATTTTATTTGGCATTTATTATATAATCATATTTTTTCTAGTCTTACTTTCTCTAACCTATGCTACATTGATGACTTTAACTTGAATTGGTTTTGGAGGATAATTCTAAAGTATAAATTATTATTTATACAACACAATTATTCTTTATAATATAATAAATTCACATGCTTTTTCCTAAATGGCAGTGACTTTGGTAAGTAATAAATTCATAGGTAATGATATCTTAAATTTTTTTTAGGCTATGACTCTTACACATATATGGAAAACTTAAAAATAACTCTCTCCCTGAACATAATACTTCTCTCCCACAGACTAACTGAAGTACCTTACAAATGCTCTAGAGTTTCAATTCTTGGACGCTAAATATTAAACCTGAACTCTTCTTGCCTTACTTTTTATCTCCTACAAAACCAGTGGTCACCCCATGTATTAAACCTTGGCATGCTTCTCACCAGTACTTAGTCACTGTGTGATCAATGATGTGTCTGCACAACCCTCCAAAGTGGCAGTTTAATTTTTTTAAAAAATATTTTATTTATTTATTTGACAGAGAGATAGCCAGCGAGAGAGGGAACACAGCAGGGGAGTGGTAGAGGAAGAAGCAGGCCCCCAGCCGAGGAGCCCGATGTGGGGCTCGATCCCAGAACGCCGGGATCACGCCCTGAGCCAAAGGCAGCCGCTTCACAACTGCGCTACCCAGGCGCCCCGGCAGTTTAATTTTTAAGTTGGTTCTTATCAAGCAGTAGCAAAATCAATAGGTCTTCCTGAATTCTCTCTCAAAATTTTCATTTTAAGGCCGTAAAATATGAAATATACATATGGAAAATATAAATGTGTTTTTTTCCAAAAATAAAACAATTGGACTATAGACAAGTTCTAGAATTCTGGGTCCTTCAAGTAAATTTGAGTAAAGATTGTTAGCTATCATTAAGTCATTTTCGGGAACTCCTAAAACAGGAATTTGGTAGGTCCCCTGGTAAGGTTAAAGAGAAGCAAAAGAATACATCTTGATACAGTTTTCCCATTGTTTAATAATTCCTGTTTGTAAGTTGTTTTCTTTTGCATTTTTCTTCTTATCAAAATCACAAGAACCAAGGACATTTAACAAATGGATTTTTAGCAATTAGTTGTGTTTTTAAAACTTCCACTCAGATAAATTAGGACAAATTACTGTTTTATGGACTATTAAATATGGATATAGAAAAGAAACAGGAGGAAATACCAAACTTTATCTGCCTATTTCAGATTTGTTTAAGATAGATCTAAGCCTTATTATTCATGACCTATATTACCAAATAGTAAAAATGTGTTTACATAGATGGTTTCTGTAATAATCCGCAGTAAAATAAATTATCTGCAATTAACAATCCAGAATAACTATGGACAAAAATGTCTATTTTCAAGTTTCCAAAGAAAAGTTCCAGAAAATATCTTATTCTAACCACAACGATAACTAATAAATCCCAAGCAACTAAAACCGTAGAAACCAAATTACATAACCATCAAGCAACAAATCCAGTAATAAAAAAAATCATAATCAAAACATGATCATAAAGGTCCAAGCAATGGGAAAAAGAATCACTCATAAATAACGATTATATGAAAGTAAAAATAGAAATACAATTACATACCTTTTTAATAAAAGAATAATAATCTCTATTAAAAATAAAGGTATTAAAAAGAAAGACATGAGATAAATATTCCAATCAAAACCTTAGTAAAGAAAACTAATAAGGGGGAGTAAGAGAACAAAAATCATATTCAAGAGCAGAAATAAATCTATTATCAAAACCAGAAGAATTCACATATAAATTCAGGAGATAATATATGAAGATAGAAACAAAAAGCCAAACAAATCATAAGTAAATCAAATAAAAAATAATAAAATAGCAATGAGGATACAATGGCAGTTACCAAAATTTAAAATATATTAATAACATATGTATGATATGATTCTAATTTTACACAAAAAGCATGTAGAGATGCTTTTCAGGAATAGTTCAAGAGTGATTAACTCTAGCGAAAGGGATTTTTATATTTATTTTCTTTTTCTTTTCTTAGGTATTTTCTTAAATCTCTACATAAGAATTTTTCCCTTTCATATTAAAATAATTGTTCAAAAGTACATTGATTTTTCTTTTTTTAAGGTTTTATTTACTTATTTGACACAGAGAGAGAGAGCACAAGCAAGGAGGAGTGGCAGGGGGAGAGGGAGAAGCAGGTTCCCTACTAAGCGGGGAGCCTGACAAAGGGCTCAATCCCAGGACCCTGGGATCATGATCTGAGCCACCCAGGCACTCCCCCAAAACACACTGTTAAAAGAAAAACATTAAATTCAATGAATTATTTTTTGTATAATACAAATGTAGTACATATACTTAATTTTCTTCCTAAAGGAAAATTTTAGCTTTCTGTTTATAGAAACATCATTTTGTTCTAGTAGCAAAGAACTCCAGGAAGGTAGGCCCCTCCTTCAGCCCCCAAAAATGAGTCAAACTCAGCAATCCCATCCCCAACTGTTATGGACTGAATATTTGTGTCTCTCATAATTTGTATGTTGAAGCCCTAATCCCAAACTGATGGTGTTTGGAGATTGGGCCTTTGGGAGGCAATTAGGGTTAGATGAGATCATGAGAGTAGGGCCTTTGGGATGGATTAGCAGTTTTTTTTTTTTTTTTTAAGATTTTTTATTTATTTATTTGACAGAGATAGGAGACAGCCAGCGAGAGAGGGTNACACAAGCAGGGGGAGTGGGAGAGGAAGAAGCAGGCTCACAGCAGAGGAGCCCGATGCGGGGCTTGATCCCATAACGCTGGGATCACGCCCTGAGCCGAAGGCAGACGCCCAACCGCTGTGCCACCCAGGTGCCCCTGGATTAGCAGTTTTAAAAGAAGAGTAAGAGAGTCCCTCTGTGTGCCTGTGCTGAGGAAAGGCCCTGTGAGGACACAATGTTAAGTCACACTATCTGCAGGCCAGGTAGGGAGCCCTCACCAGGAACTGAATTGGCCAGCACTTTGATCTTGGACTTCCCAGACTCCACAACTATGAGAAGTGTATTTCTGCTGTTTAAGCCACCCTGGTCTATGGCAGCCAGAGCTAACCTAAAACACCACCTCAACATTAATACCTAGTTTGGGGTGATAATTTATAAGATTGTGGTGGGTTACTGGGAAAAATTTTGCTACCTGATAAGTGAAAGAGATACCAATGACTTATACTCATTTTTTTAAAAAAGGTTTTATTTATTTATTTGACAATGATAGAGATAGCCAGCGAGAGAGGGAACACAAGCAGGGGGAGTGGGAGAGGAAGAAGCGGGCTCATAGTGGAGGTGCCTGATGTGGGGCTCAATCCCGTAACGCCAGGATCACGCCCTGAGCCGAAGGCAGACGCTTAACCGCTGTGCCACCCAGGCGCCCCGACTTACACTCATTTTTTAAAGCTAAACACATCACGACTGAATCACATACAAGAATGTAAGGATGATGTAACATTATAATATCATCTATGCATATAATTAATATTAAATTAACATTAAATTAAGAGACTGATGGATTACAAACCTTATAATCATTTCAAAAGATGCAGAAAGTGTCTTTGATAAAATTCAATAATACTCAGTATTAAAAATAACCCGTAGCAAACTAAGAATAGATTGGTATTGTCTCCCAATTTTCCTATACTTTCAATACCATTCTAGTTAAAATCCCAAAAGAGATTTTCACAAAACTTGACAACTAATCTTAAAATCCCTATAGATGGTAAGAGACCAAGAATGTCAAAGAGGATGAAAACAAATTGGTGAAACTCACCTTACCAAATATCAAGATTTATAAACTTAGAACAATTAAGACTATGTGATACTGGCTCAGTGATAGATAAATTGACCAATAAGACAGACTAGAGAGTCCACAGTTATTATTTATAAAAGGTACTAGATGTGTGGCTCTCCAGATGGAACAGACCAAATTAAAGCCTTACATCTCATCTTAAAAAATGAATTAGTGACTGAATAATTAATAATCTATGGAACATCATAAGAAGAAAACATATGCAAGAAACTTTAATATATCAGGATGAAAAAATATTTCTGAAACTAGGTAGAAAATATACAAACCATAAATAGAGAATTTGGTAACTATAGATACTTAAAATTAAATTTAAAATTTCTATGCATCAAAGGAAAAACAAAACAAAACAAAACCCTGCCCTCTTGGGATTTCCCCACCAGTGTCTCAGGTAAAAATTGACAATGGGAACAAACTGATTGACGACTTTTAAAAAAGTGGGCCCAGGTGAGACATATTTGTTATTTAAACTAATTTATGTTTGTTGGTTTAATTAAGATAGACATGTCTTTAAAGTTATTAACACTAAATGTAAAACTTTTATTCTATCCAGGTTTGCTAAAGGTCAAGTAAGCTCATGTTATTATCTCTGTTCCAATTTGTTAGTAAAAAGATAACTAAAATGACGGTTAGTTGTCTGTCTCAAAGTTTTCATGGGTAATTGTTAAGATAGCTTTCAAAGTCTTTGGTAACCTGAAATTTTAAAGTTTTGCTTGGATGATATATGGGATTAAATTCATTGGATATCTAGGTCTTTTCCAGATAGGATGAAGTGCTAAAGCATTGATTACTGGATGTAGTTTCCTGCTTTTGACTTCTTATTGCAAAAGAACTAAGGATACTTGAGTTTGTTGGTAAACAATCTTTACGCTTAACTAATTCATAAATCTGCCATCTAAAGAATTTTGGTGTAACAGTTCACAATTGGTTACTGGTTAGGTTTCACTATGAAGACTAAGGTTTATAGGAGTGCAAAATTCTGCTAAACATAATTAAGACTGATGGGAATAAGGGAAAGAACTATCTATATAGAAAAGTAGAAGATATGCAAGAAAGATATAAGGAATGGGAATGCATTTTTGTTGAAGGTAAAAGAAGGTAATGTTGTCCTAAATAAGGTGGCTGTTTGAGAAAAATGGCTTGGGACAAAACCTGAATGCAAAAAAAGTTGTAAAAGGTCTGTGCTGGGAAATCTTTGGAAAGGGATTTTAGGTGTGGTCAAGATGGGCTAACATTGAAATGAATGGATTTTAAATTACACTGGTATAAGATTAAAAATCTGCTTACTCTCTGTTAAAAGGTCAAAATTTTCTCGAATTGTTGGTCTACTCTTGATAAGAAAGCGTAAACAAAGTTGTTTTTTTTTTCCTCTTTTGTCTGTGCAAAAAAACCAGTTTCTATGTTTTGTCTTTATCAGGTGTTTGACAATCCCTAATCTTATTTAGGCATATGCTTAAACTTACTGAGTTTTTGTTTTTTTAACAAATTTCCCAAGATTTAAATTGTAAATGAAGTCTCTTTAAATCATTATGCCTTTTTATTTGGTATGTTCAGTTACTCTGGAAGCATTGTTAAAAAAATGATAAGCTTTACATTATATTTGGGTAAATGCTATAACTACTCTAGAGGTTATACGCAATTCCTAAAGTTTTAATGTTTTAATACAAGGTCATCACTTGATATTTTGATTATTGCTATATTGTAAACTCTCATTTCATCAGATCTTTAACCGTGTCTATTCTGAATTTTTGTCATTTATAGTTATTGTTCCATCTTCAAGGAAATTCACATAAGAGACTTTAAGGACAAATACAGGTATTCAATATCTTTAAGATTAAAACTAAAATGGGTAAGAATTTCTAGAACTAACTAAAGCTGCATTCAAAATAAACAAGAATAGTACCATGGGACTAAGTGAATTGGAAAAAATAATTAGAGTTTTTTGTGACTCTTACTTAAAACATTACTGGTTCTCTATTTGCTCCTCCAGACTAAGGAGACTTTCTCTTAAGACATCAGTGATATACAGAAATAAATAAAACAAATTAAAGCATTTAACTTTTCTCTCTACCTGAACCCTCCAAAATTCAAAATGTCTCTCAGTATTTCTTCCATGGCAATCCTAATCATTTGCGTAAGTTCAGTAACAATCTGTTCTCTTTGTAACAGAACACCATTGAAAACATTGGTTATTTGACCAAGGCTTTGACTAAAATGTCATATTTGAGAGAGATATTCATAATCTCAGATTTGACCAAACAGCCTTAAAAATTTTTTTTACACTCTTTGGGGAATCAGGCATTATACAGACATCCCTTATAACCCACAAGGACAAGCCATTATTGAACATTCACACTCCATCCTTAAAAATATGTTCAATAAACAAAAGAGGGGGAATACAGGTCTAAGGTATACAGACCTTCCCTCACCATTATATAAGGCATCCTTAACTCTAACCCTTTTTAATGAATGACCAATTTTTAACCCCCGCATTAAAACATTTCACATGAGAATCCCCGGGTACAGTTTCTTTAGTCTTATGGGAAGACTCTAACTCAGGTCTATGGGAAGGCCCCCATGAACTTATCACTTGGGGAAGAGGATATGCTTGTGTCTCCTCAAAGGAAGGACCACTTTGGCTCCCGGTGCAGAACATCAAGCCATATCATGGCTTGGCACAGCCCACACCCAATCCCATAGATGAGTCAGCTGAAGTTAAGTGAACCCCAAAACCTGAATCACCTGCTAAAGAGAGCACAGCCAGTGACAGGAATGACCTGCGGAGACCCGAAAAAAACTACTCAGATAGCTGAAGAAGTCCTATAGTCCACAGGATAAGCCCCCACACCTGAAAACATGTTCCTGGCCATGGTCTCAGTGATAAGTACAACTTCTGTCATGGTGGGTATATTTTTCTGTCTCATTCCAGGAGCTATGGCCACTAACTACTGGGCATACATGCTTAACCTCTGCTTCTGGAAACCCTTAAGGTGGGTTGATGTGCCCTTTCCTGTGTTCAACAATAACTCTAACTGGGTAGGAGGAACCTCCTCCCCCTTTTCCCAACCTCAGTTTAAGGGCTCCTTCTGGGCTCCCTTACCATATAATTTAAACTTATATGCCACAATTCTTCCCATATGCACTTCTCTGTATGATCCTCTTTGCATTACTGTCTCCCCCCAAATTTGGTTACATCTTGTGCCTAAAGGCACCAACAAAAAGACTCAACCTTTATCTCTGTTGGTAGTATCCCGGCATGGCAATTGGACCAATAATAAAATCTCTCCTCTCTTCCCCGCTGCGAGAAAAGTACTAAATGGACCCCATCTTCAGAGAAGGTAACTTGGGAGACATGTTGAGCTCTTAATCTCCATATCCTTAATCTAGATAATCATACTATTACAAACTGGATTCCAAGAGGATAGTTAATAGCTAATGAGACAGAGATTAAAATCCATCCAGCTAGCAATGGAGGCTAGATCTACAGAGCAATCCTCTCCTATAATCTGGTGGGTAGAAGGCCTTAGCTCTCTGCTTCCTCAGAGCTCCTCCCAATTCGATCTTCCCTCTGGAGGCTAGGACAGGTATTTCCCCCACCTCTCTGTGTGGCACGGAGAATACTACAATTTCTCAGGTAGCCATGATTTTTCATAAGAACTTTACTGATCACATTCAGCTCTGTATACCACACTCTTATGTTTTCTTATTTGGAGCCAATATATCCCTAACTGAGGAGGATGGATTCTATGTTATCAAGTCCTCCAATAGGTGAAAAGCATATTATGCAGCCTGCCTCAGTAATTACAACACTACTTACCACAAAGCTACTCGCATCTTTGTTTTAAAAAGGACAGTCTTTTGCTTTTACCCCTGTCAACCTTACTAGGCCCTGGGAGGAATCTAAATCACTCAGCATTCTTAATCAGGCACTTAGAGAATTAAAAAGGCCACAGAGGTTTCTAGACCTACTCGTAGCAGGCATTATAGCAGCTATCTTCATTTTGACAACCACTAGCATTGCCGTAGCTGCCTTCACCCACATCATCCAAACTGCCCAATATATTGATCAAATTGTGTATAATGTAACCCAAGAATTTCAATTACAACAGATGACAGATAAAAAATTGTTGGGGAGACTCCAACTGATGGAAGCAGCAATAGAATACCTGGAAGAAAAAACAGGAGGCCCTGGCTTTTCGCCATAATCTTAATTGTGACTGGGTCCATAAGGTCATTTGTGTAACCCTTTTACACTGGAACGGTACTCAACATGTTTGGGAAACAATTAAGAAACATCTTCAAGGCTCCATGACAATTTAACCTTAGACATTTCCAACTTAAAGAAACAGATTTTATCTTCTCTCACCACCATTAATGAACATGAGCATAACCAAAAAACCTGGGGTATTCTCTGACAATCTACAATAGTTAAATCCAAAAAACTGGTTTTCTAACACCAAATGGGGACTCATTGGATTGTCCATTATTTTATTCATTGGTCTATTGCTTCTCTTTGTAGTCTGCAAAATCGGAATAACAGCACTCTCCTGAACAGGAGAAACTCGAGATTTGTACTGGGCACAACTGCAGCGAGACCTCCAACCTGCAAAGAATAAGAAAAGGGGAAATGTGGGAATTCACAATGCCTGCCTAGCTAAGATATGACAAACACAGTCTTCCTTGGGAAAGTTTAGCTGAAAACCAAAGAAGGAGTGACCAGAAAACTGGGCCTCCTTTTAGGTTTCTGGGCTGAAAACAGCCAGATCCTTATTGTGGCCCAGTGCTATATCTCCCAGGGTACAGACGCTTAACTTAGGATAGACATAAATCCTTAACAGTCACATACTCTCTGCCTGCAGGTCACGGACACGGATAGTTCTAATCACACAATGCCAATAAATGTCACTGCCCTAGTTATTGAAACTTTACATTCCTTTCTAATCTTGATTCTTCCCTGTAACAATAACATGCATAACAAAAATGGAGGTAGGCATCTTGCCACTAGAGCGTCTGGTCCCCAGGCCCTCTCCTTTCTCCTACTTGGGTGTCTGGAGTAATCTTTTCATTTGCCCTCTTAGGGTTTGCTGGCCAAACCCATCGAGAAGTTGTAACTGATACCACAGAAATACAAAGGATCATAAGAGATTACTATAAACAATTATATACCAACAAATTGTAAAATCTAGTAGATAAATTTTGAGAAACACACTATCATCCATGACTGAATCATGAAGAAACAGAAAATCTTAATAGACTCATTACAAGTAATACAATTGAATCATTGATTTAAAAATTCTCAAAAAAACGAGTCCAGAACCAGACAGCTTCATAGGTAAATTCTACCAAAAGTTTAAAAAAGAGTTAGTACTTATCCTTTTCAAATCATTAAAAAAAAATGAAAGAGAAAGGAATGGTTCCAAACTCATTTTACACATCCAGCATTATCCTGATGACAAAACCAGAAAAAGACACCACAAAAAAAGAAAATCTTAGGCCAATATCCTTGATGAATATAGATATAAAAATCCTCAACAAAATATTAGCAAACTGAATTAAACAATGTATTAAAAGCATCATACACCACAACCAAGTGGGATTTATTCCAGTAGTGCATGGATGCTTGAACATGCACAAATCAATCAACGTGATATACCACATTAACAAAACTAAATTCATAGATATAAAAAAAATTTGACAGAATTCAACATCCATTTATGATAAAAACTCTCAACAAAGTAAGTGTATAAGGAATGTACCTCAACATAATAGAGGCCATATATATGACAAACCCACAGCTAACATCATATTCAATGGTGAAAAGCTGAAAGCCTTTCCTTTAAGACCACAAACAAGACAAAAATGCCCACTTTATTTTCACCATTTTTATTCAAAATAGTTTTGGAAGTCCTAGCCAGAGCAATGAGCCAAGAAAAAGAAATAAAAGACATCTGAATTGATAAGGAAAAAGAAACTGCATATGACATGATACTATATATAGAAAACAACAAAGATTCCACCAAAAAAATTACTAGAACTAATAAATGAACTCAATAAGTCTCAAGATACAAAATTAACAGAAATTGGTCATGTTTTTATATGCTAATAACGAGCCATCAAAAAGAGAAATTAACAGTTCCACCTACAGTTGCATTAAAAAGAATAAAATACATAGGAATAAATTTAATCAAAAGACGAAAGACCTGTTCTCTGAAAACTGTAAGTGTGGGGATCTTGCTTCTCTCTCTGTCCTTCCCTCCTGCTCTGCTCTCTCTTGCTATCACTTTCTCTCTCAAATAAATAAAATCTTTAAAAAAAACAAACAAACAAACCTATAAGACACTGATGAAAAAAAAATTGAAGATGACACAAATAAACTGAAAGACATACTGTGCTCACACATTGGAAGAATACTGTTAAAATGCCCACCCTACCCAAAGCAATCTATGGATTCAATGCCATCCCCAACAAAACACAGTGGTATTTTTCACAAAACTAGGACAAAGAATCCAAAAATTTGTATGAAACCACAACACACCCCACATAGGCACAGCAATTTGAGAAAGAAGAATAAAGCAAGAGGCATCATGCTCCCTGATTTCAAACAATACTACAAAGCTATAGTAATCAAAACAGTATGCTACCGGCACAAAAACACACACATAGATCAATGCAATAGAATGAAGAGCCTAGAAATAGACACACATGCATATGGCCAAATAATCTATGAAAAAGAAGGCAAGGCTATACAATGGAGAAAATACAGTATTTTCAATAAATGGCGTTCAGAAAACTGGACCAGTACATGCAAAAAAAATGAAACTGGACCATTGTCTTATACCATGTATAAAAATAAATTAAGAATGGATTAAAGACTTGAATGTAAGACTTTAAATTTAAATCATAAAATCACTAGAAGAAAGCACAGCAATACGCTCTTTGTCATAGGTCTTAGCAATATTTTTTGAACTAGTCTTCTCAGGTACGGGCAACAAAAGCTAAAATAGGCAAACGGAATTGCCTTAAACTAAAAAGCATTTATGCAGCAAAGGAAACCATCAACAAAATGAAAAGGAGACCCATGACTAGCAGAAAATATCTGTAAAACATATAGGAAATAAGGAGGGTATATAATAGCCAGAATATATAAAGAACTTATACAACGTAATATCAACAACAGTAACAAAAACCCAACTAAAAGATGGGCAGAGGACTTGAATGGACATATTTCCAAAGAAGGCATACAGATAGCCAACGGGAACATGAAAAGATGGTCAATGTTCTATGCTCAATGTAATGATCACTAGGGAAATGCAAGTCAAAACCAGAATGAAATAATCACTTCACACCTGTCAGATCAGTTATTATCAAAAAGACAAAAAAAAAAAAAGGAAGTGGGGCGCCTGGGTGGCACAGCGGTTAAGCGTCTGCCTTCGGCTCAGGGCGTGATCCCGGCATTATGGGATTGAGCCCCACATCAGGCTCTTCCGCTATGAGCCTGCTTCTTCCTCTCCCACTCCCCCTGCTTGTGTTCCCTCTCTCGCTGGCTGTGTCTATCTCTGTCAAATAAATAAATAAAATCTTTAAAAAAAAAAAAAGGGAAGTGTTGGGGAAGATGTGGAGAAAAGGAAACCCTCATACACTATTGGTGGGAATGTAAATTGGTGTAGCCACTNGGAAGTGTTGGGGAAGATGTGGAGAAAAGGAAACCCTCATACACTATTGGTGGGAATGTAAATTGGTGTAGCCACTATGGAAAACAGTATGGAGATTTCTCAAAAAATTAAAATTAGAACTACCATGTGATCTAGCAATTCTACTTCTAGGTATTTATCCAAAGAAAATGAAAAAATGATTTGAAGAGATATATATACTTGTATGTTCATTGTAGTGTTATTTACAAAAGCAATAGCCAAGATATGGAAGCAACCTGTGTCTGTCGATATATGAATGGATAAAGAAGATCTGAGATATAAATACATATATATATGGTTGGAATATTACACAGCCATGAAAAATAATGAACTCTTGCCATTTGCAAGAACAAGGATGGACCCACACAGTATTATACTAAAGTGAACAGCAATTAGATGATAGAGCAAATAGTACTCTCATGTAGAGCTAGCAAGCATTTAAATATGAAAAATCAACTTGGAAAATGATTTTGATGTAGTTACTGAAGGAAATATATACATACCCCAGGACTCAGAAATTCTAGGAGTATATTCTTGGACATTTATACATATTTTCTCCAAAAAATGTCTTAGAATTTTCCTAGTAACACTATTTGTGACAGCCCTAACCTAGAAGTCACACAAATACTCATCAGTGGAAGAACAGATAAATAATGTTCTATAGACACCCAAAAATACTACACAGGAATGAGTATGGAGGGTCTGTAATCACATGCAATAAAGTGGGTGAGTCACAGAAATTTAATGGCCAGACACAAAATAATTATGGATTTTAGGATTCCATGGATGTAAATGCAAATCTGTTGTCAGAAGATTGAACTTGGGGGTATATTTGGGCAGTGACTGGAAAAGGCCCGAGGGAGTTCAGTGTTAATAATGTTTCATGATCTGGGTGCTGGACCAATGTCTTTGGTTTAATATTCATCAAGTGATACACTTATGTTGACATATGATGCATCAACTAAAGTCTAAAAGACAAGTGATCAATAGAGAACTGGTCCAAGCCAGAAATACCTAGAAATCTAAGTTCCATTCCTTGCTCTGCCATTTAATAAGTGTCCTGAAACCACAACAACAAAATTGAGTTGTCTGAGATTTATAAGCAAAGTGGAGAAAAAAAAATCTGCCTTGCCTCCTCATAACATGGGTTGGAAACCCAGATGAAATAAAAATGACTATCAGATGTTAAAACATGTAATAAGCTACTATATTTAATATACATGAAACATTGCTAGGTCATTCAAATTAAATAGGAAGATATTTTACATACTTTAGTTTAACTATATGTAAAGGGTCATGTAAGAACCCTCTGGTCATTTGGAAAAAAAAATAAAATCAAACTGTCTATCCCACTTCTTAAACAAAAATGAATCAGGAAAAAGCAAAGCTTTTAAATAGAACATTAAAATTTTAAGAGGATTTGGGGGGGAAACTAAAATTTTTAGATAGGAGAACCATATCACTTTAACATTTTACAATAAGCATGTACAACTTTTATAATAAGGTAATTAAAATATGGCATAAAACATTTGTAAATTATTCTAATTCCTATACTTTATATTTATATAAAACCATTAGCATTTTTCTTGAAGCTGCTAATTCAAAGATGATTGTCTCGTTATAGTACAAAAGACAGTCATTCATTAATCTATTTGAGCAAAAAAAAAAAAAAAATAGCACCTCTTATGTGCCAGGAACACTTCTAGAGCTAGAGATGCAGCAGTGAGTAAAACAGTAATATTCCCTGCCCTCAAGGAGCTTACTCTGTACTGGAAGAAGACATAGGATAAACTAAATTAATATGAGAGGGTGGTCAGTATTTATGGAAACACAAAATGGAAAGATGAGTGTGCCGCAGTAGGGATGGAAGAGATTATTAAGAGGCTGAAATTTTAAACAGCAAGGGAAGCTTTCACTGAAAAGTTAATTTTTTTAAAAAAAGATTTTATTTATTTATTTGACAGAGAGAGACAGCCAGTGAGAAAGGGAAGACAAGCAGGGGGAATGGGAGAGGAAGAAGCAGGCTCCCAGTGGAGAAGCCTGATGCAGGGCTCGATCCCAGAATGCCGGGATCATGTCCTGAGCTGAAGGCAGACGCTTAACGACTGAGCCACCCAGGCGCCCCTGAAAAGTTAATTTTTGACAAAAAAACTGAAGGAACGGGAGTTGGTGATATGTAAAGGGGAAATGCATTTTAGCCAAAGGGTACAGGAAGGGCAAAGGCACTGAGCCAGAAGGGCAACTGGCATATTCAAGGAACTGCAAGGAAGCTACTGTGGATGGAACAGAATGAGTGAGGAAGAAAGCACTAAAATATATACATAAAGAAGCAAAGGTGCCAGATTACTTAGGACCTTACAGGAGGGAAGAACTTTAACTTTCACTCGGAGATGAGGAGCCATTGAAGGGTTTGAAGTAAGGAATGCCTTGATCTGGCTGAGTTTTAAAGGGATCTTCTGAGCTCCTATATTGGGGGAGGATGGTAAAAAAAAAAAAACAACAAAAACAATGAAACACAAGACTAAAGACATATAACAATCACAGCAACAAGAAAGAAGATGAAGAGGAAACAGGAAGAAATGGTAGTTTACCTTCATTCAACAGATACTTAGTGAGTACACAGTTAGGTGCTGGTTAGGATGAAATTAATTGGTTAGCCATGGGTTCTGCCCTCACAGGGAATTTACAGGAGATAAAACATGAGACAAAGTAACTATAATACACAGTAGAAAACAATGAGCAAAGGATAACTTTCCAGCTTGGTTGACAAAGAGGGAGAATTACGGAAGTCTTCTTGAAGCAGTAGGCATTTTAGCTGGCCACAAAAATCAAAGCTCCTTGACAGCTCTTTGACCTCTGCCTTTTCCAGACGTCTTAATTGCCAGTGCCTAAAACAGTGCTTGGCACAGTCAGTCATCAGTAGATATTCGTTACATAATTTCTGAATGAATGTGGGTGTGCAGATATGTAGGGAGGAGGGCATTCAAGCAAAGGGAGCAATGTAACTGAAATCATAACAAGGACAAGTTACAGTTTTAATCTGGTGGAAGGAAGTGAGACTAGGGGAATATGAAATTAAAACCTTAGGGTAGGGTTATATCACAGAAGACCTTGCTGGTCCTGTGAAGGTACCAGTAATGAGAAGGGAACTTTGTACTAGAAAGATGAATGTAACAATACTGATAGATGATTGAAACAAACAACCAATTGGTGGATGGAAGCTAGAGACCAGTTTGGATTAGACTGTAAAAACCCAGACAGAAGGTAATGAGGATCTCAATCGGTTTATTATCACTTGGTCCCCTCATCACTAGTACTTCCACTATACTGAGTAAATATTTGTAAGCCTTAGCACAGATGTATATTTACACGTACTGCAATTATTTTACTTGTCTGTTTCCTTTTCACTAGCAATACAACATATTTAGCACCAGTGGCGGACACTTCTAATCATCCCCCAATTTCCCTTTTTCCCTTTATTACAGTAATAAAATGCCTCAAGTTTCAGCTGGACATAGAGCTACCAGTCAGAGACTCCATTTCCCAGCCTCTCTTGCAACTGGATGTGGTCATAAGACTAAGTTTTGGCAATGGATTTGAGTGAGAGTGACAAGTGCAACTTTTGGGACTTACATTCCTAATGAAGCTGCTTGTCCTCCATTTCTTCCTGCCTCTTCTTGCAGGCTGCTCCTTACCCATTTTTCTCTCTCTATGCCTGAAGTACGTGTTAGAGATTATGCTCTTTTGCACCTATATAACTTTTGTAGCCCCTTTCCTGATGAAACAGGTATGGGGGCCTGGGAGTTCCTTTAAGGGTCAATTTTTCATAGGTTTTTGTAAAAAGGGAAAATATAAGCCTATGACCAAAGTCTGGCCAGTGGGATGTGAATAAAAGTGGGGTGTAGTGTCTAGGTCCTGCCTCTAAAAGAAAGCTCTCTGCTTCTTCTTTCCTTCTTTCCGAGGGTAGGGATTTGACCCTGGTGGTGGTAAGCTCACCTTGACCTAGGGGATCATCCTACAGGATACAAAGCAAGAATATTCAAGCAGTGCCCAACAAACTTGGACTTATATGTAACAGAAACAACTTCCATCTTAGTTAAACTACTCTTATTTGGTCTCTGTTAAACCAGCCAAATCAATATCTTAATACATAATTTATATTTATAAATTATGGTAATTGACCATTACCACTATATGTTGAATTACTATATGATTGTTAAGTATAAATATAAATATCTCTCTATAAGTAAAGCAACATTAAAGAATTATTTCTCCCATTCCCCTAAGCTATGAACATAAAACATCTATAAGCTATAGAAAAGGAAAGCTATAGTACAAAGCTTCAGCTGAAGTCAACTTCTGTATCATCACAACTTTGGGTCCAAATCCTAGCTTGCTTTATGGTAAAGTACGTTAGCACAGAAAGCATCTACTGTCAGTTGAGATTAAGCCAATACAACACTGAGCTACTGGTTTCTGGTTATAGGTTCTAAAATACCATGAAATGAGGCCTTTAAAAGGAAAATGGACTATGAAATCTTCAAATTGTGTATGTCCTATCAGTCTTTTTAGGCAAATGTAACAATATGAATTTGAATATTAGTCTCTGATTTTAAGAATTTTCTCCTTGCCTGTGTACATAAAGAATGCAACAACAATTTCAAGGAAGTAAAGGAAGAACAGTATTTGACACTGGGTCTTAAAAAACTAGCCATTTATGTTTCTTATTATTTTAGAAATATTTTTATTCTTATAGTTTATGACTGTTTAAATAAGGATTTCTGTTTGTACAGCCCATCTGATCAAATCTGTTTATGATCAAGTGTATTTACTTATGTTACTAGAGCATTCTCAAAGAAACACAGAAAGTGCCCACAGAACTCTTTAGGATTTAGCTGTGTATGTCTTTTGTGGAAGAGCACTGGATGGTGACTCATTTAATTAGGAAGTGTTTGAAAGAGGCAATTGAAGGTGAGCCCCAACACTGGAAAAATGATTTGGGTGTCAGCATTGGGATAGGGATTGTAATTAAGATAAGCTGGAGACTGGCACATTATTTTCTGAATAGAAATAAACCTTAAGAAAGAGATAGAGCTATTCTGACTTTTTAATGCCAAAAGGTTTATACTGTTGAAGACAGAAATGGTGAAATGTAAATATTGGATATAAAAAGGAAATGTTTTATTTCCTAAACCACTGAAGTTCTTTTGTATAAACAGTATCTTTCTTTTATCAAGACTTCATTATTGTGTGGTAGTTTTACAGGGACTTTGTTTTGCTGATCCCAAATCTTCAGAACTGTGCCTGTGGTTAGCAAGTTCTTAGCTTAGCTAACCGCGCCCCCCCAGGCAAAAAAAAAAAGAGAGAGAGAGAAAGAGAGATGTGGTTGCTGATTGAATGACTGAATGAGACGATAATGCTTGCATCTATGAATTGTAATTTCCCATTAAATGAAGTGAAAGAATGACACATCCTGTTTTGAGGGTCTTCATGGAAATACAGATATTACACTAAGAGACTTTCCCTAAAAACACAAAAATAAGGAGATATTTAACTTAAATAAGTTGTTTATAAAGAAGGCTGCTTCACAATCAATGTTTTTTGTTATTTTAGTTTTGTAAGCATATCTACTACATTTAGTAATGCTGGAATACTTAATTTCCCAGAAACTATAACTTTAGGTATAAGGCTATGTTAAAAAAAATACATGATTATAAACATAAATTTAGAAAAAGAGAAAATCTGACCAATTTTCTGCATGTCTGTGAACAAATATAACATTGAAAAAATGACCAAGATTATAATTCGAAATATGGTGTCAAAGAAAAAACAAGTAATTAGCTTGAATGGTTATGGTATTCTATATTGCTGATAAATGAGTCATCTTGACCCCCATGACCACCTATTTATGTGAAAACCATGCAAAAGGATTGCAACTACAACAAGCAGGCGTTTTAGTCTATATCCACAAATTTTCACTATTGTAAACCAACTGACACACATTCCAATAATCCAAATATCATTTTGTGTAGTAATATGGCAATCTGGTTTAGGGATCTAGAGGTAATCTGTTTCACTCATGTAGGTAAAGGATGGGGTTTAGGAACAAGGTATTAGGCTTGCAACATTTATGTAAAAGAAATACTGTGATACTGGAAAGCAATACTATTCATTTAACATAATGAGCTACTATACAATAAGTCAGATGCTCCCAGAGTGTAAATTATACCAATTTGAAAGCTGCATTTATTATTAATATCTCATTCCCAGACATGGGCTTGCTTAGTGAGTCACAAGTAAAACCTGGTTTAGCATACCAAATTTTAACTGTTCAACAAATATGAAAGTTTTTTTTTTAACCTATCATGCATGTAGCTAAATCACTTGTGAGCATTTTAAACCTTTTTTTCCCCCAATAGTATTGATAATATTTCATTTTTACTATCACAAATAATAGAAATTAAATACGGACTATATAGTAATAGAAATACTTGAACTGAAACTTGGATTGTTTAAAATTTATCATCTAAAAGGTCTGGAAATAGACTTCATATTAAATTGCCTATCAGTGCTCTAACAAGCTGATGTTATTTTTGTAAGAAAGAGGGTTGTTAGAGTAAATGCAGGGATATTCTAAAATTCCTTAGGTTGAATTGATGAGATTTCTTATTATAGATGATTTAATGAGTTCATGGTTCTAGGTGTACATCAGCACATGTCAAATTCTGCAAGAGTTTATGATTTCTAAGAACTCGCCTTCTAGAAGGCCCTTTGCTGAGTGGGGCTCCATAGGAATCAATAAGTAATGAGGCTCTTTTTTATTTTCGTGTAAATAGTTTAAGAGTAATTTGGGGTGGTCTAGAAACCATGAGTTATTAGGAAAGTGCTTAAAAATGGGATATAGTACCTCACTTGCCCAAGATCCTAACAACCTAGCCGGGATCTCCGCACTCTGTTGGGCACCGTCTGCAAAGGAATTGCCAGTTTTGCCAAAGACCACCCAGGACGCAGATTCAGAATCCATTTTAGGGCCGGCCAACATCTATAATCTGGTGTTCCCTGATTCGGACCGAGTGCATTCAATGCAGGAAGATCACTTACGACTGAGTTTTTCATCATGGCTTTGACTGTGAAGCCCTCAGAAACCAGGGAGTGAGGCTGGTGCACCGGGAGCGGCTGTTGTGCCAGCAGCTTGGTCCTCTTCGGCATCTTGTCTGGGCATTTGTTTAAGCTCAGGGTTTCTTTTTCTGCCACCATCTTCCTAGAGAATGTCTTGTTCTCATAAAACGTGTAGTAAAAGAGTCAGTGGGTTTTACGGATGTGAAAAGGAGTTCGGGAAAAAATGTAAAAAGGCGCGTTACTGGTAGAAATTCAACCCCTCGTAGTGCCCAGGGTGATCCAGATGTTTGGAAGCTCCTAGGTGAAGGGAGTTGAGGGAGGGGAGGGGCGGGAAGAGGGAAGGACCATGGCAAGAGCCGCAACAAGCTTCCAAAGGTAAGCCTCTTGGTTGCTAAGCGACGCGTCAACACTGCGGCCGAATGGCCCAGGCTCCCCGTGACGTACGTTTCCTGGGCCTGAATCCGGAATGGCGGCGGAAGGCGGCCAGCGGAACGCGGGCGGCGACCGGCCGGCAGCGGGCGGCGGACGGCGGAGGACGGAAGGCGGAGGGCAGAAGGCGGACGGCGGACGGCGGGCGGCGGGCGGGGGGCGTGGTGAAGAGAAACTACTCGCTAAAACTACGACTCCCAGAAGGCCCCTGGCTGCGCGCCGTCCGCGCGTGCGCATTCCAACAGCCGGCCACAGGGGAGGCGAGTGCTGGAAGATTGAACCCCGGAGCCACACTGGTGGGAGGCACGTGCGGGTGCCAGTGGGCGCGTAGGTCCCTGCATGCCCAGCAACCTCCACTTCCCAATGACCATGATAGGTACGTGGGTGCCTGCCAGGTACAGCCTCTTTGCGCCGCCCCGCCGGGCCTCGGCGGACAGGGACCCCCAGGTCCGCCGGTGTCAACTGTCAGTGTCAGGGCGGCGGTGTCCGCCTGTCCTTAGCCCGCGCTGCGGGCTTCCTAGTGCCCGCCGTGGGCCAGGAGAATAAGTGTGTGTGTTCTAAGCCCCCACCGCGCCCGTGGTTAGACAGGCTTCCCACTGGAGACAACTTCTTCAGGGACCCTGGTGTGCGCCCCTGCGCCTCCCAAGGTGAAGGCTGGGTCGCGCGTTCCGCGAGCTAGCGCACTGCTCAGCTGGACTTGCGGGGGTCCGTTTACAGATCCCTCAGGGAGCCTTGGTAGCTGCATTCCAGTTAGGAACAGACTGGGACCCCCATCTGTAGGACTCTTTCCTGGGAAACCCTAGCGAAGCATTAAACTCCGGTGGAAGGTACCTGCAATAATGGTTAGGATCAAAAGACATTCCTGCAAAGGGATTTAAACGTCTTGCTCCCTCTGATTTTTCCTTTTAAATCTCTCATTGTAGGTCTGAGATGAAAGAATTAAGAGTAAATAACAAGGATTAAATATTTGCATAATGAATTATTATTATTATTAAACACCAAATGACCTAGGTGCGTTTTTGTGATTAAAGCTTTGGAAATCGTTTATTATAATTGTTTATAAACACTGTGATGTGTAAGATTAGCAAAGTTTCTCCCTTCCGGGGGTAAGCCAAAAGTTTTTCTTTTTTTCTTTTTTTTTTTTCTTTTTGTTCTTCTTAGCGGTAATCTTTGAAATTAGTGGAAATGCACAGTATGATTAGAAACCATTGCTATTTTGGGGGTGTATTATGACAGAGACTTGCTCTAGATTGTGTATGGAAGATTTGGTGAGCCTATTTGGGGATTATTCCTGATGAGTGCCACTTACAAAACACTTTTGATGGCAATGAGTACATCTGAAGACAGAAGTGGTCTGTCCAGAAAGATGAGAAGTGGATTTTAAAATACGTGTTTGTATGCGCTATCAAAGTCTTCTTAAATCTTTTTTTTTAGTAAATTAACGTTAAAGTATAAGCATTCTACTCACTGGGAGAATCATGCCAGGGATTAACTGACACTGTCTATGCAGCAGTGATAAAACCTAAGGATGTTGTCCAATTTTTCTTACCTTTCTAGCATAGTATGACTTTTGGTGAATGACTTTTGAGAGTTATCCAATTAAGACATTTTTTCTTATAAATAAATTTTTCATATAAACTTTTATGAATCTTTTGAGACTTTTTAGGGTGACTATTACATATAATCCAGTATAAACACAACTCTGAACTGATTCAGAAAACCAAGTAGAAGACAGTTTTCAAATTCCATGATGTCAGTATTTTATAGGAAAAAAAATAATTTGTTTTATTTTGAAAACAGTTGTGCAAATTTTATTTTAATTCAACTTAATCTAGTGCATGAATACTTTTAAAAGCAAATTTATAGTAAAGCTATATATAAAGACAGGGACTTAAGATCTAAAAATCACAATTCTAAATTATTATCTAATAAATGACTATATTTGTTAAGATGAACTATGTTTAGGGAATTTAGTTTACTTGGGATTCAGGGACACAAGAAGGAAGAGTGTGATCTTTGGATTTGATTAGACAGTTATTAGTAACTTGTAATTACACGGAGAATATAAGGTACATTTTAAAAGACGTTTTTTCTCATACTCCAGATTTTGTTTTACGTAGTGCAAATAAATGTGTATTACAACATAAATACAACATGCCCCCTCCCAAGAAAAGTACCTTACATATAAAAACCACGGGGACAATATGCAGTAAATTATTTTATACAATTAGTTTCACTGCCTAATTTTGTTGGTGGGCACATTTTTATAAAAATCTTAATTGCTACTTTTGGACGTGATTGTGTTGGAGAGTGTGGAAAGGAAGAGAGAGTGTTGGAAGGTAAGTGAAAGTGGGGGAAGAGAGGGTGTGCCTAATTCTGTTGGTGGGTACATTTTTATAAAAATCTTGGTTGCCAATTATGGTCTTGGTTGTGTTGGAGAATGTGGAAAGAAGAGAGAGTGTGAAAAGGTAAGTGAAAGTGAAGGAAGAGAGAATATGCCTAATTCTGTTGTTGGGCACATTTTTATAAAAGTCTTGATTGTCAATTTTGTACTTGGTTGTTTTAGAAAGTGTGGAAAGGAAGGAGAATGTTGGAAGGCAAGTGAAAATGGAGGCAATTGAGAAGAAGTTGTAGAGTGATGGGTTTCCTATTTCTGTGACTAAACTTTGGAGCCAGGAAAGGCATTACAGTTTATACCTAGTGTTAAACTGGTGATCAAACTATAAACAATATATATCTGAGATTTTTTTTAAAAGGCATTGTGCTTCTTAGAAATTGCCCCTTTATGCCTATGCTCTTTTTAATTGCTGCACCCTCTTTAATGCAAATAATACTCTTCCGCTTTATATAAATCTTGGCTTACTTTTGAGGAAAAACAAAAATAGGTGACATGGTACAATAGGAGTAAAGGGGATTAACTGTTACCTCACTATCAGTAGAATTAACCTTCCTTTTATGTTCTTAAAACGCAGTCTTTCTTCATGGCACAGAGACTGTTTCAAAAGTACTTACATTTCTCACTGGAATTATGACTGGTATGTTAAATGTCCTGACCCAGACATCCATAGAAACATATTAATTGAAGTTGGTGATTATGACTTTGAAAAGTATGGGGAAGGATATCAAGATAAAAGAAAGCAGAATAGAAAGGCTTAAGAAAATTCTACTTAGTGGGGTGCCTGGGTGGCTCCATCGTTAAGCGTCTGCCTTCAGCTCAGGGCGTGATCCCAGGGATCTGGGATCGAGCCCCACATCGAGCCCCACATCGAGCCCCACATCGAGCCCCACATTGAGCCCCACATCCAGCTCCCTGCTCAGCGGGAAGCCTGCTTCTTCCTCTCCCACTCCCCCTGCTTGTGTTCCCTCTCTCTCTGGCTGTCTCTCTCTCTGTCGAATAAATAAAAATCTTAAAAAAAAAAAAAAAGAAAATTCTACTTAGAAAAATACAACTTTTGGCATCATTAAAAACATATTTCGCCCTTTTAAAAATTAGCAATTCTTTTTATTTTAAATTGAATTTTAGTAGTGATATTTGTAGCATATTCTAATTCCTATAGAACTGGATTTAGGTATTTGAGTAGTATCAGATATTAACGTACATAGATCTGTATACAACAGCGTTGTCAATATTGGAATTCAAATTCAGTGTCTTATTTAAAAATTTTTGATTTTTTTTAAAAAATGATAATTAGAACGTAGTCACATCTGTACATTGTTTAGATTATCTCTTAGAAAAAATATATACCTATACAACTCCACCCCACAGTAATTCTTGCCTACTTTTTTTATTTTATGGATGTACACAAATTATGCATATACTTTTCAATAAATGAACATTCAGTAGGTTTACAGATTGGTATCATCACAAATGTTTGTGTTCATATCTTTTTATTTGTGTACGTAAGCATATATGTAAACTAGAAATCTTATTACAATTTCTGTGTGGATTTTCTAGTCAAAGGATTAGTAGATTTTGAATTTTTCTAGCTATTTCTGAATTGTTCTAAAGTAAGTCACCCTATTTTACATTTCTGTCTAATGCAGCAAGGTAGCAAAAGCTGCCCTGCTCCTCAGGACTGAAGAATTTCAAAAAGATATCCTCCTCAAGACTGACTTACCTTCCATCAGCAGAGCACCTACTGGGTTTTTCTTTTCTCCCTGCCTCTTTCCATCCCCGCTCAGGTTTAGTGCCTTTGAACAGTGCACAAGATGCACAACTGTGCTTGGGTGGCTCTGCCTCGTCTGGCAGTGTTTATAAGAATGCCCATTTACTCCTTGTGTATCATAAATTATTTTTGCTTTTGCCTTTCTGTTAAATGAAAAACAGTATATTTTAAGTTTTAAAATGAATTTATGAGGGAAAAATCCCTCTCATTTTTCATTTTATATTGTTTTATTTTCATGACAGCAGATCCAATAATTGAGTATCTACTGTTCCTGGTGCCAGGGATACACGAGTGAATGAAATAGAAAAAAAAAAAAAAACCGCCCTTGCTATCATGAACTTTTGTCATGAACTTTACTATTTGCCTACAAATCTATATATTTGTTTTAAAGCTTATATGTGGTGAATTTTAAAGTCTCAGAGTTTATATTTCTAGTTGAATATACCACAGTACGACTTGCTTTGCCATTTCAATAATTTTAGATAAGAAGTGACCCTACATTGAAGTACTCAAGATAGGCTCTGAAAGCTTCTATTTACGACGAGGTACAATTGTGTCATAAAGGAAATTCTACTGAATCTCTGCATCGGTGATTTTGTGTAATTATGTACAGTTCTTCTTTGGCTCCAAAGGCTCTAGAATGATGACCTTATGCCCTTTTCAATTTTGGAATGATTTCTAAGGGTTTTTTTGAAGTCTGCATTTTTTTTTGAAACCTCATAGCTTCATTGCTTTAAAATGCTACAATGAAAGTACTTTGTATTAAGATATGCAGATCCATTTCTACCTCCAAAGCTTCTTTGAAAAAAGGGGGAAAAAATCTCCTTACTTCGAAATGCTTCATATTCATGAAAGCAGTTTCAATGCAGAATAGTCTATTCTGTTAGCTTTTAGTTCTTTGATCAATGAAAATTGTTTCTTACCTGCTGTTTCTTCAGCCTTTAATTGTGGCCCAGTGCTTATTCAGTGTTTCTGTTTTAATTTGCATTTAATGAGCTCATTTTAAATATTTCTTTGTAGTAACCTGAATGATTTCTCTCTTAAGTTTTGTAATATTAAAGAAGGAAATTTATATGGCAGTTGGCTGATTTATGTTGCAGCTCACCTTCCTGGCTTATTTACTTCCCCCTATAGGAGAGAGTCTTGGTTAAAAAGAATTGTGGTAATGTTACTATATTTCCCTCGGTACTGTATGTCCTAATTATCTGGGGCTTCTGCCAGGTTTATTCGTGTATCTGTTTCTCTAAATGGAAGCCTTTCTTCCCTGGATTAACAGGTATTTCAGCTCACGATGATGATTTCAGTGTCGGTTCTTTCTGAGGTACTGGGTTGGGTGGTGCTGTGCAGAGGAGGAGGTCCAGGTGGGTGGCAAGTGTGTGTCTATCGCCTGTTGGGAAGGGACACAGGGAGATGTGAGACCGTTTCTCTGAAATGAGTTTGTGATCTAGTTGGACTGATGAGACATGTATTTGGGTAAGAAATCCCCCCTCCCCACAACAGAAGCAGAGTAATTAGAAAGAGATGTGTATATATCAACACAAACATGCACACACAAGCACACACACACACACTGTCACACCACAGATTTCCATGTCTCTTCTGCACGTTATTTTCTCAGCTTTGAACGTTATTCCTCTCTGTAGTACATCTGGAAACTACCGTTCATCCTGCAAGATCCATTTCAAATGACACCAACTTTATATGAAGTTTTCCTTAAGATCCCCATCTGTGTGTCAGCTCTCACACTTCTCAACCTGAAGCAATTAGCTCCTCCTTTAGAGTCAACCAAGAGCTTAGCAACACCACATAGTGTAGAAGGTGTACAGAAAAATAAAGATTTGCAGTCCTACACTGTAAATATCATGATATAGGTTTATACGGGGAGGTGCTGGGGAGGGTAACTGATAGAGCCTGGTGGATCCACTGTGTCCAGGGTAACTGATAGAGCCTGGTGGATCCACTGTGTCCAGAGGCACTGAAGGACAAGTAGGAGTTCATTAGACGAAGGCAGTGTTCTAGATGGAGGGACAGACGTAGCTGAGGCATGTCAGGGAGAGGGGAGGGTGGGATGAAGACCATGCAGTGAGGCAGAGGCCAGAGGAAGTAGGCTGGCACCAGGCTAGAAGGGCATGGTCTGTCAGCTGTAAGCAGGGTCAAGGACGGTAGCTTTACACTGCGGTGGCAAGGAGGAGTCGGTGGTGAACCATTGTATTGGAAGAGCGTTATGCTCGGATGACAGTTTAGAGAGATGTCTGTGGCAGGAATGGGGAGCTGTGGTGTAGTGCCACAGTGCCCAGGAGCCCAGGTAAGCATAGATGGCTTCCTTCTTCTCTCAAGCAGGAGATGGTCTTCCACTAAGAGCGATAGGTGGTTGTAGGCTAGGAGATGGCTTTTCTCAGACTGGTGACATTGCTGATGTCATTAACTCATCTCTGATGAAGGGCCGCATTTCTAAAAAAAAAAAAAAAAAAAAAATCCTTTTTTTTGTAGAATGTATTAAATATCTCCCATTGACAGGTATTTTTTTTTTCCATGTTACTAAAGCTTTAAATTTATTCATGTTTCAGAGGTACTTTAGATGTCCTTCTTTGCTATGTGGCACATGATTTTTAGGTTTCTATTTATAGTTTCTTCCGTAGATGGGGAAGCACCGTTGCTAAAGCCAGAGGTCCCGATGACCCAGCATAGTGCGGGGTAGGGTTGTTTCCTTTTCAATATCTGCATAACTTATACACCTGGTCATGTATTGAGACCATCCTTGGACCAATGTTTGTATTTTTAATAGTTTGATAGGTTCTTGATGATTTCTCCAATTCACTTTTCCTGTTAGACTTGAATAGGATCCTTCATAAAGGTTAACATTAGAGCCCTTACCGTTGGAACTGAGAGAAAGCTCGAGATGTACAATATATAGCAACTTTACCTGTCCCTCTAACCCCATTTCCACCCTCATCAAATAGGAAAAAAAAAAAAGTGATTAGGGAATTAATATTGGTGTTCCAGGTGAGACAATTTCATTATTTATCTAATCGATGGATGTACCAGTTATTCCTGTTCTTAAATGTTTCTGGAGTTTTAGTGCATAAATTAGGTGACCTGAGTTGAAGCCCTTTGTGGCTACATTGTGATTTTTTTAAGCTTATTGTGCAGAGTAGATGCATTTTCCAGAACATGGAAAGGTAGCATATGTACCTGAAGCTTGCTCTGCATGAATAACAGGGAGAAATAGGACTGACTGAGTTTGCAATGTCTGTATTTCAAAGAAGCCACCTGTACTCCCCCTTTTCTTGTGTTTTACTGGTTTTTTGAATATTATTTTCTCAGAAACTAGAATTTTAACATTTCATTCTTTAGCTTGAAGGAGCAGCTGCTGTCTGAATAATTAAGAGGGGAGCTCTTTCCTCGCTTGCCACTGGTTTCCACAGGGCTTGACTGTTGGATGTGAAAGGGTTTCTGAGGGTCACAATGGGAATGGCATGACTAACCAGACTGGGAACCAGGGTCCTTCCCTACACGGGGAGCTGTCTGCAGTAAACATGCCTTGTTTCTGCATTTTGCTTTCTTAGGAATGTGGTTCTGGATTTACTTTATTCCTTGATCCAGTTTTGAGGAGTGAGGAATGTTAGGCTGAGCAGAGGATTGGGTACCAGGTCGGCTTACTGCCTGGAGAAATAAAGGTTGAAGAATAATAATTCATTCTCTAGCATGCTTCTTTCCACCCTTGAACTCTGGTTCGGAGTCCTTTCCAGCCTCGTGGCGTGTCCTTGGGGAGTGAGAGGTACAGATTTAAGCACAACTGGGGCATTCCACGATTTGCTGCTTACCCGGCCTGCCGAGTACAAACACACGTAGACCGCTCAAGTGGGTGGGTGTTCACCAAGTTTGGATTATTGTGTGTGACAATATCAAAACATGTTTTTAAATGAAGATGCCTGAGTTAATAGTACTGGATAAGAATTGCATGTGTTGTACTGTGCAGTCAATTTAGGCATAATTGTATGATACAAACAGAAAGTAATATATAGTGGAGGTCTGATATTTGTATCCTACTCTACACTTAGAAATTGGTGAGATGCCATCATTGGCAGGTTAGGACATTTCTTCCTTTATTGTGGTCCTCTCTAGAGTTTTCTTTCTTCTTCATTGTGCATTTTTATGTATGTGTGTGGCACTTGTAGTTTCTCACTGCATGCGGAGTTTCTATCAAATGTATTGTTTTCCCCCCCATTGGCTTAATTAGAAGGAATTCACCAAATAATCTTATTCTCAGTGTATGATAATTTCACAGGGGTGTATGTGCTAGCCTTTAGACCCTGGCTGCTGCTGGGCACCTCAGTGCCACTGCACGTTTTATAACTCCGGTTTTTTAGGGGGACTTTCTGGAATGATTTTTATTTGGTGCCTAACATATGAGGAACTTCTTTATTGGGTCTAGTCATGGTTGTCACAATTCTTTGTGTATAAATTTATTAAAAATCCCCTCTGGCTTCTGCAGCCAATTTAATCATTTTATGCTTGATAAAATGCAAGCTATGCTGGTAAAGTTAGAGAATGGGTGGTGATGCTGTTTGGGGTCAGATTTCTGGAGGTGACATGATTTTTTTTTTCTTCAAGCAATGATGATAGTAAGAATATTAACATTATCACCTAAGTCTGATACATATGTGTGACTTATTTAGTAGTTAAGAAAGATTTTTTTAAAAATTTCTTAATGTAAGAGCTTAGTTACCATAACTGAAAACTTGATAGCATTATATATGTAAAAATTTTAGAAACTATCCCCCCAAATTATTGTCTTTGGATTGTAGAATTCTTTTGCACTGTGGTTTTGTGTTTTTCAGATGTTCAACATTAAGCATATACTATTTTGCAAATACAGAAATGTGATAAATGTTATAAACACAGTCTTCAGGATTGGACAAGTATATCACCTTTATAACATATGTAGAACTGACTGTATTTCTGTGACAAATTATGTCAGATAAATTACCAGTTGTAGCATCGAATAATCTCATGTTCTGGTCATGAAAGTAGTGTTTTCTGGAAGACAGATTAGCACCATCATTTCCCTAACTTTTTAAAAGTGGTATTATACACTTGCGAGGGGTAGCTCAGTTATTGTGTTTGGTTCCTGTTGCCTCTAACAAATTACCCCAAGTTTGGTGGCTCAGAACAACACAGATTTATTCTCTTATAGCTCTGGAGGACACAAATCCAACGTGAGTTTGAAGGGGCTGAAATCAGGTGTTAGCAGAACTAGCTCCCAGAGGCTCCAGCAGGGACTCCTCTGGGAGCTCTACGGGCTCTGTCCCGGCTTCTGGCTGCCTTGCTCCAGTCTCAGGGTCACAGGGGCCACAGCACCTTCTGCTTCTCTGTTGTCACATCTCCTTCTGCCTCCCTCTAGTAAGGACACCGGTGATTACATTCCCCATCTCAGGATCCTGAATTTCACTGCATCCGCGAAGTCCCCTTTGCTACATAGTCACATTCACGGTCTTCAGGGACTAGGACATGGCCAGCCTGAGAAGGTTCTTCTCAGCCTACCGCCAGTACCATTAAGTCTTTCTCCATCTGAAAGCTAGTTTTGAGGTGTCTTATTATGAGCTAAGAATAACAGATACAGGGCGTTGAATTGACAGTGATAGTACTTGATTTTGCCTTTTCTGAGGTTGTTTAAAGGCAATGCAGTAATGTCACACATGAGGCATCTATTATTTATTTTGTGGACTAGTTGATGAGGCTGGCCAAGGACATAACTCACTTTTCCAGATAGTTTTCTCAGGTGGCAAAAGAACATGTGGCTACACTCCAGGACTGAAATGGTGAATTACAGCTGGGTAATTTGCTGTACCAGGTTGCTCATTTGTATCCTGTAGAGCAGGGGAAGCTTTGTTATGCTTTTGACAGGAAATATGACTTCACACAACAACACATGATCAGGCAAAGCAGGAGCAAAAACCATTTTATGTACGTTTTGATTTCTTATTTGCCAGTTCACTACGAATGTCAGACAGCTGATGCTCCTGTGGAATAATTTAACGTTGTGCTGCCCTCCTAAATAATAACTAATCTGGCCTGGTTGAAAATTACATAGTTAGAAGTTGTAAGGAAAGTTACGAAGGACAAAAAAGAATGAAATTGTGTACTCTACTTCACTTAATTTTTTTTTAAAAAAAAGATGTTGGTGTAGAATTTGGTTTCATGGGGGCGCCTGGGTGGCGCTGTGGTTAAGCGTCTGCCTTCGGCTCAGGGCGTGATCCCGGCGTTATGGGATCGAGCCCCACATCAGGCTCCTCCGCTGGGAGCCTGCTTCTTCCTCTCCCACTCCCCCTGCTTGTGTTCCCTCTCTCGCTGGCTGTCTCTATCTCTGTCGAATAAATAAATAAATAAAAATCTTAAAAAAAAAAAAAAAGAAGAAAGAAAATAAATGTTAAATTCAACAAATATTTATTGAGACCCTGTGTTATAGGACCCGCCACAGGTAGCAAGTCTGCACATACAAATGAGGAAGTCACAATTTAGCAAAGATGCTGTTTACACTTGCAAAATAGTGATCAGCGGTAACAAAAGTTATAATGGAAGTGTGTTTACTTGAACAAGGGAACCTCCAGAGAAGAGGTGGCATTTGCGCTGGACTTTAGGGATGAGTGGCCTCCTGAGCAGGCAAATAAAGTGCATTCCTAGCAGAGCAAGATGTGAGGGCTCGGATATGGAGGCTGTGCTGGGGAAGGAGGAGTCATGGATGGGAGCTCGGAGTACAGACAGAGCTCAGAAAAGGAAATGAAGAGGGATCAAGGTGAAGAGGGATAGAGGCCTGCTTAAGACAATTTTCTGTTCCATGCTGGAGGGTTCACGTTTTGCTATGCTAATAATGAGGAGCCACTTGGTCTAATTGCTAGGAACAGGCATGGTCAGATTTATTTTCAGAAGGATGGCTTTGGCAGTGGGGCCAAGTTAAATCGCACTTACTTACTTTTGGATGACAGAAATGATGGCAGTACCAATTTGGGCGATCCGATGGAGTGAAGAGCAGCACGTGTGCAACAAGTAGATACTCTGTGTTGAATTCCAAGGCCCATTGGGGTAGAGGAAGCAAACTGGACTGCCTGCAGTGGTCAGTGGCAGGTGAACATAACTTGATGAATCAGGGCTCTTCTAAGATAGTAGAGAGTGACAGTGTCTGTGACTGAAAGTAAGACATAAATTCAAATTAAAAAAAATAATAATAAAATGGGCAACATCTAAGGTAAACACCAAGTCCGTTGCATTGCTTCCTACTTCTTCGGGTCTTTAAGCTACTAGGACAATCAGCTGTGCTTTGATATTCAGAGTAAACAAATCCTTGAGAAGGTTGGCATACTTCAGATTATTTTGATGGAATGATTTTCCTGCTAAAGTTTAAAGACCTAATCTCATTTCATTTTAATGTTGTGTGTTTACTTATCTGCCTCATTCTTGGGGGAAGACGTGTACTTGTACTTAATAAATAATTGCTGAGTGAGTGGAAGTGTGAAACACAGGGGAGGAGACCTTTCTCTTGTTTCTGGTTTTGTCGTCTCCAATCTCCCTTCCTGTTGCTGAGGTTGAAGTACCTCCTTGCGAGAATCCAGTCTCCGCTGATATTTGCCTGTGGGGTGGAGCCTCATCTTACTTAGTTTTGTAACCCCCAAACCGAGCATAATCTCAGTAAGTGTTGAAATAGATGAAAGAATAGAAAAGGGTAGTAATTATGTGGTTTGATTTTGGCAGAGATGAAGTATATTAAAACGTTTCATATTCTGAGAAGAGATTTATTAATTTTAGAGAGATCTAGGTCTTCTCACATTTTCCTGTGCAAAAATTGGAGCTAGTACAGGATGATAATTTCTTTCTTTCTTTCTTTCTTTCTTTCTTTCTTTCTTTCTTTCTTTCTTTCTTTCTTTCATCCAGGTCTTTACTGTTATTTCTCCTTATTGCTTTCTAATGTTGCCCTTAGAGGGAAGCCATTCCATTATTTTAACTCTGGAATTAGCTGGGATTTTAAAGTGGTTAATCCCTGCAGGATGTTTGGAGTGTAAATCACATGGATGCATTGTCTCTTTTCCACCCTTAGCTTTTATCTTTGCAACAAACACAGACCCCAATGCTTCACTGGGGTCTGTATTTACTTGTTTCCCTATGGCAGCTTTTCTCCATGGAATACTCTCAGTAGAAACATATGCTCAAAGCTTCAAAGTAATTACAATATCACTAAAAGCTTCATAATCACATTACTGAAACTAAACGTCAAAAAATTTGATTTTCCTTGATCTAATCATTTCAATTTAATTTTAGGCTACTGCATGATTGATCGAGAAAACCTGGCAGGCCAAAGTCAAGGAGTGTTTATAATGCCCAAAGCCTTGCTCAGAAAACTTCAAGGCAATTTAATTTGGGTAGGAATTCATTTTAATTATTCTGAGGGATACTTTTTAAATGGGGAAAATAGATTTGTTTCCATGCTTTTAGTGTTTGACCTGCTCTGATGTCATCCATACCGTTTTCTGTCTGGAGTCTCCACCCCACCTCCTTCTCAGCCCTGCTAGACAAAGACCCTGGGGGATACAAAGGTCCCAGCTCTAAAATAAGGAACTGAAGTCAGATTCTTTTTCATAATTGTTCTAACGATGTTCTTTCATGCTATTTATAAGACAGGTTTAAATTTTGATCTTTTTTGGGGGGAAATTACAGATAGTGTTGACATATTCGTGTCTTTGCAGTAAGCAAGCATACCCCCAACAGTGTCTGCATCAGGCTGTATTCTGTGTCCACATAATTGAATAGCAGGACATGCCGGCAGGATCGCTTCCCCACGACGGTACAGACCATGATGAATAAACATAGCTACCTTCTCCTTATGGCTCACAGGGGGGCGGGGGATTGGCCATCCATCAAATTCATGTCTGTGGTTGTTCTAAAAAGCCATTCATTTTTATTTTTAATGAATTATGGAGACAAGTGAATATGAAATTACCTTCTGAGCTTGTGGATTTTCCTAATTTTTAGCAGAGTTTGTTTTAATCACATGCATTACCGTGCAGTAAATCTGGAATATTTATGGATCACATTTGATACTTAGCCTGAAGTCTGGACGTAACTCTGAGGGAGTTGGATGTTGACTTTTATAATTCTGCCTCTAAATTGTTATTTCATCCTCTTTCTCAAGTTCTTTCTTTATTTGCTGGTAACAGTGAGTAATAACTAGTAGACAAATCTTTTGCAGTAATCATACACAAATCACTCCGTGACATTTGAGTCTGTTCATTAAATTTCTGAAGGTGAATTTTGAACCCTCAGTACTTTGCTTTTGTACGATTTTTGACAATGGAGAATAAAATTACCTTCTTAACTCTTTTTATTCCCTGAATCTTGCATGGTTTTCCTGATTTCTCTCTCCTTTGGTGGAGACCTAATTTTATAAACTATAGTCTTTTATCCCTTTTTCTGCCTCCATGAGGGTAGGGATATTGTTTGGTTGGTTGATTGATTGATTAATGGTACTTTTGAAAGTGGGGCTTGGAATTTAAATATGTATATATATTGCCTGTGGCAATATTCACTTCTTTCCCTGTTCAGGCTATAGTCCAAATCACTCTTTCCCTTAAACTAGAATATAATGATATCTCATATGCTTAAGATTTCTTCTCCACACTAAAATGTAGTAAAGTGGTAGTACCAGTTCCCCTTCATAGGGATTTTGCTACAGGGGAACTGGAACTGAGGAGAAGAATTCCAGGTTTATGTGGAGGCCCAATAGAAGAATCCACAGGTTTGGGTTCTAGATGAAGGGAAGTGATCCAGGTTTTTACATTCATATGTTAATGATTTTCTCTTGCTTTCCTCAAACAATCTAGGATGAGTAGCTTCAACTTTATGACATCTATGTCAGTTTGTACTTGAACATTAAATATGAACGGTTGCCTGAACTGGGCTTTATATCAGGTATCACAGGTGGTTCAAGCCAGAGATAAGCTTAAATTGGATCTGGGAATTGATTTTCACTCTGCTTGCAACTGAAGTACCCTGCTAATATATCATGGATGCTGTCAGAAGACACAAGACTCATGGGTCAGAGAAGGACTTTATTACTCATGGCACAGCAAATTTCATAAGTGTTATCATATTTACACCAGTTTCCTTTGCCCCAATGTGCTTTGGCCCATATGGATGCCATGCATACAGTGGGTTTGCATTTCAGGTGAGGACCATTTATTGAGCTTGAAACATCTGCCACCTTTTTTTTTTTTTTAAGATTTTATTTATTTATTTTTTGAGAGAGAAAGATAGCATGAGCTGGGGGAAGGGAGCCTGACAAGGGGGGCTCGATCCCAGGACCCCAAGATCATGACCTGAGCTGAAGGCAGAAGCTTAACCTACTGAGCCACCCAGGCACCCTGCACCTGCCACTTTTATAGCAAGCAATAAGCAAACCTTTCCTTTGGGGATAGACATTACCTTATTTCTTAAGGTTGTTGAATGCATAAGCAACCCTGAGAAATGGCCCAGATAAAAGAAATTGAGGCCATACATTCTAGGTCCACTTAACAAGAAATGTAGGGAAGTGTGAGTCTTGAAGAAAACTCTCTCTCCTAATATGCAACAGCCTTTAATATACCATTTTGGCTTGTGATGAATTTTCACATGAGTATGCCACATGATGGCCATTCTGATTCATTGGGCCAACAGAGACTTGGACCTAATCTACTCAACTTGTCTCATATGGCATTTAATTCAAGCTGTGATCAATAGGATCCCAAGCAGTAGGATGAGGCCAACTTGTAATATTGACTCTACATTCATCTGTCCCCATCCTTTCAGGGTCTCTGACTCAGCCTAATGTGAATAAATCCCAGGGGGAGACCAGTAGGACTTAATTATTATGGAATCTATTATCTATTATGACCCATACAAGGAAGTTTGGAATAACATTGCCAATAATAATAACAGGGGCACTAGGTGGTCCAGAAAGTGACCCTCATGCCCAATGGAGTGTTATTTCATGTTTTACTTCTTCTCATATGGAGAGCACAGGTCACTCTAGTTTGGAATTTGCTGCTACCCTTGATGTGGATCACTGTTAGATGGGTTTAATTAAGCCACATAGACAGTATTCTGAATAGCTGCAGCCTTGATTGCCGTGCATGGTACAACCTATGACTGCTTTGGAATCCAGGCAAGCCTATGAATTTGTATCCATCAGTTTGAAATAAGATTGTGTCAGTCTGGGAGTTTGCACAGGTATGCGGGGATGGTCCATGTTTTGGAGCTGCTACTGAGGGCATCAGGCACAGCTGAACAGTTCGGGAACAGCCAGGTGCACATTACTTTTTCTGTTTTTGTAGCCCACAGATGGGAATGACAAGCTTAGAAATGTGTTAGTGAGTCAGATTTCCAGTCACCACTACTACTTGACTCATGTGCATCTTATGACTGTTTTGCCAGGCTGAGGTACCAGATACAGAGAATTAAGAGAGCGTTAATCACACCCTGTCAAACCTCTTGGGATTTGACACGATCCCTCCCAGTTGCCAGGTTTGCTTCTGTCCCTCCACAGCCAGGGAATTGGTTATGTCCCTTCCCAGTAGCTATACCTCTATCTTATCTCCAGTCAGAGCTTTTGCTTGGAAGGGTCAGGTGCAGGTGGGATAAGGGCATTTTTACACAATTTATGGAGACTTATTAGGCCCGCCACTTTGACCACTGTGGAGATACATGGTGAGCAGTGTAATATCCCAAATGGTCATTATCTTCACGATCTAGGATCTAGGACCATGCCAGTCCAACACAGATATATGGTGGCTGAACCAAATTTATGTTTGAATCTTCTAGGACCCCTTTTGATTGGGCTTCTACCTGGAGGGTTTATCAGTTATCCTGGCCTGAGGTTCCTGTTAGGGGAAAGAAAAACACATCATGCCCAGCAATGGTCAGGGAGATATCTCAGATTTTCACAGTAAGTCTATGCAACTCCTCACCCTTTCTGGGGATGGCTCCATCTAGTGACCAAACTGCCTTATTAAGGTGTGTAGACCAAGAGGTGGTGAGTGAAGTAGAGTCAGAAATCTTTTTGAATTGATTTTTAAGGTTTCTTTTATCTCTCAATAATGACAGCAACTTGTGGATGATAAAGGCCATGAAATGTCTGTTGATCACTTTGTTGTCCCACTGTTGGGTGGTCTTTATGGCAAAAGACACACGATTGCCAGACTAAAGATAGTGTGCAAAATTAAGAACGTGGCACCATTGAGTTTCAGGAGCCACAGTGGCGTAACCAAAGTCAGCTGATTGGACAGTAACCTAAAAAACTGTTGACAATGGTAAAACTTTAGGGTTATCTCAAAATGGAAGGCAAAGGTTTGATGTAGTCATTTTGCTAGGAGTGCACAGGGCAAACATGGCCTCCTTCTCTGCAAGACAAATGGGCCAACTTTTGGAAGGAGTCACAAGTCTGACTTGCAGCGGTAGCTTCTGCATCTAAACTACCTTTACTTTGCACCCCATCCATGATGGTGGATCCCGGTAATGATGGCAATGATCTGGGCAGCACGGGCTTGAACAACAGCTTGATTCCAGTTGGTCTTGTCAGAGAACCAACCCTTACCATGAGCATCTACGTCAATGACCAGACTGATCAGCAGCTGCGGTTTATTTCTACAGTTTGTGGCCCTACAGAGAGGGCCTCATTAATCTGCCAGTCTTTAGTTTTTTGATTGGCGGACAAAACAGACATCCTGTCCATTGGCAGATGTCTGAGATTCTGTAAAAATATAAAATTCCTGGTCCTTAGGAGCATTGTCTAAGACAAGAGTGACAGCTTTCCCTTTAGACCATTTCGTGAATGGTCCTTACTGCAGCTAGTCTTCCAGAGCTGTCACTGGGGCTGGATGGCTGCTGGTGCTCAGAGGAACCATGCACTTTTAACTTAGCCAAGCTGTCAGTGAACTTGGCCCAGCCATTGAAAGGAACCTGTGCAAGCCCTATTGGACCAGCAGCTTTGTTTTGCGTAGTGGAGTAGGGAATCTAGTCTCCCCCAAAGGAGTAGCTGCCATTTTTTATGTAAATGAGTTGGTGCCAGGGCTAGAACAGCTTGACTCTTGAATATACCATTTCTATTTGACTTTCAAGGCCTGTCCTTCCCTTCTCATCTCATTAATTGTTGAGTCCGGGTAGACCTACATGAAAATGAGAATGTCAGGTGTTTATTTTTCACAAGAGCTTAGTTGTATGTTAATAGTTACTTGTTTAAAAAAAAGTAAAAGGATGAACTTGTGGCTCCATCAAGAAGGCATGGTGTTGTAGTAGAAAATGACCTCTCGGGGCGCCTGGGTGGCACAGCGGTTAAGCGTCTGCCTTTGGCTCAGGGCGTGATCCCGGCGTTACGGGATCGAGCCCCACATCAGACTCCTCCGCAGTGAGCCTGCTTCTTCCTCTCCCACTCCCCCTGCTTGTGTTCCCTCTCTCCCTGGCTGTCTCTATCTCTGTCAAATAAATAAATAAAATCTTTAAAAAAAAAAAAAGAAAATGACCTCTCTATGCACAGTAATTCCTGGACCTGACAACCCCTTCTGACATGGGAACTATGAAGTGCAGACATGGAACATATCAATTCTGATTATATAGTCAGATGTGGAAGCCACAATGACAGCACACTGAATTATCCCAAAGGTTCTTCTCACAAGGTTACTTTGGCTTCCCTTACCAACTGAGAAGCACCAAACCCCATCTGTTGAATTCAGTGTCCCTTCCGGCCATGGGAATAAGTAGGGTGGAACTTGGGTTCCTGTGTCCAACAGAGCCATAACAGTTTGAGTCCCTTTCTTCCCCATCACACCAGAACTGGTGTGTATGGCTTTCAGTACTTTTAGGGACGGGGAGACCTTGGATCCACCCTAATCATCTTTCTCCTTAAAGCACCTGAAGTCAGACTAGAGGGGAAGGCTGGTGTCAGGTAATGTGGAAAGAGACAGTTCTTTCATATCAGTGAACTAGACACACTTGCTCTTGGTTCCAAGCAGCTGCTTAGTTGGGGCTCAAAAAAGGAACTTCTAATGTTGTTGG
Source organism: Ailuropoda melanoleuca (assembly GCF_002007445.2). NCBI lineage: Eukaryota > Metazoa > Chordata > Mammalia > Carnivora > Ursidae > Ailuropoda > Ailuropoda melanoleuca. Next base: position 104,349,287 of record NC_048227.1, on the reverse strand, counting down.
TCCTCCCAAAGACCATCAGTAGCAAGGTCATCATTACAGACACTGTGTACAGCTTTGAGAACTCCTTGACTCAGCACCCACACCCACATTGTCTTTCTCTAGGCTGAAAGCCTTGATGCCCCCACTTCATGGTAACCCCCCTTCTTCCCCTGCATGGAAGAGAATGAATAAGCAACAACCAAGGTACCATTGCTGTAACTTGTCTCAGTCCTGCCTTTCTTCTCAGCTTCATTAATGATCAGGACAGTGGGGACCCTTAGTCCCCCCCTCTTCACTTTGATGAGAGCATTCCCTCATAGATGCCAGAAAGTTTTTTCATATCCCCAGTCCAACTTGTGATCCCTGTTGCCTCTTTCAGAAAGCCATGTTTCTGTCAGTATCCCTTCCTTTGCACAAACTCTCTGGTCTGGGCATGTTTAGGATTTGATATTACCTTACTGACAAATTATCAATTTATGCAGTACTATTTCATGGTTGCTGGTGGAGACATAAGACTTCTGGGTCAGAGACAAAGGATGTTATTACTAAAGTAAAACCAGCAGCATGAGTATCAGTATATTGGTATCATTTGCCTTGCTCCCAAATCCCGTGGCCAGATGGATGCTGTATACAAGGAGTTTGCATTGCAACTGAGAATCTCTGAGCTTGGGGAATTTACTGGTTTTATAGCAAGCAGTAATCAAACCTATTCTTTGTCTAGGGGGCAAGGTTGCCTTATCTCTTATCTGCAAAAGCAATTCTGAGAAATAGGCCCAGGTAAAAAGCAGTCAGACCGTTTGTAGTCTTGACCTGCTCAGTAAGATAGGCAGGATGCAAGAGGCCCAAGGAAGACTGCTTTCCCAGCAAGGCATATCTCTTTTTAGCTTCTCCTTGATGCTGTATCAGAGCAGGCAGGCGCTGTTATTTCCAAAGCCTCCCAGAATGAAGTTAGACCCGTGGCAAAGGCTATTAGATTTTTGGCTTTTGGGTTAGTGAAATAATAGATATTTTCAAAGTTGGGGGAGATTCTGGATGTAGAGAGAAAGATGACATCTTATTTAATTGAGTATTTCATCACTGTTTGGACAATGTCTTAAAGTCCTATTTTGTTGTTTCTAAGGAAATTGGCTCTCTTGCCCATTTCCAATTTACTGAAATGTAAAATTGCCTTGCTTTGTTATTTGTTTTTCTCTAGTACTTAGGGAAATTTTATTTTATATTAACTTTATAAAGGATAATTAAATTAAAAATATGATTTCCACTTCTTTTATCTTTCCTTGCAGACTCTTTCCAGTTTATTTTCTGATGTTAATTAGGGCATAAAATCTATAAGTTTCTAGTGTGTGTGTGTGTGTGTGTGTGTGTGTATGTATTTTCTCAAACATTCATGCCATAAACACTGATTCAGTTTTCTTATGGCACGGTGGATTGAGTCACCAAGAATGTAAAAAAATTAAATGCAGTAATATATATTGTTTTCAGAGTTTCTAGTTTTTATTTATTTATTTTTTAAAGATTTTTTTATTATTTATTTATTTATTTGACAGAGATAAAGACAGCCAGTGAGAGAGGGAACACAAGCAGGGGGAGTGGGAGAGGAAGAAGCAGGCTCATAGTGGAGGAGCCTGATGTGGGCCTCCATCTCAGAGCACCAGGGTCACGCCCTGAGCTGAAGGCAGACGCTTAACCGCTGTGCCACCCAGGCGCCCCTAGAGTTTCTAGTTTTTAAATAGCTGTTTGCTTTTGTTTTTGTCTCATTTGAACCTGTAAATATGTTTTGAAAATTAAATTGTTTAATTTTTGGGGATATCTTCTCTTTCAGAAAGAAAATATGTTACAAAAAATAGTGATGCTGTTTCTTTAATGTGGCAATGAAATCAAATATCTGTGATTTCCACAAAATCAATTCAGATAACTAGGCAAAACTAAAACATTTTTATTTTAGTACTTCACGTTGAATAACCTTTCTAAAAATGTATTCCTTTCTCCTGCCAGTGTACTAAGTAGGCTGAACATTATTGCATATTGCTTTGTTCAGAGAGTGCCTTGTATTCTTTGAGAGCTATCAGTTATCACTAAGCAGTATTACAAGTGTAAAAAAAGAAAAGTAGGTTAACTTAGATGCCTAATGATCCCATAACTTACCTTGAATTCTTTTAGTTTTGCTTAATAAGTAATATTTATATGTTGTATATCCAAAAAGTGAGGCTGCTGGATGTATTTTCCATAGTATATGTCTTTAAGGATTATCTTGATTTTTGTTCTGATAGCCATTATTTACAGCTGGATGGGGAAAATTTTGCTTTCCTAGTTAGGAAGCGTCTTTTATATTTATCAGAGGCTTCTGATAAATGAACTTCTTTGTATTAATTGCATAGCTATTTTTCTTGAAATAATTTTTATGTAGAAAAATCTCTTTGAAAAAAAAATTTTTTTTAAGATTTTATTTATTTATTTGACAGAGATAGAGACAGCCAGCGAGAGAGGGAACACAAGCAGGGGGAGTGGGAGAGGAAGAAGCAGGCTCATAGCGGAGGAGCCTGACGTGGGACTCGATCCCAGGACCCCGGGATCACTCCCTGGCCCGAAGGCAGACACCCAACCGCTGTGCCACCCAGGCGCCCCAATCTCTGAAATTCTTGACACAAGGATGAAATTATTTGGATTATTTTTCTCTGTGATAGCAAAATAAAAGAACTTGTTTTCACACATATAAATTCTATCAAGTATGATTAATAGATTAATATAACATTTAGCTCTTGCTGTATTCTTGAGAATTTAGTTGTGTGTGTGTCTATGAATGATGGATTCTCTTCACATTTTGCAAATAGAAGAGAAAATGACAGGGATAAAAATAGGTGCCCAGTGATTATTGGGAGCTTGTGTTGTGTGTTGTGTTTTAAGTGCAGTACCCTGATCATGCCATTTAATCTTCCCAACCTCCTGGGACACTGTATGGTCCCCAGGTACCCAGGAGGAAATGGAAGCTCGGAGATGTCCCCTGGCTTGTTCAAGGGGATGGTGAGTGGCTGGTGGGGAGTGCTTCCAGCCCAGGCTGGGAGACCTGGAGGTTTCTGCTGCCCAGGCTTTACACTGCACTTTCCTTAATTCCTCCCTCCCCTTTACAAGTCTCTGCTCTGCTTCCTAACAGCACCCTCCCCCACTTTGTGAATCAGTTTAGAGGCTAAAATAGCAGATGAAGCTAAAAAGTTTCTGTGACTTATAACAATTTCCTCCAGAATTATCTTGTTGAAAGTAAATAGCCCATCTGGCTTCCTCTTTTCACAGAGCAGAACTCCTAAGTGAGCTTTGTGACTGAAGCTGGCTGAGTTCCACCCAGGGCGGCTGTTGGCCCTAGGGAGATTAGCACAATCTGTTTCTTCTATTTCTAATAAAGGAAAAGAGTTCCTTCATTTGCCTCTTTAATTCATTGCTTGAGTTTTATGTCCTTCTTTCTCACAATAGTAGCTTTCCTGCTGTGGGGTTTTTTTTTGTTTGTTTTCTTTCTTTCTTTCTTTCTTTCTTTCTTTCTTTCTTTCTTTCTTTCTTTCTTTCTTTCTTCATGCAGNGTTTTTTTTGTTTGTTTTTTTTCTTTCTTTCTTTCTTTCTTTCTTTCTTTCTTTCTTTCTTTCTTTCTTTCTTTCTTTCTTTCTTCATGCAGGTAAAATGGAAACTACATAATAAAGATATTTTGGTACAAGGACACTACAATGAAATAACATTAAAACTTACATTTTAAGACCATCGCTTCAGGTTGTTGGCTGTGTGACTCTCATTGATTAGCAGGAGCTGGAGGGGATGATTGAGAAGCTGTGTTTCTGCTGCTGCATTCTGTACCTACTCTCTGAATAAGTATGAGCCCTTAGTGTTCTGCTCTAGAATCCGCAGGAGTCAAACAGCTAAGCTCTGCACAACCTTCGAGTTTACCTCTAAGTACCTTAATTTAGCTCCCTGTGTTTACTTCTGAGAAGCAGCAGGGATGATCCCTCTGGCCCTGATAATTACCTTCCAACAGGGCAGACCCAGGGTTACAGAGTAGGACTTAAAAATGGAACCTGAGTTTTCCCTGGCCAAGAAAATAATTTGATTCTTTGTGTCTCAGAGCAGATGAGATCTTGTTAACTTTATAAGCTGTTAAATGTGTTATTTTAATTTTTAATTTTCTTTTAGAACCAGGTTTCAAGTCCTCATACCATGTTTGATAATGTCTTTCCATGACTGACAGCTGTTCTCCAGATCTCATTTATTTTTTTTTTTTTAAAGATTTTATTTCTTTATGCGACAGAGATAGAGACAGCCAGCGAGAGAGGGAACACAAGCAGGGGGAGTGGGAGAGGAAGAAGCAGGCTCATAGCAGAGGAGCCTGATGTGGGGCTCGATCCCATAACGCCGGGATCACGCCCTGAGCCGAAGGCAGACGCTTAACCACAGTGCCACCCAGGCGCCCCCAGATCTCATTATTTTGAGGAAAGAGTTCAAAAAAGCCAGTTCCTTGCCTCATAAAGGCCTGATATTGCTCACAAAATGTCAATTCAGAGATAGGGATACCTAGATTTTATACTGAGAACATGCCTCCTTAAAGAAGTAGTGCTACTAGGTCCTACTTGATGAAAGGCACTTCTGATGAAAACAGTGGGATTTCAGGCCCAGAATGTTTGGACTGGGCCTGCAGTCTTAAATTTACATCTACAAAATTACAAGTGCAACTGATATTGCCATATAGCTGTTTCTAAAATCATGTTCTTCGGAGGGAGCAAAGAGATTTTTCAGAGACATCACTTAAAGGGCTGGGCAGGAGAGGAGACAGTGTAAGGAGGTGACTGACCCTAGATCCTGGTCTTTCTGTGCCCTAGATCACGCCACGCCCCACTGTAAGCACCCTGTTAGTGCTTGTCTGCCATCTCGCGGGCTTGCACTGTGTGAGGAGGGCACCCGTGACAGACATTAAAAAAGTTAGAAGGGCCAATTTCTAGAACTTCTTACAAAAGCCTTATTTTAACATTCTCATTTTTGTGCTAACGATAGCAAATTAAAAAAAAAAAAAAGAACATTGCCTACAAAATAATATGTAAAGTACATTTTTACCTTTGAAACTCTGCATTTGTTGGTATGTTTTTAGTTTTCAATATAAATTTCTATGCACTTGGTAAATACAATAAAATTATTTGAGATAGTTTAAAGCTGGTTAATGCAAGTACTGTTTTTCTTGTACATTTTTTAAAATATAAATAAAATATGAACTCCTCTTTGTTTTACAATTCAAACGTGGCCACCTTTGAGTACTTGCTGATGCAAGATCCTACCAGGCCTTTCATATGCAGTAACTAATGAGAACATAGTTCTCATAATCCCTATATGCAGATGAGGAAGTCTAGCCTTTTCTATTTAGTACATATTTATATTTATTCATGAATATTTATAAAATATCATTGACAATATCTTAGTTGATTATGCTTTGAGAAGTCATATTTAACCCACACATTTGGACCTCAGAATGCATTTCTCTTAAAAACATTTTAAGGTGTCTGTTTAGCAAAATAGTCCAGTGAGCTTTGATGTACAGTTTAAATATGACTAATGGGTCTAGAATGGTCTGAGGCATTCATGTATCTTAATTATGTTATTGGAAACCTAAGATAGAAGACTGAAGCTGGGAATTTGGGTAGTAAAGATCTAGCTTCCTTCCTGATGTGTAGTCTAAGAGTCTGGGGGGAGAAGTGGCAGGGTTTGTGCATGGGGAGGAGTGCAGGTACAGAGGCCTTGGTTCCCTAAAGGAATGTTAAGGCATTTGTTTCTCCAGAGTGAGTAAGGGACAGGCAGGGCTAGGTAGGGAGAGATAGGTAGGGGGCTATGTGGTCAGGCTCACAGAAATCCTCAAAATGCAGAGATGTAAGGAAACGAGAGATAAGGGAATAAGTCAGACCACCCTGCCCTAGGTGTCAGAGGGGGGTCTTTTTTTATGACAGTTACCTATGACCAACAAAGAATAACCAGACCCTAAAAAGAAGTAAGGCATTAAAGATGTTATCACCAGTCCTTACTCAAACCAAGATGTCACAAGAATGTTAAGGCCACAAGCTCCCTGGTCAGTTCTAAATAAAAGACTGTCATTGGAGGCCCCCGTTGGCAACCCTGTCAGGATTCCTCTCACTCCTGAGAGCTTTTTCTGTATCCTTGCTTAATAAAACTATCACTTTCCACACTCTCCTTTATCTGTGAGATTTATTCTTCGATTCCAAGAGACAAGAACCTAGCTCTCCCACCTCAAGAGCACCTCCCTGGGTGGATATTCTGATTACAACTTCCTGCAGTCTATCCCTGCCTCATGGCACTGGGCCCCATGGGCCCAGGCGGAGTGTCCCACCAATTTGGGCTGACGTTGTCTTCACACTCTGCTCTCACTGTTTCAGACCACTGAGGCTCTTCAGATTTCCCCTCTGATGCTAATGAAAGAGTATACCCGGTCAAAGAGGTGAATCTGTGTCCCAAACTTATCTACCCCCAAGCCTCTTGTATAAGGCATTTAATGACAGAGCAACCCCTCTTCATCCCAGCGCTATGTGTGGCTGCAGACAGAAGGGCCACATGCACTGTGAGCCATTGCATCCCAGCCTCTGGGAGAATGCTGGCGTACAGTTGACGCTCAAATGTAATAAATCATGAAGGAATAACTAACATACTCTAACACCTCCACACTTTACTGACAGCTAAAATAACCGCAGTCCTGTAAGGATAATCTAAGCGGAAAATATTTGCCCACCACAGTGTGTGTGGATTCTGCATTCCAGTTGCTTTAGTTCATGGTCAAGAGCCACCCATTACTGGATAGTGACTGGGGCAGGAGCCTCGCCTCCATAGTCTTGGCCTCCTTCATCTGCAAAGTGGGGATAATGTTCTCTACCTCTTTGGAGGTCTTGAGGATTAAATAGAATGTTCTTAGCCCAGTGCCTGACCCATACTTAAGCTACACAGTTGGCGTCTGTGAAAGATATGGAAAAATAAAGAGTAAATCAGAGCTGGTCTATATTATGTTAATCTGCATATCTGTTGCTGGGATTGTGTTCATTGTGTCTCTTTTCCAGGTGTTTAGAAATATGTATTTGTTTTTACCAGCAGGATTTAAGACACAGAATTGAACACTATAGTTATGAGTTAACATGAATTAGAGATAAGGGATGAATAGAAAATGTTGAAGTTCAACATGGTAGAGATAACATTCTTATAATTTTTTTTACATGTATTAATTTTTTTTTATTTTTTTAAAAAATGGAGATTTATTTATTTATTTTTATTTATTGTAATTGTCTTTCACTAGGATTCTCAAATAGAAAGGTCAGAAACATAATCCCTATACTGTTTTTCAATTCAGTAGTTTAATGTTTGTCTTTATCTTTTAGGCACTTGGCAGTCTAATACTGAAGTCTGTTTTCTAAAACTGTATGGAAAGCTTGAAGAGTTCCTCGTAGAGAGATAAGATGTAAAGTACTTTTCCTGGTAGTCCAACGCCTAGAATATTATTGAAATGTACAGTAAAATCTTAGGTAAATCTTTCAATATTCAGTGAAAGTTGGGTCATTTAGTTTTTACATAAATGATTTTTAAAATTGGCTTTTAGTATGCCTTTATGGTTAAATCAGTCCCGTTAGATATCAATCAACAATGTACAGGCAATGAAGCCTTTCTCTGACACTGACTCATTAGGAAAGCTCATTTAAGGAGTTAAACATCTCTCACTTGTCAACACTGAGATAATTATGCACTATTAATTCTCAGTCATTTCAAAAAGTGCTATTTTAAAACTATTCATTTCATCAATCCTGAGAACCAGGATAAGGTAGACAGCCTGCTGTAAACCAATTTGAGATGTGATTACACTGCTTTATTCCTGCAATGCACGAATCAGAAAGTTGATTTAATGTGAATACAGCTTTTGAAATGTTTCTTACTTCATTTTAAGAGATGAATATGATCAGGCAACCTTGAGAGGACAAAGGAGTTGATGTAGAAGAAAGGAGCTTTAATTTATTCTGCCTTTCGCAGAATCAAGGTGGCAGGTGGGGAGGGCTGAGGGAGAAAATCAGGAAATGGTACTTTTCTTTGTCCTTTTATCTAAATGAAGCCTTTGTATGTATCCGCTCTCCGCATAGCATATTATCAGCTGAGAGTTGGAGTTGTTTTTGCTTCTTTACATGACCATCTATGGAGGAACTAGAATATGAATTTTTCTAAATAGAGGAGTTTTGTTTCTTTTTTTTTTTTTTAAAGATTTTATTTATTTATTCAACAGAGATAGAGACAGCCAGCGAGAGAGGGAACACAAGCAGGGGGAGTGGGAGAGGAAGAAGCAGGCTCTCAGCAGAGGAGCCTGATGTGGGGCTCGATCCCATAACGCCGGGATCACGCCCTGAGCCGAAGGCAGACGCTCAACCGCTGTGCCACCCAGGCGCCCCGAGGAGTTTTGTTTCTTAACTACTTAAAGTTACTGGTGGAGGAATGATTTTAAATAACTAGATAATCAATCCATCATGGCAGATATTTGGAAACATTGATCTCAACATCCTGCAGAGTGTGCAGGGCTTGAAGTTTATTAATATGCAGACACAACTGTTATTGTATAAAATTTCAGTTCTGCAGGCTGATTACTAATTTCTTGACCTTGTAGAATAATCATCGAGATTATTTTCAGTTATTTTAAAGACACATCAATTTGTGGAAGAACCTTAGTTTTACAAAGACATTATAATATGGTTTGATTTTTAAGCACTTTGTTTCATAGAAGATACATGCAAATTATTTACAAGTGAAACAATTATCCACATGTAGTCATGTGCTTCTGTTGGTTTTATTTTATGGTGTGTGTGTGTGTGTGTGTGTGTGTGTGTGTGTCTGTCTGTCCGTCTGTCTTTCTGGAGATAAAGAAGAACGTGGTTCTAAAGCTGTAATTTTGCTAACCCGAAATACCAGTGATAAAATTTGAACTGATTTTGATGTTTGAACTGTTGAGTCTGGCTGTGCACTGAGCTAAAGAAAAACAAAAAACCAGACAAACAAAAAAACTTGTTTGTTTATTCTTGACTTTCCAGGCTGTCTTTTTACCTTGTTTCAAGACTTAGGTAAATTATGCAGGTGTGCTGGACTTTTGTATATGCTGATTCGTTTTTTTTTTTTTTCACATTTAAATTATTGCTAGTTTAAAAAGTTACTCTTGTAGTAGGTTTAATTCTAGTGCTGACCCAGTGAGTCAATTTTTTAAAATACATCTCTGATTTTAAAAATTACTTTTAAATTACTTAAGACCCTTATTTGTGATTCTACCAAGATTCTGATAAAAGTCCATTTCCATTTTTAATTCTTGCCTTTATGTGCAAGTATTAAATAAATATTATAGTGTAAGATCTTTTATAAAAGTCTCTTCTTAGAGAACCTTTTTTAAGCATTGCTTTTTAGGACAAACCAATAGCTTTTTTTCTTCTTCATTTCAATTATAATCAGATTTGATTTTGACTTGCTCACCAATGGATAGTAAATAAAAATGATATTAGTTTAACTTTACTGGGTATATCTGAATGAATATTAGTCCTTGGATTTTACTGGTTAGCATCACAGATTCCTTTATTCAGCAAGCTTGTATGGATCTCCAAGGAGGGCCAGATCCCAGTTTTTACAAATCAAAACAATTTTACATACAGATTCTGCTGTTTAGAATCTTGTATTTAGTTGGAGAGACAAATCATAAGTATGTAAAACAGTTATTAGGAACATATGCCATGAGGCATTTAGCAAAAGAAAAACAGCGTAAATTGGAGTGATTATTTACTCATCAAGGGATGAGTCTCGAGTTGGACCTTGAAGAATGTATAGCATTTGTAAAATTGAGAGGAATAGAAAGAATAGGTGTAAAGGATGTGTGATTAATATCAGTAAATTGCGTTGAAGGATGGTTAGGAAATCGGTCAGTTTGAAGTAGAGACTCATACAGAATCAAAGTGGGTTTCAAAAAAACAGACTAGGAATTAGGAAGGAAGGGAAAGATATTAACATTTAATACCTAGTATTTACTGGGTGTTTAATTTGAATTATGCCACTTAATTCTCAAAATATAATCCTGTAGTTTGATGTTGTGGTCCTGATTTTACAGTCAAGGAAGCCAAATCTTAGAAACTTGCTGAAGGCTGCCAAATGAAGAAGTGGGTGGAGTTCAGATGTGAATAGTCAAGTACAAAAAATGGTGGACACAATCGCGATTATCTGCTATTTTTGCAAATCAAACATGCTGTCATCTCTTTTTCCCAAATCAGTTTCTTCCAACTTATTTTTATTAATGACTGTCATTCTTCCAATCGCTCAGGCTTAAAACATTGGAGTAATTTATGTTCTTAAAATTAGCTTTTAGTTCATATAGAATGTTTGAAATGCAGGAAGAAATAGACAAGGGATAGATGAAACATTAAAACACTTTTCTTATTTATCTGTTACTATATTAAGCCTAATTTATTGGTGATCTCCAGTGTAGTGTATCTACTAATCATGTTCTGCAACTGACTAGTTGTTTAGTCAGGGCTTCATCACAGTATTTAGGAAGAGTTGATCCAGTCATGTAATCTGAACCTTTTTGTCACAATATGGCAGATTTTTTGGCACATTTTTTCCTCTGTATTTCAGCATTTAATTATATATTGATTTGAATTGATTTTTCCTTCATTGTAGGTCTTCCCCCCAATAAGATTCTAAAAAGGCAAGGATTTTTTAGTATCTTCTCCATACTTTGGCTTGTCACTTGGAAGTTACAAATCTGCTGAATTATAAAATGTATAATGATCTGAAACATATTGACATATAAGGCCCCTGTAGCCTTGTTTCTATTCTGGTGGTTATATATATAGCTAGTACCAGCCATCACCTAATCCTGAACCATTCACGGGAGTGATTTAATAATATTTGCAAAATGATTAGCACAATCCTTTTAATAGACATTGAAGAGCTCTTCAAAAAATGTTGAAGTACCATTGTTTCTGAACTCCATCACTGGGTCTGGTTTAGAGTACCTCTCTCTCTGATCAAGAAACCACCTATACATTGTACAGATTCTAGCAGTTCCTTGGGGCTTAGGTAGGAGTAAAATTTAAGGTATTCTGCTTCCAAGTATGAGGAACTAAAGCCCTACTGGAATTCCCTCCCCCCCAAAAGGAAAGAGCTAGAAAAACCTGGACATAATAAAAAAAAAAACAACTGCCTGGAGGTACTGGAGAGTGAAGAGAAGCAGAAAGACTGGTGCCTAGTGCACACTGGCTTGGAGGAGGAGGAGATAGGAGGCTATAGAAGTAGTTTTCAATCACAAAAGCTTGTAGCCTGGGGCCAAGTACAGGACCTTTGGATATACAGGGCACAGGGGAAGAAACGGTCTTCCTTGCCAAGGCAGCCAGAAAAGTGAAGCCCTCTGGCTTTGGGAGCCACAGTCTTTAGGGCTTGACGGGAGTCTTCATGCTCATGTGATGGTTCTGGAACTCCAGCCAGCATTTAGAATTACAGGTAGGAAGAGAGGAGCAAAGGACTTACAGCAAAAAGTAGGGAACCAGCTTATCTATCCCCTTATAAAGGGCTTTTCCCACAGTCCATCAGTGACTTCTGCTTACATCTTGGTAATAAGGACTGTGTTGCATGGCCAACCTTGACTGGAAAATATAGTTTTAAAAATCTAGGCACATCGTCACACCACCCCCCCCCGGTGATTATATCAGGGTTCTATTAGCAAGAAGAAAGGGAAACGAGGGACTAGGCAACCAGCAGGATTTGACATAGTTACAGGTGCTTTATATATGCCTATACATGCCAAAACCTACCATCACATCTGCTGAGATGTTCAAGCAGGGAAGGGAAAACCTTCCCTTATGTGTCAACACAGGCTTTTTCTTAACATAAACAGATTCCTCCGAGTTTCCTAGGATTGCCATTCCCAAGCACAGGTGAGACAGCTTAGGAAAGTATGTATGTGTCATGTTTGTATTCTTCATGGCTCATATGCTTCCTGACTTCCCATCCTCGACTATGCCCTTCTTCCTCTGCTGTGGTGTGAGACCATCATTTATCCACTAGAATGTAGAAGAGGAAATGGAAAGAGACTGGGAATTTTTATTTTTAACAAGTACCCCTCCCTCAAGAAATGGTATTATCAGATTATTGACTATCTACTAAAAATGGGTAGATATGCAAAAATTGATTCATAAACTTCCTTAATAGCTTTTGAAGTTTCTCAATAGGTTCGCACTGAACTTCAACAAAAGCTCGCACTGTTACTTGAACAGATGCTTCCCAACTTTTTGCTGCCGTAGCGCACGTAGAAAACACTGCTGCTTCTATTTTTCTATTTCTGCTGTTGATGTTTGTCTGTCTTTAACTTTCTGTTGTAGAAATATAAAACATTTTTATTACTGAAAGCATGAAGGCTATGCAGAAGTAGGGAGAATGGCATAATGAACTCCCACGTGCTGTCCATCCGACTTGAACCTCCTCATTCTGTATCTCACCCCCTTCCCCCACACCTAGACTGTTTGGAAGCAAACATATGGATTCTGAATTGAACAATCTGTTAAAAATAATTAAGAGACAGTGGAACATATTTAAATACTAATTTTATATTAAGAGAATATTGTTAAGTTTTTGGGGTGTTAATGATATTTTTGTATACTTTAAAATAGTCCTTACCTTTTAGGAATATGTTCTGAAGTATTTATGGATGGAATAATATAATCTCAGGGATTTGCTTAAAATTTGCTTTTTTGAAGTCCTTCCTATCACAGATTCTTTGAGTAAACAGTTCAGTGAATCCAGTGTCTAATTTCCCCACAAATGGATGCTTTTCCAAATGGCTTTTCTATTCCCAGCCATTGAGCCTAGTCAGGGCACAGGAAAAAGTCCACCAACTTTTAAACTAAGCTTCAAGAGGAAACCCACAAGCAAAACAGGGCTTGAACTTGCTTGTCTTCTTTCTCTCATCAGATGGGCTTTCCCCATGTTTGCAGAACCACATCTTCCTTAGGATTTAGAATTGAACTCCTTGTCTTCAAAAACTACGATTTTAATGATCTGCCTCCTTAATTGTGGTTGTTTTCCAATTTTTGTTTTTTTTTTTTTCATAATATTTAGCAGTCATTGCTACTGGGATCTTTTGTCTTTATTTTATTTTTCTCTCTACCAGTCTCTCTCTCTCTCCCATCCTCCTCTCTCTTCAGAGTGTTTTCTGTAATCAGTGTATTTGTAGAAAAGAGTGACGTTTACCAAACACCTTGCGTCAGTCGCCACAGTAGGTAGATGCTCATTTAAACTTCAGAATAGCCATACATTCTGCTTGTTCCCGTTGTGTTAAAATTAACCTTAGGCTGAGAGGTCAAAACTGCCCAAGATCAGGAGTCGTTAGGAGGTTAGTCAAGATTTGGACTCTAGTTTCTCTGACTCTAAACTGCATGTACTTCCAATTCTATCATATATTACTAGTAATGCTTTTTAATATTTCTAAATATTGCTAGGAGCCTGTTTAATTTATGTAGTTATAACTTATGTTTTCCAACCTGGGACCAGTTGTATTTTGCTGATTCAGAATTGATTTCCTACATTGTGAAAAATCCCTGGGAGTCTCTCTGAACTTAACTTTTACATTGTCCTCTTTAAATGTACAAATGACGTGGCTGGGGAATGGAGACATACCCACTCCCAAAGGTCAGAAATAACATCGAATAGTAGAGTTTTACGAAAAATTTCCTGTTGAATTGATGGAGCAGTGAGTGAGGGAAAATATACTGTATGAGTAAAGACATAGAATGTTTTTGCAGATCTAATTTTATAAAAAAAGTCATGTCCTGGCATTTTTAAATGGGGCTATAAATTTAGTAATATTTCAGTAGCAATAACAGGATGTTAAATACGACTCTTCATTCCTGAAATTTTAGGTTTTCTTAATGATAGTTACCATTACTGAGAGCAACCAACCTTGAGAGTGTATTTAACTTAGATTTTGAATTAATGCTTGATATGACTTCAATTTCTGTGACCCAGAAATATTGACGTGCTAATTTTCTGAGTTAAAAACTTTCTTTTTATGTCTTTGTCCTTGCTTAAATGGGCAAATGCTGGCTAAATGTCTTGGAGAATACAGTATTTTCAGGAAATGACAAGAAGTATTGATTTACCTTATTCTTCTTCCCTCAAGCAGAACAGCCATAAAATATGTTCAATTTCTTCTCATTTCTGTCTGCAGATGACACTGACTTGTGGTGTGAGAGTGTGGTGTGGACGTGATGGGACATACTGACAGTTACTACCGTTTGACTTCAAAGCTTTAGAGCCAGAAAGCATACTGACAAGCCCAACTACAACTTTATTCACTTAATTTTTGTGGCACTAAATTTTATTTGTTAGTTATAAAAATGAATGTAGGCCTGACAGAAAATCCAGATAAGGACGGTTCCTTTTGGACTAAAGCTTCACATTTAACATGAAACCTGCTTTGTTTGGATCTATTTTGGAAAACTTCACAGCTATTTAACATGGGATGTATCATTACATTTCAAAAAGGTATCATTAAAGGGAGTTAAATTCAAATCAAGTTAAATAATTCTGTATCAGATACTGATTTTTTTTTTTAAGGATGAAAGGTTAAAATTTAACTTAATATGACTTGTATACAATTTTTCAGTATGTTCTTAGGTTATTCACAGGGCAATGAACTCTTCCAGGACTATAAATTCTCTTAGGAGTGATACAATTAATTTTGAGTAATTTTAAGGGGTTCTCTAAGCTTGGAGGTGCCCTTCTGCTCACTTGCCTCTAGGAGCACTTGTGCAAATAGACACGTTTCCAAGGCCTCCATGAAACCCATCCATCAAGCATGCTTATTCTTCTCTTTAGTTCTGAGTCTGAAGGCCTCTTCTTCTCCTGATTGCTGTGATTATCACCCTTATCTCTGGCATGTAGAATGAGAGAAGCTGTCAGGATTAACCTACTGATTACAGCTATTGACAGAAATGCCTCCTAGAACTCCTCCATCTACAAACACCAAGTTTCTTCAGTCTTTATCCCTGGAGCTGCACAAGGTCAATAGACATGTTTTTGTGGGGTGGGGGGTAGAGTATATTCAGTAACATATGTGTATCATTAAAATTCTTGTGCAGTCTGAATTGTCTGACTTTACCCTGGTATCTGCTTCTTGTTTGATTCTTTCGGTCACTATGAACCTCTTCAAATACCTCTTTTAAAACAGCTGCAATTAAACCTTATTAGGCATCAAGAGTTCTGAGATCCAGGGTGGTGATTTTCTCTATTTTGAGAGATCTGTGTGTCAATAACCAAAGTTTCTAGAAGCAAAAACAGCTATTGGTGTCTTATACTTTGGTTATAGAAGAATGAAGTCTAATGGTTGGATAATTCTCCTTTTCTAAGTTGGGTCCCTTTAAAACATTTGGGGAAGGGATTATCTAGTGATGGTGATCACATCGGGTGCTGTTCCCCTCCTTGCATCTGTTATAGACAGCTTTTGGTACAGCTGCTCATTGTCAGCCTAAAACCATGTGAAGAGAAAAACCTGAAAATAAACTCTCAGTATCTTTCATTGCCAAAAGCAGAACTAACAACGTGCCTCTTTGATTCTTAGACCTCTGTGATGAATGTTTGGATGGATTAGCACCTTATCTCTACTGAGGGAGGGTACAGTGTTAGTGGCAGATGTTGTAAGGCGATGAATAAGACAAGATGGGTCAGAAAGAAAGGCAAGATGGCTGCTCTAGGCAGGACCTTGTGGGGCACATAAATCTTACAGGGTTGAATTTATGAAGCACATTAATCTCTTACCTGAAAAATAGTCATCAGGTAAATAAGCGGAAAATGATCTAGTTTGCAGTTGGTCAGTCTCATTCATTCATTTTATATTGGTTCCTGTAATTGGTTTACATTTCAGAAGCTTCTGCTTTTTTTTTTTTTTTCCGATACAAATTATATGAGCTTATTCTTTCTGTGCATTTATTTCCACCAAGACCTGAAGTCGATTAAACTTAAGAGGCTCAGTGGTTATTGGATATGTGAACAGAGTGGTCATGACCAAGGAATTGGATAATAAGGCTGGTTGAGATACTTGAGGGAAAAGAGAATCTAGTTTAAGCCTGGGGTCCCCAAGACCACCCTCAGTTCTAATTATTTGCCTAAAGTACTCACATAACTCAGAAAAGCTGTTATATTCACAGTTATGGTTTATTGCAGTGACAGATACAGATTAAAATGAGCAAAAGGAATATAGGGCGGAGTACAGGCGAGACCATGAGCAACCTTCCAGTTGTCTTCTCCCAGTGGGATTTTGTGACAGTGCTTCATTCTCCCAGCAAGGATGTGTGACAACATGTGTGGATTATTGTCAACCAGAGAAGCTTACTGAGCTCGGTATCTAGGAGTTCAGTAGGCAAGGGTCACCAGGATGGCTGACCTAAGTAACTCTGTCTCCAGGCCCTCCAGAGGTCAAACTGATGGTTGGTCCAGGGCCTACCTGAACAAAAATGGATGTTTACCATAAATCACATTGTTAGCATAAACTATGTGGTGTGGCTCAATGCTTCAGGTAATAAAAGATGCTTTAGTATTATAAGGGCTTAGAGGTGGTATCCCAGGAGCAAGGAAAGGGCCAGTCCTTTATTTGAGAGTAGGCAGAACTTGAATACCTGAGCCTGCTAAGTTACACAGCATAGCACAAGTCTATGCTAATGCACAGGGCAGTGAAATCTGAGTTGAACTGTCTGGAAGAGGTCTTAAAAACAAACGTCAGTGATCAGAAAGGGGTAGAAACCTGGGAATAAGCAACACAAGCATATGGCTAATCGCTCAGACTATAGTTAGAACCAGAGTCCCAAGTAGAAGGGCAGATCCAATGTAGTTTGTAGACTCATTCTGGACTTCTGGTTCCAGGAAACCAGTAACAATAAAATCTTTGTAACTGGACACTTATTTCTTAAGCTGAGCACCTGGATCCTTCTGTGCCCTGTACCTGAAGCCAGAATTGGGGTAGGACTCAGACAAAGAGCTGTAGTGATGTTGCAGTGGAAGGTGGGGTTAGGGAGCTCTAGCAAACGTCCTTGCTTAACAACCTTTATCTCCTCAAAATGATGCCAAGACAAGTACTTTCATTGCCACTCACTGGTGCCTTTGAGGGGGAATCCCTCAAAATTTCTGTAATAATGGCCCATTTCAATGTTAGCTGTTTATAAATCTCTAGGCCTCGGTTTTCTGTTTTGTACAGTGGGAAGGAGTGACTACATCATTTCTAAGGCTTCTTCCTTCCGTAATATTTTGCAATTTTGTGCCTCAAGAAAACCTCCCATCAATTAGGTTTCTTATTTTTTTCATGGCATTACCTTGTTTTCTTCAGTTTTTCTTTGCATTCTCCATCTTGGCTTGGCTACTTCTTTTTTCTAAATAACAAACATTCCTTATAGAAATATAAATCCTGCTGTATTACTGAAGTAAGGGTGGGGACAAGTTTAAGGAACTCCCAAACTTAACTGAAGCCATAGCTCTCTACCGGATGAACCTTATAGCTTGGCTGAGGGATTGTTAGCATGACCTCTGGAGATTTCTGGGAAACCAGTTCCTGTTCTGATTCCGTAGAAACACAAAGTTCAGGTAAGTGCTTAGACCAGGCAGCTCACGTTTAAAGGGATTGAAGATGGTTCATTAGCACTAAATTTGTTTCCTTTCCTCCTCTCTCTCTTTCTCTACTCTCTTTCACCTCTCTTTCTCTCTCAGTAGATACTTATTATGTGCCTGCAGTGTGCCAAGCACTGATATAAGTGAATGAAACAAAAACATATCCCTTCCCTCAAAGAGCTTATAGGATCAAATTGTAAAATACATATGGTAGATATTGATAGTTTTGTGGAGAGAAATAAAAACCAAGAAGAGGGATAGGGAGTGTGGACTGGGAGTGGGCCTTACCTCACAGAATCAGAGTCTGGAGAATGAAGGGAATGAAGGGACAGCTGAGTCCTGAGCTGCTGGTGGTGGCTGGTGTAAGCAGAGGTAGGGTAGGGCATGGATGGACTGGCCTTGGTGTGTTAGTGATGGCAGAGACTTGGAGTTGCGGAGGACGGGGCAGAGGAAAGAGAGGGAGGGTACGCTTTTCCAGAGCTGTGCACATTTCTGGATTTCTTCTTCAGTCTTTCATCAGCAAGTGTGTGTTTGTTTCCGGATATACTATCCCTTGCATATCATGTAACATGTAACTCCACAATCACCCAGGAAAGTTGGACCTGTCCTGAGTAAGGAGGCTTCTGGAACATATTCAGTCTTTAGATCTGGGCCAGGAGATACTGGCCTTGATCCCCGAGGTCTCATGTGCCCTCACCTGGATGGAGGCACCATTTGCTCTAGGCCACAGGAGCTGGAAATCAGCTTGTCTCTGTCTGAGATGGTGGTACTGATTTCTCTGCTGCTGGGTATTCTGACTGTGCTGGCTTTCTCGCGTCCTTCAGCTCATAACTATACAAAATATGCCTAGTGAGCCGATGGTGGTGCAAGAAGCTAATTTAGCAAGTTATGACTAGTTTTTATTTTTTAATGGAATAGAATAGGATAGAAAGGAGAGAACTTCTCATCTAGAAACATCTGTATGGTTTCACGAAATTGTAATTTCACTTAAGTACTTGTGAATGTATATGTATATGTGTCAGGTTGTGATGTAAAATATACTTCTTACTGTGTTTTATGATTAAAAAAGAAACAAGCACAACAGCTCTGAAAGCCGCTGCCTTTAGATGTGTGAGCTCCATCTGTGTGACCAGTGGCTGTGTCCTGTCTTCCTGTACCTACTACTGACATTTGTCAATACAGTGGTTGTGCATTCACCGTTTCCAGCTGTCAGTTCTCATTCATGGGATTTCTGTATAGAATCTGCTAATGCATTTTTAGCTGGAACAGACAAAAAGAATGACTTCAATCGAAGCAGCCATGACAGCCTCTAAGTATGTGTTCATAATTCTCAGTATCTTATCTACCTCTGACGAAGCAGATTTTTGTGATTTGTGCATATAGACACACATGGCCTTTAAAGAAAATGCTACTACCTATTTACTTATGAGCCCAACAAGGAGGGAGGATGTGGATGCAGAAAATTGGGAATGTCCAAACTATTTGCATGGCATATTTGTCTTTTCCCTGTCAGGGTGCCCAAGGCTACTGCTGTTTCAGGGACATAGGGCTACCCTCGTTCCCATTGTTTATCAGTGGTACTGACTACAGTGATATAGGTTGGATTCGTTTCTTATTCGTTTCTTATCACTACAATGATATAGGTTGGATTCATTTCTTCTTTCCTGATAAGCACTGGTTTTGAATTAAGACTGAAATGAGAATAATGCATGTACAAGTACTTTGTTAACTGGAAAACATTAAATGCGTTTCTCCAGATGTGTTCAATGAAACACTAGTTTCTAGAACTTTTAATGGTTTGGTAAGGTTATCGGTCAACTGAGCTTCAGAAACATGGGGTTAAGAAAGTTAATTTTTTTTTTTTAAATTTAAGTAGGACTTCACAGAGCCTTTAATAGGATAAACACATTTTGATTCTTCAAGTGTTGTCCAAACTTCTTTAACTGTAAACCCTTTTTCCTTGAGTTATCTAATGGGATAGACTGGAGGAGCACTGCATTTAATCATATCCACTATTATTATCTTGAAATCTTGAGGCTGTACTTTTTTTCCTTTGGGACATACTCTTGAAATTATACAAAAAGTTGACATTTTCTGTCACTAATCTGTTATGCAACATTCCTATAGCTCTCTCTATTATGAGATAGTCACATGTATTTTTCATTCTCTGAAAAAAGTAATTAAAGTATCTGGTGCTAAAATATTTCATATTTATTTTAAGTTTGTATAAATTGAGAAAAATATCTGTACTTTTATAATTATTTGAAATGCTCTAACTTTACATTTATAATTATGTCTGTAGGTATAGGAAGGGATTTTACTAAAGGAAGCTCTTTGTGTATATGTGAAAAGATTCCCTATTTATTATCTAGTGCTTATCACATATGGAGAATAAATAACATATTCACTTTGATTTTGGTGAAATTCTTTCTATTCTGAAAGAGGTCAATAGGAGGACATACTCCAGGTAAATGATTATAATATTGCTAGTGAAGACTCAATTTTTGGAGACATCTCATCCTTCTTGACCAAGGTTATTCATTGACAAAGGCTTAACGTTCAGTGTGGAGAGAGGTCTATTAATTGTATTTGGTACCCATCAAATCTGAAGAATTTAAAATTTGTAATTATCACTTAAAAAAAAAAGCGTTTTTCAAAAAGATCCCATAATTTCTCTACTTTTTCTGTCCTGGGGCATTTCATTAGTAAAAGAAGAAATAAAGATGAACATCTGATTAGACATAGTTAGATTCCCATTTGTGCCGCAGATTCTGAAGATGTCGATTTCAAGTAAGGGATGAAAGCAGTATATGGTTGTAGTATCATATTTTTCCCAATTTGATCTGATCTGTTATTTATTATTACTAAGAAATTTAGTCCTTTACAGGTTGTCTCAAAGCCTTTTCTTAGTCTTGAGCAGGTTGTCATTTATATAGTGATTTTGATGATAAATTTCTATTTATTTTGTATGGAATAAATGTAAGGTATCCCCCCCTCCAACCCTCAAATTGATTCAGTCTTGCTAATGTGTGAAAGCGATTCCTTTCCCTTGATGATCCTTTCCCAGGGAGTACACTGATAGTGCTTTTAGCTAAGAGGCACAGAGCTCAGCATGAGTGCAGGCTCCAAAGAATGGCTTAGGTTCGGGTAGCAGCCTCATTGTTCACTGGCTGTGTGTCTGGTCAAATTACTTAACCATTCTGTGTCTGCTTGGTTCTCCATCTGTGAAATGGAGGTAATGACAGTACCTACGCTGTGGAGTTATTGTGAGCCTTACAAATGTGTTCATCTATGCAAAGTGCTTAGAATGGTACCTGGCACATATAGTGAGACTCAGTCAATGTTAGGCATTATTATGTTTAGCTAGAGCAAGGTTGCTTTTTACTGATATTCTGAAAGTTCAAACTGCTTGAAACCTAATTTGTATTACATTCTAAACAATATCAAGTGTATTTCCTCAAATACATCTTCAAGAAAAAAAAAATGAATGCTCTGATTTAACCAACAAGAATGTCTTCCATTTACAGGGAGGAATATATCCTCTCCTGAGTCGTCTGATTTAAGCCATGGGTCGGTCTAAAATTCGAGACCACACCCCCCACATGCATGTTTGGCATAGCGGTATTTTGTTTCAGTTTTGTTTTGTATTGTTTTTGAGATGCTTTCAAACAGGACATGCAATCACAGGCCACAGGCTTTGCCATGTTCTTAAAGNTGATGTGGGGCTCGATCCCATAACGCCGGGATCACGCCCTGAGCCGAAGGCAGACGCTTAACCGCTGTGCCACCCAGGCGCCCCTTTGCCATGTTCTGCCACATTAAACTCTAGCCTGATTGTCCCTTTAGGTTTTGGAGACCATAACTCCTGTTATTTTAGATGGATTTTATAGAGTATCAGTCTACATTTTACCCAGGGGGCTAAGCATATTGAGGAGGGCCATAAAAGATGTTAAATTTCTTTTCCTGGAGACTTGTCTGTTTTCAGTCATAAAGACATCAGGATCCTTTATGTATTTCCTTGATGAATAAATAATGTGGAACCCTAAAGTTCCAGGTGATGGTGGATGTCATTTTCTTGCCAAAAAGGTTAGTTTGTAGAAACTAATCCAGTAAAAACACAGCATAGTTATACCCAGTAGCATTGGCTGTTTCAACATACAATAGATTGAAATGATTTTAAAAGAATCGAGGTGTTAATACAACTGGTGTAATTCTAAAAATGGTTGGATTTAACTCAACAGGCAGTATAAATATAGGTGAAGAATGCTGAGCATTTTTTTTTGACGGTGGGGCAGGGGTAGCTATAGTAATTGGAGCTCTTTAACAGGTCTTAAATGTCCGCAGATTCATAGGGGACTTCTTCTTGTTTGACTTGTGTGTTGTTTGCCCATTGCCGTTAACTTCTTTCAATGAGAATGATCCCCTCCGAGTAATGCCCCTGTTGTGAACCAAGAAAGACCCATGAATTATTAATAACCTGCAGGGTTACAGAGCCCTTGTAGGAATGAGAGCAGTGTGCTCTGTACAACAGTTCTGCTCACCTGATCTTGACAAATTAGGAGCATCTAAAACATACTCCTGCTTGTTAATACAAGAAGTGGGGGAAAGGTGACTTGGAAATGCATCAATATTTAGCCCTTTTGTAGAATCTCAGAAGGATAATAGCAAACAGTGTTTCTTCATAAATAACTGTCTCTCCTATCTTTGTGGTTTAGTGTGGTAGGCTAATGCCTTTCTGTCAAGCTAAGCTTTATGGTTCAATTTCAGCTGTACTCCTTGACAAACAACTAGGAAAAAAAGGTAAAAACACAATTATAAAGATGCCTACTCCATAATCATTTAGTCCTGTTGATAGAACTTGATCCTTTTCAAGTATATTTTCTTCTTTGTATTCCGCTGATAGGGAACCAGAGCAAATAAAACTCTTTACAGGAGCAGCAAGTGTTTTATCAATAGCCTGGCTTCTGTGGGAATCTCGGCCAGGGGATTAGGAGTTGTAGCCACATTGAAATGTAAAGTATGTAATGCCCTGCTGGAAGGGGATGGGTTTTAAAACATCCTAAGTGGGTACACGCTTGGTACTTAACTAAAGTTACAGTTGAAAATTCCATTCTACTAAAGATAAAGACTATTGTGTTATTTATTAGATAGTTATCTAGTACTATTGATCTATTACTCATTTTTATTAGGTAGTTATCTAATGCTGTAGGTCTATTTTTTTTCATTTTAATTGAGGTATATCATACAGACTGTGAAATGAACAAAAGTGTAGAGCTCAAAGAATTTTTCCACATGCACACACTCATGTTCTCACCACTCAGATTAAAATGAAGAATACTTCTAACAGTCTTGAAGGCTCCCTCACACACTCTCCCAATCAATACTCCCACTGAAATTAACTGCCATCTGACGTCTCTCACCATAGATGAGTTTTGCCTGTTCTTGAACTTCCTATAAATGGAATCACACATTGTATTTTCTTTTATGTCTGGTTTCTTTCAGTCAACATCTTGTCTATGAGATTTATCTATATATAAAGCAGTAAGTACCATTCTTAACTTAGGTATTTTCCTTGTGGTTTGATTTTTAATTCAGGCTGCTTGTTCAAGTGAATTATAACAGATACATTGATCACAGGTATGTGTAAGTGCTTCATAGCTGTTAGAATCCATCATAATGTTTGTATTCCAAATCTAGCACCACATAATAAGTATAGTATTAACATAAGGGTCCTCAAATGTTCCTTTTCTGTTGTTCTGACTAATCCAGGAGCAATGTGTTCTCCATTGTGTAAATTAATAAGACCTTAATATTCCTAGTTACTTGTTGCTGGAGGTTGTAAATTGTCATTCTTGCAGTCATGCTGAGAATCAAATTGCATTTGTGGGCCAGCAACACCCCTGTTAAGCCATCCCACTGTTATGATAATTAGAGATTCCTGCTAAGTTTGGCCTGTATAAAAAAGTAACACAGGTGGAAAAATTTGCATACATGTCTTCAATAACAAATTGTTATAATTTCTCAGAAGGTTAATTTTTATATTTCATATAGATTGTTCATAATCAATAGTGTGATAACTTTTTCATCATGTTAAGATACATAGCCTCTGCAGTATGATGACTGTGTTAAAAAGAGACGTGACAGTATATGGACATTATCTTAAATTTATCCAGCGTTATCTCATCTCTTTTCCACAAAGGAAAAGTAGAAGGCAACTGTTCTCCCAGAAAAGACTCTTAGTTGTTTACCTATTCCTCCCACCTTGTTCTCAGGAATATGGTTTAAGTCCTTCTCCACGCAGCTTTTGTCTTCTTTTCTCTTTATCCTATTTTATGAAGGTACATTAGCTCTGGCTCGTCAGGGTTATAAAACGGTTCCCCTCTCCTGCCCCTTTCTCAGGACCAGTGCAGTGCCAGGTGCTGCTGTACATTGAATTGTGTCCCACTGTGCCCAGATTCATCTCTGGGAGCCCTACTCCCCTAGTGCGATGGGCCTTTGGGAGGTAATTAGGTTACTGGAGGTGATGAGGGTGGGGCCCGCGTGATGGGATTAGTGCCCTTCTAAGAAGAGACACCAGAGGACTTGACAACAGAGTGTTCATAACTGATTGCACTGCCCGGGTGACTGCAGAGTACTCATCTTCTGTGCAACATCTTCACAGCATTATCATTTAGATGTCACAACATCCCCCCATCTCACAGGTGAGCGCATTAATGCTCAGAGGTGCAAGCTGCCCCAAGTCCACAGCTGGTCAGTGGTGGGGCTGATTTGAATATGGGCAGGAGAATGACAGACACTGCTGGCTCATCAATAGAGGCTATTTGTATAAATTGGAGATCTTTTTATTCTATTTCATAAACATGTTTATTTTTAAGTTACATTTTAAAAGTCCCAGAGGAACGCTTGGGTGACTCAGTGGGTTGAGCATTGGACTCTTGGTTTGGCTTGGGTCATGATCTCAGGGTCTTGGGATGGAGTCCCACTTTACTTTGGGCTCCATGCTCAGCAGGTAGTCTGCTTCCCCCTTCTCTCTCTCCCTCCGCCTCTCCCCCCACTCGTGCACACTCTCTTTCTGTCTCTATCAAATAAATAAATAAATCTTTAAAAAATCCAGAAAGTTCTATTTAGTGGCATATTTGGTAAAAAGGAATACTTATTTATGTTTTTCACAAATCTGTTTGCTCATATTACTAGATATATTTAAATCCTGCTGTGATTTGTTTTTTAACCATAGCTATTTTGTCTTGGTTTTGTTTCAAATAATTTATCTTATTAACATTGATCAGAATTTAAAATAAGTAACCTGCTCCTTGTGTCATGCCCTGTCCCCACCACAACCATCCTGTCTGAATTATGCCTTTTTACTAGCCCCATTTTATTGATAAGGAAAGAGGGTTAAAGACTCAACAGAATTGGTAATCAAATCCAAGCCTTCTGACACCAAACACTGTTATTTTTTCCTGATTATTCTGACTCTCTTAATACACATTTTAAAGGCAGTCATTATGCTTATACTTTAAGGATTATTCACTGATCTAAATTGCTATGGGGATAAAATTCCCACCTCTAAGGAACATTTAGTAACCTTTAAAAATATACATGATTTCTGAATTGTACAGAAAGCCGTGGGGAGTTAAAACACTTTAAATGCAACTTAAGTCTTAATAGTTATAGTTTATGCTGTCTTGATTTTCTTTGCCGAAGAGTTGAGTTTTAAATCTCAAGGGTGGAAAACGCTGAAAAATCAGAGGATCTTGGCATACTCTGACAAAGACAATCGGCCTTTTGTACTGTTCACAATATGTCAGTAAAATGCAGTCTGCATATTTGAAATGAAGGCGGCCTATTAATTTAAAATTGATTGGAACATCTTTATACAATGATGAGGGCAAATCAAGAAAATTAAATAAACATTCTAATGGGAAATGTGTAATATGTAATGGACTACTGGCTGCATAAAATATTGCAGTAGACAAAACTGGCAGTAATGATGAACAGTGAATTGTATTCTTATTGCTTTTATACTACTTTCTTAAAGAAGGATGTCTGTTTTTCCACTATTAAATATTTATCCACTTAAGTGATTTTTAATACTACAAAGAAGTGCAGTTTTTCAAAAGAATTCCTTTGTTTCTGCCTTCTTTAACAGAAATTTTTATAAGGAAAAATGTTTGAAAAATATTACTGCCAAAATTCTCTGCTTCCTGTGTTCCTGCCTCTCCAAGTCAAGCTAGTGTTACAATGTAAAGACAAATTTATTTACTCCCTGAGAAAGCTGCCTGTTGGTGGAATTGTTCCATTTTAGCGTGGATTCTAGATTTTTTCAAGTTCATAAACCTCCAAGAGACATGATATTTGTATGAATTTATTAGATATCAGAAATGACATCCCAGGGAACCAGCTAAATAATACATAAAGTAATGATTGATAGTTTGCTGCTGACCTAGAGTCAGCCATTTGTATAGCATATTCCATCCTGTAAGATAGGCCCCCCCCAGGTGGATGGAGGATGCTTGGTCAGCATAGACTAACTCAAGGATCTTCCTCCTTTCTGTGGTGTTTTTGTCCTCTAAGAATTTGTGCCAGTTATCTGGAGTGGCCCTTTCCCGTAGAATTTTCTGGGCTGATGGAAATGTTCTCTCTGCTGTCTGATGCAGTATTGAGCACTTGAAATGTAGTAGGTATAACTGAGAAACTAAATTTTTAGTTTTATTTCATTTCACTTAATTTAAATTGAAATAGTTACCTGTGGGTAGTGGCTGCTTTTATGGACAGCACCAGCCTACAATAAGGCTGGCTCCTCCCCTTCACTGCTGGAGAAGAATGAGCAGATTTGCATTTCCAAGCTGTTTTATTAAAAATACCAAATATTTTACATTTTAAAATAATATATGCTCATTAAATAACATTTGTGAAAATGTAAGAAAGTAAAATAAAAATTAAAATTCTTGTGCTCTCATTGCCCCAGTAAAACTATTTTTCAACTTTTAGTGATAGTGGATTTCCTCACAGTGTTTTTGATTCTACAAATCATTTTCAGTGTAACAATAATTATCTTTGTACAGTTTTTTATTTGGAAATTTTATTTAATATTACAGGGTTATTACATTTTGTTTGCAAATGTAATTTTCATATCTGTGTGATGATTCACCAGGTGAATGTACCATATTTTACTTAATCAATTCACTGGTGTTGGGTAGCTGGGATGTTTTCAGTATGTTGCTGTTACACATCATAGTGCTGTGTGCGTCTTTGTGTGTGAAGCTTTTTCCAGATTTAGGATTTGTTTTTGAAAATTTCCAATAGATTCAGAGAAATGGAATTTAGTGTGTCAAAGGGTATGAACATTTTAAGGCTGATGAATATGTATAGCCAGATTATTTTTCTAAAATGTTGTCACATATAAAAAAATACACCCTACATCAACACTGGGGATCTAATACAACTTTAAGGCTTTGTTGTTGTTGTTATTGTTGTTGTTTCTGTCATGACAATTTTATTTCATGGTAAAATTTTCCTGAAGTATATTTATCTTACAGCTTAAAGAGTTAGAAATTCATAAGAGAATTTGTCCATGTTAAAGTTCTGCATTTTTTGTGGATATACTACTTTTTTCTTGCACTTTATTTTCTTGATGGAAAAAAAAATGAAATAAGAGAGTCTCGTGCTGTTCTGTGCTGTTAAGCAGAGAGAAACCTTAACTATTTTTAGAATTGTCCAAAAACATGTGAAGAGGCCAAATCTCATATTTCCTATATTTTACCTACTTTTTAAATAACAACCCCTTACTGTATTTGTCTTAACACTATTTGAAGAAAAAAAGAGAAAACTAATTGTATGAATTTGATAATTTTGGGTTATCAGAAAATAATATTTTAATATGAAAGGAAATAGGATCAGAAATGAGGAAGATAAAACCTAGATGGCAGTGATAGTTTAACATCAGCATTGAAAAAGAAATATACTCTGTGGTCAAAGAAGTTACAACAAGGGAGAATTTAAAATGTAGCCACTCTGGCTGCTGAGCTCAAGGCCTTAACCCACCTCAGAGCTGTCATGTGTGAGGTGTCCTGGGTCAGAGGCACCATAGGCAGTACGACCTGGGAGCATCATTCTGACGTCATAGTTTTTGCTTGTTTGGCGTTGATACTGGAGTCAAGCATTTGCCCTTTTGTTTGTTTGTCCTCATTTTTCAGAGAGGGAGAAAGAGAGAGAAGGGGGGTGGGAAGAGTCAGAGGGAGAGGGAGAGAGAGAATCTTAAGCAGACTCCACACCTAGCTCAGAGCTGATGCGGGGCTCAGTCTCACCACCCTGAGATCATGACCTGAGCCAAAATCGAGAGTCTGATGCTAAACTGACTGAGCCACCCAGGAGCCCCAAGCATTTGCCCTTTTGAAAAAGGTAATACTATCAAATAAATACCAGTCAAGGTTTGTCCCAGACTGTCTCCTGGGATGGTTCAGACACTGATGCTGCAACCTCATTAAGAAGTGTGGGTACTGGAGATTGACACAGATAAGAAGAGGAATAACATCTTTTTAAAAACCCAATAACTGACTGAGAAGTATTGAAGATGGCGGAGGAGTAGGGGACCCCTTTTTCAGCCGGTCCCCTGAGTTGAGCTGGATAG
>NC_048227.1:104271133-104320899 GCF_002007445.2 Ailuropoda melanoleuca | reverse complement strand
TTAATTTCACTAGCCAGATTTCCCTCCGTTCTTAATTTCCAGCATGCATTTCATGAAAGTTCTTTATATCTACTTGTGGATGAACCAGAGATGTATGCTAAATAATGGGTTGGGCTGTATGTTCAGTGGTATAGTAACTGCGTGAATTTTTTTTAAAAACGGCATTTTGGGGTGCCTGGGTGGCTCAGTCGTTAAGCGTCTGCCTTTGGCTCAGGGCATAATCCCGGGGTCCTAGGATCGAGCCCCACGTCAGGCTCCTATGCTGGGAGACTGCTTCTTCCTCTCCCACTCCCCCTGCTTGTGTTCCCTCTCTCGCTGGCTGTCTCTCTCTCTGTCAAATAAATAAAATCTTTAAAAAAAAAAGTGTGATTACTTACCTCTTTCAGGGGAGACATACTTAAAAAATCCCGTCTTTTTCAATAAACTTTTCTTTTTTTACTATTATGTATATTTTTATAAATGTACTTTGAAGGCAGATGACATAAGCATGTAAATATCACTTTTTTCAAATCAGCATGTGTTGAACCTGCAGGATTTTTCTGTAACCAGGCTACACTGAGGACATAAAGGTGATATTATAGGCTTTAGATTTAGCCTTTAAATCTAAATTTAGGTCTCAAATCTGCTTCATTGGTGTATGTTTTTAGATACATCAATTGTGTCACTTTCTGATACTGTACATAACACCTACAAAGCAAAGAGTCAGATCGGAACATCTTTAAGATCACCTTCAGATAAAAAGTAGTGATTTGATCTCAATCTATACCTCACACCATATACAAAAATTTAAAAATGGATCAAAGACCTAAATGTAAAACTTAAAACTGTAAAATTTCTACAGAAGAACATAGAATACACTCTTGGTGACTTTGAAATAGACAAAGATTTTTTAGATGCAACACCAGTGCATGATCCATAAAAGAAAATAAATAAAAATAAACAGGACTTTGTCAACATTAAGAACTTCTGCTCTTCAAAAGACACTGTTAAGAGAATGAAAACACAAGGTAAGACTTGGAAAAACACATTTGCAAATGGCATATCTGATAATGACGTTATATTTAGAATATATAAAGAACTCTCAAAACTCAACAAATAAGAAAACCAAATATAACATAGGCAAATTATTTGAACGTATACTTGACCAAAGATGATACACACATAGCAAGTAAGCACATGAAAAGATGCTTAACATTATTAGTTAGGGAAGTGCACATTCAAGCTGCAGTGAGATGCCATCCTGTACTTGTTAGGATGTATAAAATTAAAGAGACTGGTTGTACCAAGTATTGGTGAGGATGTGGAACACCTGGAAATCTCATACACCACAGGTGGAAATGGAAAAAAACACTTTGGAGGGAAAAAAAACCCAATTTGGTCGATTCGTAAATAGTTAAATACACAGTTACTGTATGAGACCTAGCCTTTCCACTCCCAGACATTTACCTGAGATAAATGAAAGCATATGTCCATACGGGGACTTGTACACACATGTGCATGGTAGCTTTATTTGTAATAGGCAAAAACTGAAAATAACCCAAATAACCATCGGCAGGTAGGCAGATAAACACATTTTCATATATCTATAGAATTGAATACGATTCAGCAATTAAATTCTGATACATGTGACAATGTGAATGACTTCCAAATCATTATGTGGATGGAAAGAAACCAGACAAAAGAGTAAAATGTGTCCCATATTGTAAAAAGTAGTGGACATTTGGGGTTAATTAAATAAATCTGACTTTGATTTTCTAATGTGTATAATTTCCATGTAGGAAACTTGTTTGTTAATGTGCAAATTTTTAAAAAGCCTCTTTTCAAATGAGGCAAATATATGAAAAAGATTGTGGCTCTATGTAAGCCTCACTGGATTAAGGCAAATGCTATACATAAGGTGGAAGTCTAAAAAAAAAAAAAAAAAAATATATATATATATATATATATATATATATATATACACTGTATGATTTTATTTGTAAAAGTTCCCCCAAATACAAACTAATCTATAGGGACAGAGAGCAAATGAGTGGTGCCTGGAGACAGGCGTGGTAGGAGGAGAGCGGTGGGGGGATTACAGAGGAGCTGGAGGATTCTTGGGAGAAGATTTACTCATTATCTTGATTGTGGTGCTTATTTCATGGGAACCTTCCTATGTCCAAAGATAGCAAATTGTACACTTCAAATATGTGCTGCTTATTGTATGCCCATTACACCTCTTAATAAAACTTTTAAAAACATATAGTCCTTTTAATCTCTTTACCTATATGTCTAGATAAGCTTCTTTTCAAAGAAATTTGCAAGCTAGTTAGTACTTACTGAATTGATGCAGGTGCAAATGAGGGTCTGCTTGACAGGTGCATTTTTCACACAGGAATTGCCACGTTGCCTTTCTGGTTTACCAGTCACATGGGTTTGAAAATATTCAATTCTGGCAGACAGAGTTCCAGACCAGTGTGATTGAGAGAACAAACTCTGAAATTCAGAAATAAACAGTGGTTGTGAATTTTTTTTTTTCTCTCTGCTATACAAAGATACCGAGAGTCAGCCTCGCCCACCATTTCCAAAATGTTGACTTTTCTGACAGTTTCAGGTAGAAAGAATATTTTCGTTTGTGGCCTTTATTCTCCACAGTGCCCTTACTGGTGAGGACCTGTGCCTAGAGCTGGGAGGGCCACCATAAATAGAGTAACTAGAAGTGAACCTTTGCAGAGATAATGAGGTAACTTCATTTCAAGGGTGCAAAGGAAAGCCTCCCACCCAGCTCAGCTGTTGCTGACCTTGAACTGTCCCTTTCTCGCTGACCTACTTTAAAAAGAAGCTTGTCTACCTGTCCTCTTTGGCTGAGCTTCACTTTCTCTTGGGGAGGGTGCTCACATCCGTGTGCTCTCACCCGTGTGCTCTCACATGGCTTCTGTTCATTCTGCTTTATCTGGTAGGCCCGTGGTTAGATTGCAGGGCTGGCTTTAGGTTTTCAGCATTTCTTCCAACATCTTCTGCAGCATCCACTGACTCCCAAGTCATCTTTTACACAATGTATGCTGTGCATCAGATGCTGTGGAAGGATGAATTACATGTCTGTCTCACAATCTGGTTGTCAAAGCTCAAAATATATTTAAGTCACTTCCTTTCCTTTCTCTTCACCTATTTACCAGAAGGTCCGTCCTCCACAGTCCTGGAGGACTTAATCACCTCACTGCCATCCCTTCTCTGTCTTGATTCTTTGGTACTTCTTTGGGAACTTCAGAGCCTACATTACTGACCTGTCAAAATCCTGGCCAGACATTTCTGCTGCTGCTCTGGTTTAGTATGCCATTTCTCAGAACTGACAACTCAGAAATCTTAAACTTGGCGAGTCCGCTCTATGACAATAAAGTTTTATTTATGCATTTGTTTGTTTATTTATTTATTTCTTCTGCTATCCCTTCATTTACCGTAAGTCAGAATATTAAACCTCATCAAGACTCTGTTCTCCAGAGTTGTCCCTATCATCGGAGTCAAATAATCCCTCTTGACATTTTCCTCTATAAAGGCTTCATTTCATTACAGTGAGTGGTTTCATGTTTGGTTCTTCCGGCATTAAACATTCACTAGAATCCACAGCTCCCTAACTTCCATAACTGTGATAAGTGAACATTCTCTTTTGCATTTCTGTCCCTGAACTCTTCCTCTCCATCTATGAAAAGCTCAGACTCTCTCCATCGTCCCCAGCCCATCTCAGAAGAAAAACCTTTCTTATACATTGCTTCTCATTAACTGATCTCTTCCCTTGCTGATTTGAAATTCCAGGTTTTCATAATTTAAATAATGACGTGTACTTATGTCTATTTCTGTACTTCTAATCCTGTAATCTTTCTGTTTATGAGTCAGTATATTATTGCACTTTTGTAGTGTTTTATTGTCTGTTAGGTCAGCTTCTCCTTTTTCTCTTCCTCTTTTAAAAATAGTTATTCTCGGATACTCATTCTAGATGACTTTTGAATGACTTCACTAAGCTTCCCAAAATTATATTGTAGATTTTATTTGAATTGCATTAAGTCTACAGGTTAATTAGAAAATAGATGACTTTAACCAAGTTATTCTTCCCACACAGAGCCATAATATTTCTCTATCAATTAAGATGTTTCCATCTATTCCTTACTCTAGCTTGTTGCTTTCTTCATGTAGGTCCTGTGCAGTTTTTATTTTAGGTATTTTATCCCTTTTATTGATAGTATAAGTGGCACACTGTGGTTTCTTTCTGACCTTAAATGTCTCCATGTGATTTCACCCAATCCTGTATGTTGAGGACTTCCAGAGTCTACAGCGTTGTTTTCATTTTTCTGTTGAACATCACCTCCTTGTGTTCTGGAGCTACCTCAAATTCAGTGTATTTAAAAATAAGCTTTTCTTTCTTTGCCAACCCAAATTGCTCTCCCTTTGTGTTACGTCCTTCAATTTATTACTGCCCTAGCCATATAGGATCAAAACTATGAAACACTCTTCGCCCTATATGCCAATTCTTTTGATTACGCCTCACAGCATTTCTTGTGTCTGTTTTCTGCTGTCCAGCCCCGTTGTCCTGTTTTGTTCTAGTAGGTATTATTTGTTGCTTGATATTGTTATGATGGCTTCTTTATTTGTGTTTGGCCTCTAGTCTCTCTTCCTACTCTCTCAGTCTAATCCATCTTCTATAATAATTCTGGTATCTAGAACACTGATGTCATTATTGGCCCAAGTTGACTCTCGTTGCTTATCTGATGAATTCTAAATAGCATGCCTTCTGCACAAGATCCTTCAGAAATTGACCCCAACATATGACCATTTTGCTTTATGTCACACTTCCCCCAGCATCCCATCACTCGTCTTCCAACAACTGTCTGCATCTTGTGTACTCCCAAGACTCGGTTTCTTTATTTCTGCCATCTAGTCTGCCTGAAATGACTTTCCAATCCCACTTTCCCTATCTTGGTGTACAATCTGACTTCTCTTTCATGTCCCAGTTCCTCTATCGCTTTGACTGTGATGTCTATAAAGGCATCAGGATACACATGGTTCCTGCCTCAAAGGCATTTAATGTTAGGACCAGTTTGGTCACCATCATTCAATATTTACAAATTAATTGGTATACATTACTAATTTGTAAACATTCTAGGAGTATTTCTTCAAAAGTTAAGACAATAGGAAAAATAGATAAACACTGACTATATACGACATGTATAAAAAATCATCATGACAAAGTCTGCATACGTTTATAAAGTAATTATTAAATGTCCTGCTCTTGGCTAAGATTGTTAGCAGTTTTCTCTCTTTGCAACAATGTCCGATTGAACATTTCTGTTGCTAGACTACTGTCCACATCTACAGTTCTGTTTTTTTTTTTTTTTTTTTTTTTTTTTAAAGATTTTATTTATTTATTTGACAGAGATAGAGACAGTCAGTGAGAGAGGGGACACAAGCAGGGGAAGTGGGAGAGGAAGAAGCAGGCTCCCAGCAGAGGAGCCTGACGTGGGGCTCGATCCCGTAACGCCAGGATCACGCCCTGAGCCGAAGGCAGACGCTTAACCGCTGTGCCACCCAGGCGCCCCAACAGTTCTGTTTTTTTAAGGTAAATTCTTATGAGTGGCGTTATTGTGTTCTTTGATGGCAGTAATTTCATGACGTTTGATATGTATTGTCAAATTATAGGTAGAATATTTATGTCTCCACTGTGGATTGTTTTTAAATCAGAGAGAGGTATACATCAAATGTTGCAGTAGATAGCTCTGGTGGACAGACTTTCATGTGATTATTTGTATTTTTGTGTTTTATACATGTGTATTTTCCCAAACTTTCTACAATGAATGCATAATATATATTAAAAAAAGTTGGTTTTCTACAAAGTTTCTAAATTTTCTAATATTTGAAAAAAATGGAAAAGGATGTTTTTATTTATTGATTTACTTTTTTTTTTTTTTGGAAGATTTCTATTTATTTTAGACAGAGAGAGCACAGTGGGGAGGGGCAGAGGGAGAGAGAGAAAGAGAAATTCAAGCAGACTTCCCACTGAGGACGAGACTGACCTGGGGCTCCATATCAGGACCCTGAGATCATGACCCAAGCCAAAACCAAGAGTTGGATGCTTAATCGACTGAGCTGCCCAGGTGTCCCTGTTTGTTTTTAAATTTAATGTTGAATTAATTTTGATAAATAACTTAAGATGCTTCATATTTTTATAGACAGTAGAGTATATATCATTTTGATATATCTTCTTTAAAGTATAAAATTTAAACCTGAGTTATCAAAAATTCCAATCCAGGTTTTCATTTTTCTTTGCTGAAGTAGTTAATGTCACCAAATAAAAATGAAGGACTCAGAGATTTTCCCCCTTATCTTAGTTTACCGTTACTAATTTTACCAGAAAACCAGTATCAAAAGCCTTGAATCAGTTTTTTTCATAATGTTGTTTTTGGTTATATAAACGAAATTTCAAAGAAACAGTATTTTGGTTTAGAAAAATAGGTAATATTTCAAGTCATATTTTTCTGACCAGTAAGACCATACCTTTAGAGTATTTTTTATTTTGTTTTTTGAGCCAGGACTGAGCCAAATTATGACCACAGTGATTTTCCCTAGTAAAAAGCTTAACTTTGCATTATTTGGGGTCTCTGCCACATCAGATTTAAGTCCTGGAGCTCCCAGCATCTGGCCCTACCCTGCTTTTGTACCTTGTAGAGGAAGCGCCCACTGCTGGGCCAGCCATGCATGCTCTTGCTGGAACCTTCTGTCCCTCAGTGTGTCTGCCTCCAGGGCCTGACTGCATGAACACTCCCCTCTGCTTTACCCAGATGACCTCCCTTTCTCACTGCCCCCACCCAGTCTCTGTTAATTCTTCACGTAATTTGACATTTGATTATTTTCTTTCTTTCTTTTTTTTTTTTTTTTTTTACAGTTCTTAAACTTGTACATATTTTTTTCTTAGACCTCGCTAGTGGTAAGTGTACAACAGATACTTAGTGAATATTTCTAGTATGACGGATAAATTCTTCTATGATTTGAAAATTTTAATTACTGCATAAATGTTCCAAAGTCCTTGATTTTTCTCTTCAGAAGTAATTTATAACTCTGAGGGATCCTGGCTTCCTGTATGTTCTCATCAAAATGAGTCTGGGTCTTCTTCAGGATGCCTGTATGTAACTTCTCATCAGGAAGCAGTAGAGAGAGAAGGATGTCAGAACTGAATTTGACTCCTTCTTCCATGACCTAGCTTTCTGGTTTTAAATATGGGGCCTGATTTCCTTTATCGGGAGGTGGATAGGTTTATACTAGGTTATTTTTAAAATTCCTTCTGTTGTTTTGAAATGCCACCTTAAATATTCTAGAGTCTGTGTGGTATCTTGTACAATTACGTGATGTTGATATCAACTGCTCTGTTGAGCATAATTAAAATAGAACTTTCATTTTTAATTAAGTCTTTGTTTATAGATTAATGTTTATATCAGTCAGATAATGTAAAAATTACTTAATAGGTTGTAGCTGCAAAATGTTATGGTTCAGCTAGTTGTTTCAGAAAACGTGGTGATTTTTAAAAATTCTATAGGGAAAATTATAAATATGATGTATTTGATAGCATATTTTCCCCCTTAGCTTTAATAGTCTTGAAAAAAAATTTTTTTTCCCGTTTTTCTTTCGTGAAGCCCACAACACTGAAGCAGGAAGCTTAGGTGGATGTCAAGATTTCTTTTCAGTTCAGGCCCCAGCATTCTGTCTGGCTAAGGTACAAGGGCTTGACCTCTTTGTGTGGTTCTGCTGAAGTATTTGTCCCCCACGAAAGCCAATACAATCAGCGGCGCCGGCATAGATAAAGAGCTGCATAAGGTTGTATTTTAGTGGCAAGGCTGTTTTGTGACCATGTTCTGCAGGCAGACTGGAGGTGACAGTATTATTTACTTTTGTTGCTTGGGGTCCAAAGAGAGAATAAATTGCTATTGATTTTTGAGACATTGCAGTGAAGGGTCTGAATGCCTTCAGAAGAGCTGGGTGGCAGGACAGCCAGTGATGGTACAGGCTACCTTTGAAAATGAAAATTCATTTTCTTGTTATTGTCATAAAGATTTTTTTTTTCATTCTTAGAGCGAGTTACAAGAAGATGTAGCTGTGGGGCTGTTGCTATTATAACTGTTTTCTATCCCCTGAAAGACTGGAATTCAGCACTTTACACAGCAATCTGAAATTGATAAATAGAGTTCTGTGTATGTACTTGCATACATGTGATAACCTGGACTTTAAAATGATATTTAATTCTTTCTGTATATTAAGCACTTCACCAAGGACACTTTTAGGTTTTGCAAATGTTCAGTAGCACAAAGGAAGGGAGTTTGGTTCTTGTCTTACTTTGTTTCAGTTTGTAAATAGTAAATGTGCTTCTAAAGTGGGGTGATATCTTAATTTATTGTCCAGATATAATTCTTAAATGCCCATTTTTTCAATTTGGAAAATAATGAGAACATTCTAAGTATATCATACCCAGTGCCCCATTCCCCACCCCTCTAATTCCATACAAGATTATTATACCTTGGAATATTAGGGTTATACTTTTTGGTGCCACCAGATGGTGGGTACAAAGGAAGAGCTGCAGATTAATTCATGCCATTTACCTGTCAGTTAGTTTTCTGAAGTCAGCAATGCACTCCTAATTTAATAATCTAGGATGGCTCATGTTTGCAAGGATCTGTTTTGGGAAGTGAGAATTACTGGCATCCAGACCTTCACTGGTATACATAAAAGTGTGCACAAAGTATGAGACTTGTAATGGCATAGACGGGGAAATTTTGAGATTGCGAATGAGAGTAACTTCCCTGAATTAGGAAGTGATGTTGTAAAGAATGTAGTTATATAAGTGACAGTTAAATTGGAATTTCTTAATTCTGAAGTTTAGCTTCCCATCCAGACCTCTAAATAAACAGCCCTCTTTAAAACACAATATTATTAAATGCGGTTTCTGACTCAAGAAGACACAACTGTTACTGTTTCCAACTTTGTGGAGTCTATATAATCATTTTATATTCTCTGACAGTTTGTTGCTATTAATCTATTCAGATGTGAACACATGTAAAAACATGTTTACTTGGAAAAAAAATGTCTACACATTTTTTAGTGTCACAAGTGGGAATTTCAGGCTTCTGTGACATTGATAGGATGATGGGATGCCCTCTCCCATGGAGAGAATGGTCTAGCAGGAAAAAAAGCATTGACTTCAGAGGTTTAGAGACTTGAGATCAAAACTCATAGTTACTCATACAATTTAGGCAATTTGTTTTTCCCCTCTGGCCTTTGTTTATCAGATTCAGAAATGCTGATAATTCTATCTTAAAATGCAAATGACGTCATTACTGTAGGTCCAAATATGTTGTTGCTTCATCTCCATCATCTTCATCTTCATCTTCATCATCACCATCATCATCATCATCATCAATCCACCCTCCCAGAATAAAGGAATTGACTGGAAAGCATGTATTGCTGAAGATATGTAGCTGAGTCTCTCCCTCCTATCTTTTCTTACATGTCCCTGGGCCTATTAGATATTTCCCATGATGCTACAGACTTGAGTCACCCTAAGCAAGTAGACTCAGATTCCAACCAAGCCATACTTTTTTGCAATTTGACAAATTTTGGCAGTGTTTAAAGAACTTGAACATTGATCATTAGCACAGCTTACAACCTAGTGCCTGCCATGTGCCAGGTCCTGTCCTCAAGGCCACCAGCAGCTGCTGGAGCAGCCTCGGCATACTTCCTTTGTCTCAGCCCTTGGGCTCTGTAGGAGCGTGTTGGGCAATGACTACAGGCGTGGCAGCTTCACAGTTGTTGGTCTGACTGTGGTGGCCCAGAACAGACTGAGTTTCTGTTCCATCCACTGGGATCTGGCGTTCCCTTCTCATGCCTTCACTGCATGGCCAGGCTCTCTCCTGCTCTGGCCGTCATCTCCCTGTGCAGCCTCTCCTGTGCTGGAAACACAGGTCCTGGGTCAGGGCCTCTCCTGCCACTGCTGGCCCTGAGCACTCTTGCAACTTCACATCCTGTGTTTCGGGGCTCTGTATATTCTGGTGCAGTAATAGAGAACGAGGTCAAGGGGGTGTTTGGGTGTTAACTTATGGAATGATATGCTTTTCTGATCTTAAATCTTTTTTTTTAAATCCATGCCCCCTTTACAATAAAGCTGCCTATTTTAATGTGGCAATTATGAACTTTTACATTTTCCAAATATACCTTTCTATGAAAGTATTGACTGGAGATTGACTAACTGAAGCTATGTCTTTCCTCCTTCTACCCTTAACACTGGTTGAAAATCCTTACTGTAATTAGTCAAAGAATATGTATTATTTTGTCATTTTTTTAAAGATTTTATTTGTTTATTTGTCAGAGAGAGAGAGCGCAAGCCGGTGGAGTGGTAGGCAGAGGGAGAAGCAGGCTTCCCACTGAGCAAGGAACTCAATGTGGGACTCAATTCCAGGACCCTGGGATCATGACCTGAGCTGAAGGCAGATGCTTAACCGACTGGGCCACCCTGGCACTCTATTTTGTTATTGTTTTTTAATCGTTATAAGAAACTGTGGGAAGTGTGTGGCATTTCTCTTAGAGAAAAAAATGCAGTTTTTTTCCTTTTGTCTGAGATTTATGCATTTGAAAATAAATATTTTGCAGTAATAAGAGCTAACCTATAGTATTTACTATGTGCCAGATTTAGTATGTTAGATTTAATATTTGCTGTGCATACTATGTGTGAATCCCTTTCTGTGGATTATCTAATCTTCACAACAACTCTAAGAGGTAACTACTAATATTATCCTCATTTTCTAGATGAAGTATTGGATCACTAAGTATTTAAATAATTTGTCTCCTCTTGCATAGCTGTTAGTGTGAACTGTGATTCCAGCCTAGATATTCAAGTTCCAGTATGCATGTTCTTAGTTACTATGTGTGTGTGCTGTATTTCCATGTTAGGTGCTGAATATTACTTGAATACGTGATGTTATAATTGAGAGTCTCACTAGCAATCCAGACCAGTACTCAAGAGTCTAACAAAGCCTGTCTTATAGTTGGCAGCTAACTTTGTTGGCATGTAGTTAATTTAATCATTTAAATTTTATTGGTAGCACTTAATTGTTGAAAGAAAAGAGAGTGAGAGCACAGGTGAGAAAGAACTCAAAAGATCTGTTTGTAATAGATAGTTTTAAAAATAGAATACCTGTTTGCTTACCACATGTAACTCCACATGTAATTTCTTAAGAATTATATAATTTTTATCTGTAAAATGAAATAATGGTGACTCACAAGGTACTTTATATGGCTTAAATTTGAGACATTTTCAAAGTGGTAGAAAAAAATTAATCTTTTTATTTTTATCACAATTCATTTACCTTAACATGCATTTATTAAATGTATTTTGAAAGCTTAACTAAAAGGTAAACAGCAGTCAGATTTTATATGTTACACACCATATGGATTATATACTTTTTAATTTACCATTTTAAACCTTAAAAAAAATCCTGGCTTTGCATTGTGATCTAGCAAGGAAGGCAGACTTATTTTTACTACTGAACTGAGAAAAACAAATGTTCAGGTAAATCTGTCACGCACAGACATATAATCTGTGCCAATAAAAAGAATTGTTAAATTATCCACTGTATAGGATTAGCCTGTTCTCTTAATTAGCATGGATAATTGTGGCACCATAGTTCCTTAGTAGTACTATCATGAGTGTCTTTTAGATGATAATTTTCTTTATTGTCCTTGATTAATTTGTAAGTAATTAGACGGAGTTTAGCAGTAACCTGATGTGTTCATTCTTCTTATTAATATAGGTTGAAATTCATAATCCTAAGTACTTTGTAACCTCATTTTAATTTGTCATCTGTGTTCTACCTGTAAATTCAATGTTTGTTTATAGTGGAAGCAAGAATTTGCGGATTTGATTGTCCTGAAACTCCACTTGTTATGTGAGTGCTTACTTGTTTAAGTTTAATACAGAGGTTATTGGTACCAGGAAACTGCTTTGTATTAATTATTTTCCTGATGTACTCTAATACTTTTAACATAATTACCAACTTAGCTTAAAAATGAGTTTTTTATTTTCAAATTAACCTGACATAATTTTGAAATTGAAATTTGTAAAAGTTTTTGCAGAAAAATGATGAGTCCTCAATTTATTTGTGACATAAAAACATTATAGAATGGCACACTCTGTGAACAGCTTTAATTCCCCTACTGAATTTGTTTATGTTCTTATTTCCTCACCTTTCATGGCCTTTCCGAACATTTCACTCTCTTAGGATTAATATCTTAAGTGCTGTGCAGAAATATGGGATTTGGGGGCTGTAACTTTAAGAAAAAAAAATTTAGAAAGAGTGTGCATGCACGTGTCGG
Organism: Ailuropoda melanoleuca; assembly: GCF_002007445.2. Lineage (NCBI taxonomy): Eukaryota > Metazoa > Chordata > Mammalia > Carnivora > Ursidae > Ailuropoda > Ailuropoda melanoleuca. The sequence continues at coordinate 104,308,518 of NC_048227.1, read as the reverse complement.
GGGAGGAGCAGAGGGGAGAGGGAGACAGAGAATCTCAAGCAGACTCCCCTCTGAGCATGGAGCCTGATCCAGGGCTTGATCTCCCAACCCTGAGATCATGACCTGAGCCAAAATCAAGAGTCAGACACCTAACCAACTAAATCACCCGGGCACCCCTGTAACTTGCTTCTTACAGGGAATGGCATCTGTGTATACATGAGTGTCATTTAAAAAAAAAAATGTGATAGTTCCCATCTGTTTTTCAAGGAATTATAGCTCCTTTGTCAATTTAATTATTTTCCTCAAACAGTGGAAAATCCAGGGTATTGGTTCACAGATATTATTAGTATTTATATGCTATTACAATGGTCCTCAGAAACTTGCTTTATTCTAATCACGGTATAAAAAAGCATGCATCTGATCATGATAAAAACAGAAGCTACCTCCCCCTTTTCCCCCAGAGATAACCTTAGAACTGAATTAGAAATAGAGGAATAAGCTGAGAATGATCAAAAGTCCGGCAGGTCTTCACCACTGTAGCAAAATCATTGAATTCAGCCACACACTTCCCATCCAAACTTTGGTCTTTTCTTCTTAGTCTCGTTTAATGTAGAGCTGGATGGGGTTTTTAGACAGAAGGCTTTGTTTGTTTATTTTACAATTCTATTGTCTCTTTTCTGGGTGAGGAAACTTACCTTCCAACCTTGTTTCTTAACTCCTCTTAGAACTCTTATTCTGGGTGTACACACTTCTCTTCCATCTACAAGGAACCAGTGGAAGGTTGAATCCAATTATGGTGCTTTTTTTTTTTTCCCCAACCTGTAAAAAGAACATTTAAAAATTTTACATGTTAAAATATTTAACAATTTTAAATGCTTTTATTTTTGTGATTATTTTTTCTGGACATGCAGCAGTTTTAAGATAGTATTGACTAAACAGACACAGTGGGGCTATGTTTGCAAGAACCCCAACACAGAGGGAAATCCCTATTGTCTTCTATTGAGTTCCTTCCTTGGAGGGATGAAAACTCCCCCTTGTGTGCTCCTCCCCACACAAGGTGGTCATGTTCCCACTGCCTTCTTCAGGGAAGAATGGAAATCTCTGTGGCCTTGGGCAAGGTATTTAACCTTACCCTGCCACACTTTTAATGGGGATGGTAATAGTGCCTCCCTCAGAGGGTTATTGTATTGAAAGTCAATACATAGGTGAAATTTTTTGAGTGATTCTGATAGCAAAAGGCATTTTACTAAGTATTAGCTAATAAATATAGAACCATTGGCTTGCATGTTGTTCATAGGTGATGAGTTGTAAGGGTGGAGGCACATTGGGGAACAGCTGGACACTGGGTCACTCTGCTCCCAGGTTTTCCCAATGCAAGGTGTTCCACATCCTTTCATTTTAAGGCTTTTGGTCCCTCCTCTTCCTCTTTTTCAGCCCAAGTCACCCCCCACCTCCCTTTACCCCAGCCCCAGCCTTTGGAATATGTTTTCTATTCTTCTATTCCAAGTATGGTTTTCTATTCCAAGTGTGGATTCTATTCTAAACTTCTCCAGGTATGTACCTGAATCTTTCCTGCCTCACATTTGACTGCTTATCTGAGTCTTTCTTTCTGCTTTGCAAAGAAGTGTGAAGGGCTAGAGAACATACCAAATACAGAGATATGAATAGTTGATTATTTCAGCCATAATCCTGCTGTATTTAACAAGCTAACAAACAGACTCAAACACTGTGTTCTTGTTCAGTCTTTCCTGACATCCTCGATAGTTCCTTCTCCATCATCCCATGGCTGTTTATACAGACCTTTATGGTACACTCATTTTGTATTCTGCTTACTCAGTGAGAGGCAAGAAACAAGCCACTTCCATATGCCTTACTAAGGGCTTGGGCTTAATCACTGAGAAACAATGAGCTCATTGTGGTTAAAATAAGGAGTAAAACATTTAGGCTTATTTCTAAGTAAATGGCAAAAACAGGATGGACTGTATATCTAAAGGTTCCAAAAATGAAAGTGACTTCCTTATAATGAAATGATTACACCATAGATTTAAAATAATTTTTGAATTTTTAATTTTATTTTTGAGGGAAGCAATTTTGTATTGTGGGAGAAATTTGTGTTCTTTTGACATTCTAATAGAGTGGGATAGCTAGAATAGGAGGATTATCATAAAAGACACTGCATTTTTTTTATACTGTGTATAAATTTCACAGGATTTTTAAAGGTTTTTTGATGTTTTATAATGATATGACAAAGTAATTTTGTTTAGGTGAAAATGTTTTCTTTGTAGATAAAATGCACATTGTCCAAGCAGAGGCAGTGTATCATCACTTTCATCTGATAAACCTTTCATGGTTCTATTATTTTATGAAAGTATATTACTTTTCACTTTCCGTGATGGAAATATAATAATGTAATTTTTTTATGAAATGTAGCTGTGGGAAATGTGAAATACAAGAGAGAGAGTCTAGCTTCATCTGTTTTTTGATGTAGAACTTCAGAGACAGATTAGTTTCTTTTGGCATCTGTTGGGTTAATGATTCATGGTACAAAAGCCCTTTTTTATGTTAAAGTAAAATTACTTTGAAAAATATGCTTTAATTGAAATCCTATTTAAGGGTAAAATTATGTTATTGATTATGATCAAAATGCCCCAGACAGTGATGAATTCATCAATTCCTGTTTCAATGGTGTTATAAATCTTTTAGTAGGAGCTGGAAAACATGAACAGGATGAATTTTTCAAATTATAGTGGCACATTACTTATTATGTGTAACTTTCTTAATCTGTATACTGTGCAGGAATGGAAATGGCTTCTAAGAAGCAATGTAGAAAAGTAGCTTACGGTGTTATCTATGCCACAAATCAACCCAGAATGAAACTTGTTCTAATATAAACTGTACATACAAAGCTGGAAGTTGACTGAACAATATATATGAGTTAAAGGAGGAATGGCATAAAGTGTATAATTATTAAGCATAGCCAGAAAGGTATTTTATTTACAATTATTGAATAGCAGCCCTTTGAATTCACATAACTAAGGAAGATACAACATTTAACCTTCTCGCTATATTATAATGATGTGAAAGATTGTAAATGACTAATTGATGCAAAGTTATACTTTTAAAGTCACTATTGCCTGTTTAGTGTTTTCAAGGCTTTTATAGCTTGATTCTTTCTATTTGAGAGATACATGTTTCCCCCCTTTCTCTATTTATCTTTCTATCATCTAGCTATCTCCATAGAATATGCTGTTTCTCATATTTACCACCAAAGAAGTGGTAAGACCTGGGTTTGTTTTAATTGTCATAAAAATTATTAAGTGCACTTACCCATTTAAAAATTCTTCTTAAAGATTCTTGAAATGCAGCTTGTCTTGAGTTATACTGGCAATCCAAGTGACTTACGTGATATTGGTGTCTCACGTACCTAATTATCAATCAATTTATTGAGAACGTGTGCAGTATTTAAATTGAAATTTGAAAGTATCATAGGTTTGCATGGTTATGAGTGCTGAATGTTCAGTTTTGTCTTATTTTAGGTAAATATCATCTCACTATCCTCTTCACAAATATATTAATTATATCTTTGCTTGAAGAGCTAGACTCTACAGAAAGAAAGTTGAATAGATACAGTCCCTGCCCACTAAAAACCTATTGTTTAAGGCCAATAGAATATGTTGTAAGAAGTGAATAAGAATGAGTAACTATGGAGCCACTGTGCAGTGTAGTAATTTTAAATGCATCTGGATAAATTGCGGGGGGATTTAGAAATGTTATCCTATATAAGGGTTTGGTTTTGTCACAAAAGTGGACAATATGTCGTGTTACTTGTTGTAAATGAATTCAAAATCTCAAAATTGTTCTCATGATATTTTACATTATTTTTTAAGAATTCTAAAATACTGCAAAGTACATCATCTCCTAATAATTATGTGAGGCAGAAAATACAAATAACATTTCAGTTTTTGCGTTGCAGAAATTGAAGTCCTCAGGTGATAATTTTACCCAATAATTTGGTGTTTGCATTAAGCACTAGGACCTTCATGTCTTTGTTACATTCCAACACCAAGCACACTGAAGTGACCCCTAAAGAATCATGACAAGAATGTTCATGTCTGCATACAATACCAAGAGTTTCCCACTCATTTTTGGTGCGGGCTTATTTGCAGTAGCTATAGCTCAAGTGTTTTCTTTCAGCCATTTGAATGTGCTAGTTTAATTTCTTCAATTATAGTGAAGAATGTGATAAAAGCAAGGCTCGGAAAGCATATGACCTGAATAACCTGAATACTTTTCATTTCTTAACTGTCTAAAAGAACCCATGCAATTAGCTTCCAGATATAGTTATGACATCACCATCATGGAGTCCATTAAGCGGAATAATGTTGCTAATTATAAGCTGATAATTTACTGAGCATGTTGGCTGAGTCAGAGGCACCACCCTCTGGTAGCATTTCCATTTCCCTGTGGTCTCAGCTCTTTGCTCCATAGTTGGGCGTCTGTGGCAGCCACGTGCATTGGATGGAGTCCACTGTAATGATCAACTTGCCAGATACTGCCCTGACTTTAACAAGTTTTTCCAGATCCTTACAGAATATTTTCCTTTAAAAAATTTTGCCCTATTCATATGAACTAATGATGGGACTTCTGATTTCAGGCCTGCTATAGAATATGATTAGGTCCATATGGGATCAAACCTCTCTGGGACAGGTGTATCGAGCACTAATTTCTGTTATCTGACTGACATAATCTTTATATTTATGTGTAATCTAGAAATAAAAAAATTATGAAGCTCTAGGATTTTAATGGAAAATCACATACTAAAGTTTTAACTTCATACTGTGTTTATTGCTTAATATTGATATTAAGCAAGAATACCACTGTTTCTCTCCCTATACCAGGAAAACATGTGATTATATGCACCCTAGGACAATTTTCAGGCATAACCATATGCAAATGTCTTAATATACACTGACATAAATATATTCTGGTTTCCTGTTATTATACTTTATGTTGTGTTTTTATGTCTCCTCCAAAGAAATATGATGAAATCTGAACAACCATGACAAAAATGTTGTCCCAGCCTTATGTTAATGCAAAATTATGACTAAGAATTAAAGTTTTTGAAAGAACATTCAAAGTTTATGGTCCCAGTAGCAAGCATAATTCATGTAAACTGCATAAATAGTATATATTAAGGCATACATTTTACTGCATATCTGCTAATAAGAAGACACTACATATATGCATCAAATAAGCTAGATTAGAGTTGCTGTGGGAACTCTAACTTTGAACTTCTTCATTTGCATGTTTCAGTTCTCAGCAATAACATGGTAGTGACATAATGTTTTCATCGAATATATAATTTGATCCCAATAGTTTGGTAGGTAAGATTCTTTTTTTTAAGAGAAGAAAAAAGTTAATAAAATGAATTTTCTTTAAGTAGCCACATTAGGAGAAAGTAAGAGTATGGGCCTTTTAGCATAGATTAAGAAAGCAGTAATAAACTTGCTTTACCATTCTTTGTACACTAAGGAAAGCTATCCTTAGAAGTCTTTCCCAGGTGACACTGGAATACACCGTATCAGAAGTATCTTCAGAATCATAAATATTGCAAGGACTCTTTGATTACATGTAGGCCAAACCCTTCACCTGTGTTTCTGAAAATCAAGGTCCAAGTAGGCTAAATATATTATCCTACGTTTACCTAAAGCATTCATGGCCAAGTTGAAGCTTTAAATGATGTTTTATGGCTCCATTCAGTGATTCCATTGTCTGTATTGTCTCTACTTTAAAAGTAGCTAATTATTAATTGTCTTTTGTGGGGCTTTGATGGTAACTGTTACACACAGGGGACATATATTTTATGAAATATACAATATATATTTGTGGCTCATCCATTTTATTTCTGACTTGAAATGACTTATATGGGTAACATTTGTATAAAAATACACAGGAACTCCTAGGACAAGTTCAGGCAACTATATTAAAAGTTGCCTTTGAGCTAAATCTTTAACACTGACCAAAAATAAATAAATAATTGAAAGCCTTGCATTTCCTCATATTGTGGAGCATATGGACATTTCTTTAAATGTGTTTTTTTTTATTGTTTGCAAAAGTAGAAAACAACATGTTAAAAAATGGGAACGTGCTTTAATATTCGGTTTTGTATTCTGATGAAATAGTACATGAAAGTTGAATTTTTATACTTTAAACCTCAAATGCAAGCAACATAAGGTGGCATAAGATGGGCTGCTATTTAAAATGAGAGAGAAGAGAAGACATTTGAGATCCAAAGTTCTGTCAGGTGCTCCTCCTTGGTAGTTCATGAACAATGAGTTTTATCTGTTTGGTTCCTGGTGAGGCAGCTTCTGTGCTGTTGTAGCAATCCTGTAGACTGGCTCCTTGGGTGGCATCCCCTTCTGCTCTCTCCAACACTTTCTGGAAAATCATCCACACATCAGGAGTGAGTCAAAGAGAGAGCACATAGAAGTGTTGATGGAATTACTGAGTCTTTTAAAGTTTACTTTTTTATAGGAGGGAAGTTGCTGTGTAATAAAATAATCACATGTCAAAAGGTCAAATCAGTTAGTTGTAAGACACATTTATTATTAACATGTAAACAAGAAAAATCGTTGGTGTCAAATGTTTGCACTGCTGAAAGGCTGTCCTTCTCAGGCTCAAGGATTAAAACTCGACCAAGTCAGTTGCTCTAAGTGTTCATTTTAGTCAAGATTAGGGCTGACTGTTTAAGCCAAATATTCATATTGGATAGAAATAGCAACCAAAAGACATTCTTTGTACATCTTGCCCTCTCTGGCAAGAGCATTTCCTCTTTAGTTGAGGAATATATGACTAAGAACAGGCCACTCTTGGAGCTGTCCTCTGGACTTTTCCCCCCAGAAGGCCATTGGAAGGCATTTGGGGATAAAGATTCCCTATTAATGGGGGACTGAGAGGGTTGAGGTTGGAGTCCCATGCAGCTTTACAGATGTTGATGCAGACCTGTGTTTTGTTGACATAGAAAGATATTGACTATACTGACAAATTAAAATACCAGGTTAAAAATAGTATGTGTATTAGCTAATTTTTAAGATATATGTTTGTTTAGGAAAGTCTCTGAAGGATACAGACCCAAAATGGTAAGAAGAGTTATCTCTATATAACTATATTTCATTCCTCTTGTTATTGTTTTGTTTTGTTTTATCTGTGTTTTCTTTTCTAATAATAATTTTATGTTATTGGTATAATTTTTAAAATGGAAAAATTCTATTTAGAGATTCATAATTATTTCAGTGTCTTGGATTTTCCTAGTCCAGATCTGTCAACAAGGACACTAATAATAACTGTGCTTCACTTTGCTTGTAAATTAAAGAGTTTGAACTTGATAGTCTTTTACTTTCTCAGGGAATAATGTTCTGATATGCGACCTGTACATTGAATGGGCATTTGAGACAAGTGTACACAGACCCTAAAAGAGATGCTACCTTCTGGAATGGGGCCTGAGGAAACACTTTTCAAATTGATTAAGCAGAGTGCTCTTTGCAGTGTAAACATTTGCTAATTCACAAAAGACTCTATGCCTTGTTTATAAGGGTGAACATATGCAAAGTACTTAAGGGGCAAAGATCTCAGATGGAAAATATGAGTGTGAAAATCAATACCATTATGATTTTAAATAAACATTTAATGACAAGCAATTGTGAATCCAATGAAAGCATAAAAACATAGTTCAAATGCAATAGCAATAGCAACTAGACAGTGAATGCATTTTAAGGGATTGGCTTCTTTTTTGGTCTTAGTAATCTTCACATCTACCTAGGGGAATGTCCATACCCAGACTCATATAAGACTAGTGAGTTTTGTAAACATTACATACTCACACAAACATGGATGCTAACTTTCAATTACCCTAAAACACAATTATCCTCATAGAAGAAACTTATACGGAATTTTGATATACACAATCTTTAAACTTTTGTATAGCATCATGCTACTTTGTAGATGAAACACTCTGCCACGACACCGTCCGTGGAGCCACGGCGTTGATTAGGCGTTGATTTGAAGTTGATTTGGGAGAAGGATGAGGCACAGACAGGTTAGCTTACGAAAGAAAGTGAAAGAGAGCGTGGGTGCAGGGGACAACGGCCAGGTGCGCCACCGCCAAGAGTGCCATCGCCCCGAACAGCTGCAGCCTCGCGTATTTATTGGCAATAAACAATCAAAGACAATCAAGGGGATGATTCGTATTATATCCTAGTAAATAGTAGCACATCACGGGGAGGGTCATGGGATTAGATGATGTAACATTCAGCAAGTAAGGCCCATTCTTAAACATGTTTCTATGGACCCCGCGGGCTATTGTCAAGAGCTATCGAGTTTCAGTTGGGGCAGCGTTCTGCCCTTTAGCGGACCAGGCGTTCCTGGCCGCTCGTTTTCTGAGGTCAGTGTTCCACCCTGAGCGAGCTGGGCGTTCCTGGCTGCTGTGCTGACGTTTATGCTGAAGCCCGCAAAGTCACAAACATGTTTTCCTATTATATCCTTAGCATAAGCTCTCTGCCAGTGGCTGCTGCAACACTCTGTATTCTGTGTCCTGAAAACTTTTAAAAGAACTCTTTTGTTGCTTAGCCTCCTGTATTTTTCTGGGATTGAATAATTAAATGAATAGAATGAAAACACATTGATTGGAAATTGCTATAAATTTGCCAAAGTTTGACTTTAAGGAACTTTGTTTGTGTAGATCTGGGAATTTTGATCATACCTACATGTGATTATTACTGCAGCGAAATTCGTGATTTATTTGCAATACTGAGCAAATATGCACAGTATTAAATGAACAGAATACCATGCACACCAAACAAATCTCTGCTGAATTAGAAACTAAATCTTTTGTAATACTGGCTCTGTCAAGGATATGATAATCGACTGTGGGTAATTGCATCAATGTATTCATTATTCCACTTACTGATTCACTCAAGATTTCAAACAGTGTTTCCTGAGCACCTACCATTGCTCGGCTCTCCTAGGCGTTCTGGATGCAGTGTGAATGAGCGTATCAGAAATACAGCCCCTGCCTTCAATGAGCAGTAAAATTAAACCCATGGAAAGTATACCCAGTGTCACAAGAATCTACAAAGAAGGGCAGTGAGGGAAGGAGTCCTGAAGGAATAACAGTATAGTTGAAATCAGAAGGGTAAGTAGTTGCTTAACAAAGTGGAGAGGAAAGCACGTGTCCAAGGCTTTGTGATGGGAGAGTACCTGGAGGCTGAATGCCAGGGACTTGAAGAGAGTATGGCTGGAGTGCCAAGGAGGAGGGAAGAGAGTATGGCCTGAAGCTGGAACATAGCTTGAAAGGGCCAGATCTTGAAGTCCTGTTAGAGATAAAGGTCAGTGTTAGAGGTGAAGAGGAATGCAAACCCTTTCAGGGTTGGATTTGAATGGTGGTGGCCATAAGCTCAGGTGTGCCCTTCAAAGCAAGTGCTGTGGTTGCAGTTAGGAGCAAGAGTTGCAGGAGACTGGTAAAGATGATAGGAGACAATTGCAAATTTATATTGAAGTGTTGATGGTGAAGATGGAGTTGACATGATAGGTTTGACATTTAGAAGCCAATCCAACAGAAGTGCTGATTAATTATGGAGGGCATGTAAAAGAGGTCCAAAGATGACACCCAGCTTTTTAGCTTTAGTCATGGAAGGTACAGTGAGGTCAGTAACTGGGATCTGGATTTTTGGGGGCAGACCAGGTCATAGGCCTAAATGGCAAATAACTCCACCTTGTCTGCCAACTCCATTCAATTGGTAGCAGCTGCCTAGGGCCTTGGACTGAGATGGATCCTTTAGCTCAGAGTAGAATCTTTCATGTTCAACTATTTAATTTTAAAGCATCGAAAGTGGGTTGTGCCTGTATATATCCTGAATTAGTTCTTGCCCTTAACTGTGACGTAGGAGCTGAAAAATTGCTGATGGGTGAATGTATGTATAGTAGCTATTGCTAGTGAATGTTAACTGTGTGCTGGGTACTCTTCTAAGTGTACAGTCTACTTCATGCCATTTGACCTTGAATGTACACTGGCATTTAGAATGATACAGGTTGATATTGAACCTCATCCTGTTCCAGAAGAATTTATATAACTGGAGCCTAATGGGACTTTTAGTAGTGGGATTTTCATCTGTAAGGTAAATTCCTGGTATGTATAGACCCTGAGGAGAACATTGTGTCATGCCACTAATATTCTAAATTACTATTAATGAATAATTAAAAGTCAGTTTACATTTCACTTAGCATAGTTATCTCTCATTTGTAGGTGTATGTCTGTTTGTAATTATTGGTTTGCAGCTCATATTCTATGTAAATGGATTGTAGCAGAAGCTAAAGAGGAGGAAATGCCATGTGGGATTACAATTTAATGATGACCCAGGTCTGCCTCTCATTTTCTGTATATCTATCTCACAGTGCCAAAGACCTCCCAAGTAATTGAATCTTTCCTTTCTATGATTGAATTCCAAGGGGGCTTTTTGTAATTCCGTTTTTCCCTTATTATAACCATAAAATTAAAATAATTCTCACAATGCTGTAACTGACTAAAATTTCTTTAGGAGCAAATTACATGAGAACACTCATAATAGCTAAGTAGAAAATACATTTTGCTTTACTTGCTAATTAGTATTAATTTGTATATATTTTCTCTTTGTATATACTCTAAAAATAATAAAGGAGCTATGACTACTCCTGCAGGACTTCACAATTATACTAGGCTGCTAAGTAAAAATCTGGAGTCAAAAATCCCTGTTGTTTACTTTTTTAAATGTTGGAATGCAACCATGAACCGACAAACAACTAAAATCCTTAAATATCCAGGGATTTATCCAACTTTATCCTTTTTAAACAGAGTTCATGGCAGATAGCACCTAGTTTAATTCAATAAAAATGTGATAAAATATTTAAGGCCTAACAATTGTGTTATAGATAAGATTATTAAAGTCATTTACATATGATAATAATAAATTCGGAATCTTTTTTATTATTTGTGGAACATTTTCTGTGTAACTAAAAAAAAAGCAACTTTCAAATTTATTCCATTAAAATTTTAATAACATTTTCTAATTATTTAAATTTATACTGGTATAACTGTATACACAGAATTGGTTAAATTTAATTATTAGAAGACTAGCACATTCTTTCTGTATGGAAAGAATGTGAGTTTCTGTTTATTAAGGAAACGTTAAATATTGTTTTCTCTTGAGTGAATCAAAAGATTTGAAGAGAAATTTTGAAGGATAAATAATCAATTAGAAGATAACTGCTGGATGATCTTTTATCTTCATGAGGGAAGGTAAATTAATCCTACTTTTATACAGTAAACATCAGCTATTAAATGCTAATAGTTACATGTGTATGGTACAAGTCATAGTTAGGAACTTGGGCTTTCCAAGGCTCTGTTGACTTGGGTTTAAATCCTGTTGCTGTTACTTGCTAGCTGTCTGATTTTACAGAAAATACTTTTCTATATTGTATCTATGATAATATTTCTTAATGTAGAACTTGGTAACTATTAAAAGATGGTTATTAATGTGGCTTTCCACAACTGGTCTAATGAAGAGCCATGATAATAACAAAGATAGTTCACAATAAATGTGAAAGCTCAACTACTAGGCGTGACCTAACTACTACTTTAAGCAAGTCAACTTTCTACATTCCTATTTTCTTATCTCTAAAGCTGGTATAATGGGGTCGCCTGAGTGGCTCAGTTGGTTAGGTGTCTGCCTTCAGCTCATGTCATGATCATGACCCACAGCTAGCATCTTGGTCAGCAGGGAGCCTACTTTTCCCTCTGCCTGCTGCTCCCCCTGTTTGTGCTCTCGCTCTTTCTCTCTCTCTGACAAATAAATAAATAATCTTTAAAAAAAATAAAATGGGTAGAGTGATATCTTTCTTTTCTGTGCCAGAGAGTTACCGTTGGGTCAATTGTTAGGAAATACTGTGGAGAGTTTCAATTCTATATAGATTTTCCTTCAACAAAGCACCTATGTCATGCTGGGCATCAAAATCTTCTGCCTTCATAAAGAATGTAGATCAAAGTGGGTACTTGTTGAAGAATGAGGAAGACTTGTTTCTGCCATTATCTGTACAAGTGGTTATTTGTTAAGATTATTTTAGGGACATTAAGATAAAAGGGGACCATGCTTAACATTGAGGAATAATAGACTGTAATTCTTAATCTTTTTTAAACCCTAAGGAAGAATATATAAATATTTTATGCAACTAGGTAGTGTAGTGCAGCTTTATAGTTCAGAACATGTTTTCGTAAATGTTTCCTCATTTAATTCTCATGGTAACGCTGTGAAGCAGATACTGTCATGGTTTTTTGGGAGCAAAGAAACAGGCAAAGAGCCCTTATGTGATTGTAGAAACAATACTAAGTGAGTGGAAGGGATGGGGAAGGCTCAGTGCTAGAACTTTTGAAAACAAATCCCATCACCTGAGATTTCAAACAGAAAATTTATGAAAATCAATGCTTATTTACTCATTTCATTTCTTGGAAAAACACAACTGATTCCAGACAAATTTTGTAAGATTTCTTGTGAGAAGATTCTACAGCCTTCTGTTAAATCATGAGTTGATTAAAAAAAAAAAATACATGTATTATTATGAAAGATTTGTAAAATTTTTCAGAGACTATGCAGTAAGTAATATACATGAACCCCTGTGTATTCCAGCATTCTGAATTACTAAATGTGAATGTTTTGACATATTTGTTCTAGAAAATGCTTTAAAGAACTTAAGCTTTAGGGGCACCTGCTGGCTTAGTTGATAGAACATGCAACTCTTGATCTCAGGATTGTGAGTTCAAGCCCCATGTTGGGTGTAGAGGTTACTTAAAAGAAATAAAATCTTTAGGAAAAAAAGAGAAATTAAACTTTATAGGTATAATTAATTGAAGCTGCTTTGGACCCCTCTTCAGTCCCACTATTGTCAACTGGGTGTATCCTTCTTGCATCCGTAAACAATATACGCATGCAGTAACTGATACTTAAAATCTTTAAAACTCTTTAGTTGGGATTCTCTAGAGCAAAAGTCTCAAAGCCTCTTAAAATAGTTTATGACAGCTGGTAATAAAATATCTTCAAGTCATTGATTGACAAGAATTATTTTGTTTTGTTTTTTGAATTACCACATACTGTTTCTAAAGGAAAGATGCTAGAAGGGATATAGTTCTGATACATGATGGGCCTCTGAAGTGTTTATTTTAATGCCTTTGAAAAATATGCTCAAGATAGTGATGAAACAAACATGTATTCATTTAGAAATATTTTTTAATAAGTCTTATTGGTAGATTACTTCTTAATTATTCTAGTAGAAATGTGATGTGTGTAGAAACCGAACAGCATAGGTAATGTAACATGTTTATTTTTTACCTTTTATTGTATTTCATTGATTTTTTTTTGTCTTTGACTTCAGGTATAATTAAATTATTCAAATTTAAAATGAGTTCTGGGGGTGCCTAGCTGGCTCAGTTGGAAGACTTGTGACTTTTTTTTTTAATAGATTTTATTTATTTATTTGACAGAGAGAGAGCTCAAGCAGGGGGAGCAGCAGAAGGAGAGGGAGAAGCAGGCTCCCTGCTGAGCAGGGAGCGATGTGGGGCTCACTCCTAGGACCCTGGGATCATGACCTGAGCTGAAGGCAGATGCTTAACCCATTGAGCCACCCAGGCACCCCGAGAGCTTGTGACTCTTGATCTTGGAGTCATGGGTTCAAGCCCCACACTGGGTGTAGAGGTTACTAAAAAAATAAATAAACTTAAAAAAAAAATGAGCTCTCCTTAGACAGTTATCTTTAAAACTATTATTCTTAAAACATAAGGAACTAATCGAAAAATATTTAAAGGAATTTGCGCATAAAATCATTGAAGCATGGTTTGCAATATTGAGAAATTGGAAACAATTATATGGGTCAATTAAAAAAGTAGGTCACAAAATTGTGTCCTTAAGATTCAATTTCATAAAAACAAAATACATATACGACACATGCCCAAATAAGGGGTGATCCTAAATAGAAACCACTGGCTCTCAACTGGGGGCAATTTTACCCCCCCCCCCCGGGGACATTGACGATGTCTGGTTTGGTTGTAACTACTGAGAGGGTACTGCTGGCATCTGGTGGACAGAAGTCAGGAAGGCTGCCCAGCATCCCATAGTGCACAGGACAGTCCCACAACCCCCAACACAAGAGTTGTCAGGCCCCAATGTCAGAAACATCAGGGTTGATAAATCCTGGTGAAAGGTAATCCTTAAATATCTGAATAAGAATATTATAAGAATCAGTTCATTGCCTGAATTACCCATATGAAATTTTAGGGATAAAAATGAAATAGATATCTACACATAGTGATTCATTTGTTAGTTAAAACCATACTTATTAAAATATTAATTTATAAATATTTTTCTACTATCATGAGACAGTTTTATTGAGAATCTTCATGTATGTCAACATAGGCACAGCCTCAAGTTGCTTGAGTTAGAGAGCTTTTTAAATTTACTGACGTAACACTGGGACACTTGTTTTTTTCATTTTTCCCACAGGTGTATATTTATGATTTTGTCAGTGTAAACAGAGTATAGCTTTTTAAAAGTGATCTTTAAAAGGTTACTTATAGTGATATTTGTGATTATGAAGGCATAACCACTAGGAATAATGACCGATTCTGTATTGAGATTATTTCATGTAATGTGTCTGTCTCAAACTGGACTTTTTTGTTCAAAATGTGATAATTGAGAGAGCATGTAGTAATTTCATAGATTAAATGAAGATAAGGGTATATGGAAACTCCTTTTCTGAATGATAAATTATTTTTATTTTTATTATTTTTTAAAAGATTTTATTTATCTATTTGTCAGAGAGAGAGAGAGCACAAGCAGGGGGAGCTGCAGGCAGGGGGAGAGGCAGGCTCCCTGCTGAGCAAGGAGCCCGATAGGGGACTCGATCCCAGGATCCTGGGATCATGACCTGAGCCAAAGGCTGATGCTTAACCGACTGAGCCACCCAGGTGCCCTGATAAATTATTGTCGATGGTCAAGGGAACCTGCCTTCTTTTCATATAGATGTGTGTGTGTGTGTGTGTGTGTGTGTGTGTGACCATACGAAGGTGACATCTATGAAGAAACACATCAACATGTAGCAGTGGTAGCATCATTTGAGAGATTTTCACTTTTGATGTTTTCTGAAAAACTTATCAGGAGAATGTAGGCCCACATGTGAATGAACTTTACATTCAAAATCAGAGGGGAACAGTCTATCTCTAGCAAGCTGGACAAAAAAAGCAACATAGTTGTCGTTCTCACTTAGGGCTAACCCTTGAAAGATTATAGAGTGATTGAAATGTAAGTTCTTAACTCGTGGTAGACAACAGAATTTTCTACTTGGGAGATCCCTCTTGCATCTCACTAAGAAGTCCTGTACATTCCTGTGATCTAGAAAAGGCACTGTATTTCATATCTTTCCTCTCCTTTGATCTCCTCCACCCCTTCTCCCAACCACACTCTCTCCACCACAACAAAAGAAAACTCTACACAATTTGGGATCATTTAGGACTTTGCTTTCTGAAATAATTATCATACCTAAGCTCTCTTTCTATGTCTGTAAACTCAGTCCTCCTTTCTCAGATTTTTTGTATCATTTTCAGAGTAGGTGCTTTTGATTTGTGCATTTGGGAAGATTCTAAGGAAATGGAGAAAGACTTTTGGGCCCTATAATAAGCCAAAGGGGGGAAAATATTTGCGGACAAAGGAGGATTTTCCTCACCCTTAAGATCCTACTCGGAGGTATTTCTATTCTTTGCAGACAGCTAGTGGGTATGGTCCAGTATTCTCTCTGAGGTTTTAGCCATGGGTGAAGAGTCACCAGACCAGCTTCCAAAACGGTGTGGGTTCTGCATAACTGTTGCAGTTCATGTGGTCACACTTCAGAAAAGATCTTCTCTTCACCATTGTTTCCTGGCAGCAGCTTCCAACTGGGCTGGAGAATTGTCTGATCTCTTTTTAAGTTAGCTTCCGCTTCAGTATACATTGGTGTAGAATTCAGCTTAATGAATAAAAAAATTGTAAAGATAAATGTGGAGTGACTTCTAGTAATATGAACCATGATAAATGGCAGATTTAGTGAGTGATGCATGCCCCGTGCTCACAATTGTTATATATATAGCATTGCTGTAATTTTATTAGTACTATTGCATTTAATAAAATGCCTCATTCCAGAACAGATGCTCAAATTTAAATTTCTCTTCTTTTCTTAAAATTTTTGAAATCTTTGAAATGCATTCACATGGCTTTAAAAATCAAGTAGTATAGAAAGACTCATAAACAAAGCAATTGCTTTTGTATATGCTTTACATATTTACCTCATTAGATCTCACACATGTATAGATTTCTATGTGCGTGAATTGAGACTCATAAAAGTTGAATACTTTATATAATGTGTAATTGAGCAGATATATGACCAGAATTTGAACCCAAAGCATCTAAGGTCCTTCTAGGTCTACCCCTCAACCTTGATTAATCACATACTCCTTGGGATTTCCATAAATAACCAGGTCCATGGTTATTTAAGGGAGATGGGCCTGAGTTGCACTCAAGATTAAATTGAACTGTACCATCCTGGTTTGTCCAGAGTAGTTATGGTTTAGGCATGCTGCCCTGGTATAATTATTACTTATGTCCCATTTCACCTTTAAAGTGTCCTGTATCATGTGATAAATTTTATGGTCACCTCACTTAAAAATTTGCTAGTCATCTTAGCATCACTAAAATATAAGCTCTATGAAAGTAGGGACTGTTGATTGTTTTATTTATTGTTGTATCACCAGCACCTAGAACAGTGCCTGGCACATAAATGCCCTCAATAAAATATTTGTTGACTATTTGGCAGAGATTTGTTACATGTATCAGTTATGGCTCCCCAGAGAAATAGAACCAATAGGAGAGGGTAGGTAGGTAGGTAGATAGATAGATAGATAGATAGATAGATAGATAGATAGATAGATAGATATAAAGAGATTTATTTTAAAGAATCTGTTCACATGATTATGGGGACTGGCAAGTGAAATTTGTAGGGCAGGCCAGCAGGCTGGAAACTCAGTCAGGGATTCTATGTAACGGCCCTGAGGCAGAATTCCTTAGTTGCAAAGAAACATCAGGTTTTTCTGTTTATAAGGTCTTCCACTAATTGCAGGAGGCCCACTCACATTGTGGAGGGTGGTTTCCTTTACATAAAGTCAACTGATTGTAAATTTTGATGACAACTACAAAATAACCTTCACAGCATATACACAGCACATACTCGTTTCTGGATGAATGTTTGATCAAACAACTGGTACCATAGCCAAGTTCACACATACAGTTTTCCATGATATGGCTATGTTTGTTTGTGCGTACTCCACCCATCTACATGGGGAGCCAAGCCAAGAGATAAATACTTTTTGGTAAAAGGAGCTTACTCACAAATTATAAATGTGTTATTTTAGAATAAAAGATTAGTAAGACTTTAACTTCCTCAAAAAAGTTGCATATAGAAAGAATGCCATGTACATATGCCTTGTACATACATAGAGATTGACCATTGGAATCTCATTTAGCATCATGTAAAATCTTGAGACACAGATATATTATGAAAATGCTGTATAAAATATATTGTTAAGGCAAACCTTTTGGAAGCTTACTGGAGAAAGCTGCTTTCTGGTCAAGTAGGCACATGTGATGTTTGATGTTCTAGTCTTGAGTCACAATGCTGTGCTATTTTACATCTCTAATCTCCTTTTTATTCCTCCCAGAACTTTCGACTTTATAATAGAAATGTTGTGACCTTTCTTGAAATAGTTGAGGAGAAGGGTGATATGGGGAGGTATTTGGGAAACACTGGTATTCAACAAATTATGCACCAAAGACTGTGTGTGTGTGTGTGTGTGTGTGTGCACATACACGCACATGTGAGCTATGGGAGTAGAGGACTGAGTCTAATGTCTAGAACTGAGAACTGTAACATGATGTTATGTAGCCAGGAACTGAAAGTATTTCCCCGTACCTCATTGTTTGTAGCAGAGGAGTGATAAATAAATTGGATGAGGAAGGAGAGAGGCAAGAAAAGGAATAAAAAGTATTGAAAATCATGAGATTGTGATCATGCTGAGCACTGAAGCAAATTTTCTACCTCCTTAGTGTCAGCCTGGAGGATTACCAACTTCCAGCATGCTTTCATGGTTGTATGACAAAAAGGGAATGTGAAATGTTAGCTTCATGCTTGCTGAAAGGTCTGAATATTTTTTGTTTGACTTACATTCATGAATAAAGAACTCAGCTAACTTCTATATATTATTAGCAATTCAACTTTGAAACCAGGCTTTCTTATTACTTCTCAAATTTCTGTATTTGAGATTTTAAGGCAGGCTGTTAAAAACTGTTCATCATGTTTCTGCTTATGTGCTTAGACATTGTTTTTTGATACAGAATAACTAAATCAAAATACCCAAATAAAATGAGGCTTAGGAGTAAATATGAAATTTATTTTATAAATTTATTTGGCAAAATACCTTTAAGATACATATATTTGAATGAATGTATAAGGAATTATTCTAGAATGAATGAGAGGAAATTGATACTTGTGTTAACCTTTGAGGAGATGGCTCAGAGAGACAGGGGAAGAAGTTCTGGCTTTTTATTTTGTACCTTTCTATAAATGTTTTATTTTCCTAATTAAATTTGTTTTATTTGTATTTTTAAAAAACCTAATGTGGAATTATGAGTCATTTTTGTTTTATTTCTTATAGTTTTTTTTAAAAAAAAATCATAAATGCTATTTTAAACAAAAATAACTTTTATTTATTTCATGTATTTGGTATCTTTGTTGGATTTTACCTAGAAAAGCTGGGGCCTGCTTTAGAAGGTTTGTAAACGATTGCTCTGAATCATAATTTTGTCTTCTCTTTCTGGAAATAGAACAAGTTTTGTAGAAAACCTTTGAGGAGATACATGGGAGTAATACTGATGTAAAATAATTTCCTCAGTTGTATTTGATGGTTAATTACTTTGTCTATATGAATGCATTGTTTCAGTCAGCATGATTTAGTGCCCAAAGGCAAGGTCATGTACAAGAACACTTTTCCCCACCAGTGTGTTCCGCAGTATCCCATTTAGCTGTCCACACAGCTAGACACCTGTGCCATCAGACAGCCCCAGGTATCAAATAATTAAAGAATCCCTGACTCCTTTTTTTAAAATTTATTTATTTAAGTAATCCCTACCCGCAATGTGGGGCTGAAACTCATGACCCCGAGATCGAGAGTCCCACACTCTTCTGACCGAGCCAGCCAGGTACCCACCCCCCGACTCTGTTTTTTATGCCCTGAAACAGAAAACTAAAAGGCAGAGCTGTAATAGATGTACTTTATTATAGCTTTCAGCCTTCTTCTATAAGACAGGTGAGGTTTGCCATAGCTGAGATGCATAACTGAGCCAGCTCTTTCCTTGGAGATGCACAAAAATCAGTTACGTTGTTGGGATTCTATCCCATGGGTGGTTAGTTAAGTGGCCCCCTCACCCCTGCCTTTTCCATGAATATTTCAACGATTAGGCTTTTCCTTTCTTTCTCCCTCCCTTGCCCTTCCTTCCTTTTCTTCCTTCTTTCTTTCCTTGATATTTTGTATGATTTACTACATAGAATCCTAATAATTAGGAAGACAGGACCAAAGGCCCCATAAAATTCAAATAACTGGCGATATTCAGTAGAATAGTAGTCAATAAAATAGTAAATAAGAAGGCAGTTTCAATATGACAATACATATATCATAATAGGAAAAATCAAGAGGTAGAATTGACTGTGTTGTTAGGTAGACACTATATAAATAAGCCATTGAAAGAAAAATTGAATACACTGAAACAATGTTCAATAATATTGATAGGAATTGCTCAATAAATTGTAACTGTTATTACATTCCAGGAACTACGCTAAATCCTCTATAGGCACCATGTCATTAATCCTGAATACAGTTTGCGAGGGTGGTGTTTCTAAGCCTTAGAGAGCGTCCATTCGTTTTTCAAGAACATACAGCTATTTAGCATCAGCGCCAGGCCTCTAGCAAGGTCTCTAGGATTTCAAAACCCATACTTTTTGCAGTATACCACATTGTGCTGTTTTGTTTTGTTTTTAAAGACATATGCACACATACACATTGTTTACATCTGAAATTTATTTTTATAAATGACATCAAGTAGGCATTGACCAGAGGGACTTAGCTAGCCACAAGTTTACCAAGAGAATTAGGTTTTTTTGAAGCCAGCTGGCACTGAATCACTGTATTTTCTGAGAATTTTGATGTCTTTCTTAGGGAATGTCTTTTTTTCTGAAAGGAACTAACTATGTTCTTAGTGGAAGTCTGAGGCTTTGGTAAAAGCCTTCTTCGGAGTGTCAGGGCCTAATGGCCATAGCTGGGAGTCAGTGGGAGGAAGGAGCGCAAGCAGGGAGCTGGGCAGTAGGGAGTTAGGTAAGCATTTATGTTTCATGAGAGATAGGAAACTTTTTAGGATTTCACACCACCTCTCTACCTCTAGTGTATTCGTGTGGCTACCTGAAGATGGTAGCATTCAACCTGGATGCAGTTAGAACAGATGACTCCAGGTTTATGATAATGTCCATCTTGGCCTTGACCCCAGAGCCAACTGGCTGTGAGATAAGAGTTGGGGTGTCTGTGGCTCAGGCACTCCAATGATACCACTGTTGACAGCATTGCTAGTATAGTTTTGTTTGTTTCTTTTTAGGTTAAATGTACTTTTCCTGTACCAATTAATTCTATTGTTTGAGTGCTGTTTATTACAGAATTATATTGAAGGGGCAACATTTCCATTTTGAAAATTATAATAGACTTATTTAATTAGTTGTCATGAAGAGTGATGTAGATAGTATGATATATTACTGTCTTGTTCATTTTGTCTCATTTCATCTTTTATATATATAAATACATTAAATACATCCCAGTTTGCTGTAAGGGTCCTAGTTGGGTCTGTTTTTCTGGTGTAATTATGAATAAACACCTTCTATTATACTAAAAAGTGGTTTGGTTTGGGCAGTAAGTTATATGGTGGTTGTATCCTAATTCAGGAGGAACCTTAGAAATGGGCATATTCAAAAGTAAGGATTGGAGAGTAATGGTCAGGAAGCAATGTTTATTTCTTTCCAGGCTAACAATATTAGAAATATTGAGAGACTAAGACAATTATAAATACTTACAGTTGAATTCATTTAAAGGATGAATAGAGGAACTCAACTTTTTACTTAAAACCTTTTGTTCTTTTTAGTTTTTAGTGCTAATTTTTGTTGTTTCTTTAAAAATAGGGTTGAATCAATTTATCAGTCTAGCTGTCATTTTGTGTCAATTTTTAGCATCAGTGACATAAACTATATTTTGATTTTTGTTTTCCATTAAAAATTGACTAAAATAATTATCTTCCGTGGTACTTTTTATGAATGTGAAACTTACTGGAAATAGATGATAATTCAGGAAAATTTAGCTGTTAGTTTTAGGGTAGAAACCTACATTTTTCCAAGGTAGTACCTCTTCCTTATCTATGCTGTTAAGCAAAACATGAAGTGGTATCTTGGAATGGTAAACTGTATATCATATATCTATGTGTGCACATGTGATTTTGCTGCTTAATAATTACTGCAGACAGTCTTTGCTGGCTCTAATTTGAGAAATTGTGGAAGCCCAGAGGGTATTAATAAGTTGAATAATTCATTGCTACACATGAAGGAAAATAAGTATTAATTGAATTAAATTATTCAATAGAAAATTTAGTATACTTCAGAATGCATAAAAACTTGAAGAGATTTCTGGACAAAAACCTTTGCTTTGAAAACCTCAAAAAATGCACTGCATGTTCATGAAAAATACTATACATAAATGTGAAATCAATATTATTTTCTCTAAACTCATACAATGACTAGTCTTATTTGATTAGTACTCAGATTGATTATTTAAAGATAAGACAACCTGGTAGAGGTCTCAGGACATCTCCAGCTCTTTAACAGAAGAGCCTATTAATGGGAAGTGTCCGTGGTTTCTTGGTTTGCCTTTCTGCTAAAATGTGTCTGCAGGAGGTATAATTTTTAGGTAAATTTAAGATTTGACAGCTCATTTTAAATAGTTAAAGTGAAAATCTGTTTGTTCTTCTTTCATGTGACACTTAGTATTCTTTGGCTTTATGCCTATGTTAGCTTTTATTTCTGAATAGTTATAAAGTCAGTTTGTCAGTTTTTGAGTATTAGAAAATAAAATAGGTAGGAAAAGATGACACTTTAAAAATCCATGTTCTTAAACTTCACAGTCCACTTTGTCCTATACTTTGTAATCTCCTATGTCTTGCAAAATAATTCAGTAAATTATCATGGCTGCCTGTTTCATGTGATAAATTCACCTGATGCTCCAGAAGGGAAATAGAAATTAAATGCATATGAATCTTGCCAATAAGCTCATTGGTGGCTGTGACGATTGGGGATTGGGGTTTATGCTTTACTTATTTTCTAATGTGTGAGAGGTGATAGAGAATTCAAGTTTTTAGTCTTCTGGGTTTTTTTTTCCCCCTGTGTCCTCAAATCAACTAAAAAAAATTTTCGTACCCACTGGAAAGAAAAGAATTTCTTTGAGAGCTGCTCTGGTGAGTTTTTGTGGTTCCAGTTTACTTTTGGTCGGTGGCTAAAGGTGTGGAACTGAGTAAGCTCTGTGTATCTGTGCACCTGTGTGTCTGTAATTCAGGAGAGCTGTGTGACATTGTGTGAGAGTGTTCCTGTCCCTGTGAGGCACATTAGATTATCGTGGATTTTAAAGATGCTTTTCCTAATTAGCTTAGAGAGACAAATCAGTCCATCCATAGATCCAGTATTCCCTAAATTCACAAACGTAAACACTGAACTAATACTACACTGGATTTAATAAAGGCTATTTTTTTTTAAAGATTTTATTTATTTATTCGACAGAGATAGAGACAGCCAGCGAGAGAGGGAACAGAAGCAGGGGGAGTGGGAGAGGAAGAAGCAGGCTCATAGCGGAGGAGCCTGATGTGGGGCTCGATCCCATAACGCTGGGATCACGCCCTGAGCCGAAGGCAGATGCTTAACTGCTGTGCCACCCAGGCGCCCCTAATAAAGGCTATTTTATCCTGCTTACAGAAACTACTATGAAACATTTAAGACTGCAAGTTCACATAATGCAAGTGCATCTTTGAATACATTAGATTGGTTTTATAATTTTTCTTTTAAAAAAATTGCAACTTTTCTCTGATTTCTGAGATTTAAATATAAGGGTACAGTATTTTTTAATAAGATTTACTTTTCTCTCATGAAATGACTGAAGAATCTAAACTTTCTGAACTTTTTACATTGATTTATAATCTGTTAACATTACTCTTACTTAATGTTTGATATTATGAAATATTTTCAAATATATTTAATCAATTTTGTTCAGTGATTTTATAACAGTAATTATGTTTTATAGAGTGTCAGCTTAAACATGATTTCAAGGCCTAAGGCAACTTCAAAACTTGCATTAATATTAAATTGAGTTAATTAATAAGTGATATTTTGGATACCTGAATAATTTCTAAGCAAGATAGAATATTAAATTTAATGTGGAGCATATTTTAAATTTTCTGTATTTTTGGTTCTTCTTTTAATGGATTGCACCAGTGAATATGTTCTTTTTTTTGCCATTTTAGGAAGATATAAGAGGTATGAATATGACTAGAGAACATTGTGTAATGTGTATTTATGAGCCTTGCTGGCCTGCTGAATGCCAGCTTCATGTGAATGACTGACAGTTCTCAATTATCTGTCACTCAGCTTTCTCTACCATGTAGAAGTTATTACATTTGCTAAAGTCATAACTAATGTCATCATTAGGAGCAGTAGTGACAGAGGAATGCAACTGTGTAAGTGCTTTTGATTTTCAAGGAAAAAAAGAGACTAGTTTTGTCCTAAAGTGAAGTGTTAGTTCCAGTCTAGGAAGAGAATGGTGAAAGAGACAGTGTATATAGCAAGTGGTAGAGTGTTTGAGGAAAGTATATTTTATTTACCTTGTTTTATAATACCTGAATCTGATAAGAAGTAATGAAACGTGTTAAATCTTTAGTAAAGTTTGCTCAGTTTTGATAGCATTGTTCTCAAGACAATTTAAGGAAATAAAAGTTGCTCATGAAATATTTACTGCCAAAGATTATACTAATACGAAACTAGAAAATGACTCACTCAGTTAAAATGATAAATTGGTCTCAGAGTTAACAAAGAGTGGTAAAAGGTTATTTTTTACCTGCAGAGTAATGTGCGTGTCAGAGATTCTGTTAACTGAATGATTTTCTTAGCTTTGTGTTGACTTTATCATGTCATTGATTATTTACAAAAACAGATAAAACAATCAAATGCAAATAAACAAAATCAATGAATCTCATCCCTTCACTTGTGAAGAACTAAAGTTTCCTCATATTTGTGTGCCTTCTTTGTGCCATGTTGATTCAGTAGGTAAACAGTGTCCCCACGCTACCATGATCCTGTCTTAAATCAGCATATCTCTTGCAAGTCTTGATTTTGCCTTCCTCCATTTGATTGTAAGTTTAGAGAAAAAAATTAAGGATGTCTTTCATGCCTAAAGCTATCTTTCTTTTTTCCCAGAGGACCTCTGGAAAATCACAAAAATTATTCTTTCCCTTTACAAGTAGTATCATACTAGAAATAATTCGTGGGTTCCATGTTTCTGCATTAGCTCAAAGTATTTTAAGAGCTGTATGGTGAAAGTTGTTCAATCTGAAAAGATGGTTAAGGTTAAGTTTGTGTAAGCAAAATGTTAATTATTTATATACATATTTTGTAGGTTGTACATATTTTTGAAAAAGCCCTCGACATTTGTCAGTGCCTCTGCTGTCCCTCCCGTATTTTTACTCTGTGGGGAAACCCTTATGAAATAGTTGCTTTTTGTATCCCAAGAGAGAATTTTACTCTTATCCATTGTGATATTATTGGTTACTGTAATCAATTAACCACAATCACGAGTCTTATTATTAAACAGGGTTCTCTGCAATGCTTGCCTGACTACTGTGCTATAAGATACAGGCTAGAATTTGTACCTTCAACAAAGAAGACTTTTGGAACCTGTGCACAGGACTGTACCAGCCTTGGAACTATTACCACTTCAGTGAGTAGGCTTGAGTACAGGCCTCCAAGGAGACACCTTGTTAGACAACTTTCAGCCCATACCAGGGGCTGAGTCAGCCCAGGACTTTGTTCATCCAGCAGCAGATCTGCTTAATGAAAGCGGTATCAGTGGAACAATACTTAATTACTAAGGTCTGAATGAAATGATAAGGTGCCAGGAATGGCCAGTATTCCCTGTACCAGTGGATGAAAGATTACTCCAAACTTTGCTGTGAAAGACAGGAGAAGGCAAGGGGGTCAACGCGCTCAGAGAGGAAGACCCTTTGCTCTTCTTTGCTGCCACTTTTATTGGTCCTTCAAGATAATCACAAATCCTTGTCACTGTTCCCCAAGCACATGATGTGTGACAAGGGGTCTTACTGAAACTGGGAGGATCTGTTTACAGGAAAGATACGATATACTAATTTGGGCGTGTTCTATTAAACAAAGCCTAAGGGACAATGCCTACATCTCTTAGATCACAGGGCAACTGTTGGGCAAGGAAAGTTTCTGGAAGGCAACTCCCCACAGCATTCCAACAGCGGAGTGGTCCTGTAGGTCTCCCATTCCAAAGGCCTACGCCCTCCTCTGAAACCTTCCCTGCCCTTAGCGGCCTCGGTGTTACATTTTAGCAAGCCAGGTATTATGGCTTTCATGCTCTACGTTAACCCCAACTATAAGGGAAATTCACTTATGGTTATTTGTTTGGATATTGGTGGTACTGTTTGACTCTTCTGTTCTTTATGGTTATATGAGGAGACCTTTTCTTGTTCTTGAGCTGTCTCTGAGTCTCAGTTTTGTAGACTTTAGTTTGATAAACTGAAATGAAACATTTTTAATGGTATTTGATTTTCATCCTTTAGAATTCAGAAACAACTGTTTTACTGAGATTCATTTATTTTACTTGGCAATATATTTATTTGGATAGAGTCAATAAGAATCTTGCTCTTTTTGTTTTACCAGAATATAAGTGGGAAAAATCAATTGTGTAACCAATATCACATCTGAGAGTGATTGTCCTTTAATTAGGTATGAATAGCTTACTTACTATTAGAGAGCAAGTACTTCCTTGGAAGCCTGTACACGAGGCTACTTAATGTGGATTCAATGCCTACAGAGTCCTCCCAGGAACCTTGGTTTACAGGACACCAGCCTCACCAATGGTATGGTCTCCTGCTAGGTCAGAGAACTGAGAACATTTTGGAGCCCTGAAAAGAGAGGAATTGGACCAAATTTATAGGTGAAATCTGTAGGACAGAGTGTCTTGGGCTTGCTCCTCTATAGACCCATGATAAAACACAGTAAGTCAGGTTTTAAAAATCTAATCCAAGATCCTCAATGAAAAGTCCAGACAGAAGTAAATTCTTAGTCATTCACAGTTGCTCAGGACTGTAAGGCCACATATTTGCAGCACAAACTAAAGAAGGTTTGTACATTTAATTAGGATCCTTTTTGCTTTGTATTTCTGTGAGTAATTAGGCCAAACCTAATGAGGCTAGCCTTTTTTTGTTTAAAGATCAATCTCTGGGAATTATATCCTTATCAAAGAGTGAGAATATTAGCAGAAAAAATTCTGAAACGTAGATATGTGCAGAGATTACTGGGTGTTCCTTTGGTTCATTGAAGACTTTTACCTTTGATTTTCTGTTTCCAGGCAATTGTATAACTTTGTGGTAGAAGAATACTGATGATTTCTGCCTGGTAGAAAAGATGACTTAAAAATTATGGTTTACTGGCCTATTGGACATTAACCCATTGTGTATCTAATCTAGCAATCTTACCCTACCACTAGTTTTTAAATTTGCCTTTGAACATACAGTTCTTCAAGTTTCATTTTAACTGGTTTCAACATCTTACGGGTTTCCTCATTAATTGCTGTGTACAAAAAATCTTTGACACATGTGTGTTTTGCATTTACACACAAGTCATGACTTTCCTTTTTGAAAATTGTGCTTTACCAGGCTTAAGCAGCTGGGAGTGAATGATGGTACCATTGGCCCAGATGCAGACCCCTAAGAAATACAAGGTCAGGGACAAACATGAGGTGATAGGAGAAAACCAAATCCCAATAGATCTTTGTTTGTTTAAGAATGTTTGCAGTGGTTGCGGCAACAAGGCATAGAGGAAGACTGTCAAACTTGACCTTGTGTAGTGACCAGACTCAGAGAGGAATGAAATGAAGTGTATGCAGGGTGGGATGGGTAGCAGTCGGAGTGTTTGGGGGCACAGTGAAAGTTTTTCACTGGAAGAAGGACATGCCTAGGAATTCAGAAAGAGTCATCTGATTTCAGTAAGATGACTTGAGAAGAGGAAAACTGGAATGGCAGCCATTGCTCTGACCTGGGAAAAAGTATGGGATTGATGGATGGCAAGAGGATGGATATAGAAAGTTAGAGCATTCGGATTTAGATGCTTTGGGAAAGCCTTTGTGTTCTTGTATCATAATTGTAGGCTTCTGTCACCAGGGAGACCAAGGCAGAATTATAGTCACCCACCAGGTTTGCTCTTAACTGATTTCAGGTCAGTTGTGTAATGGTACCCATGGGCATAGACAATGTATTGCCTTTTCTGATTTCTTAAGAATTTTGCTTCACTTGTTCTGAAACATTCTTTCCCCTAGACTATCTGTGTTTGTTCTGTATTAACTAGCTGTAAAGGAGCTGGTTTGAACACTTATCATTCATTCTATGCCTCAAAGAAGGGGAGAGTAGTAACAACCATTTGGGGACAGTACTGTCTTCATTTTATAGTTAGGCACAAAGGAAAATAATATGGAACTCTTTACAGAGGGGAATACAGTGTCTACTAGGACACATCAGAAGTTGAGAAGGCATTTCACATTTCAGTATCTCTTTTCTTTTTAAACCTAATCATGGAGGAAACTATGAAGGGATCTGTGAAATACCATGTACCTTGATTATCTTGTCGGACTTAAGAGTTGAGTTATATTCTTTCTTCAGTCAGTTTCAGTTATCCATTGGATTGAAGAGCCATAGTTTTGTGCAGAAAAAAAATATATTGTATTTCTTTAACGATTCAACCATAAAATTAGCAAGGAATGCATGAAAATCAATATTGATGAAGTAAATTTCAGAAGAAGTGGCTTAGGATAGTGGCTTTTAAAGAAGCTCTGAAACTAAATGGTGAAAAACAAGTCCTTCATTAACCTTACAAATTACCCCCATTTACGAGGATTTGCTGAAGTTTTTATTTTAATCAAGGTACTCTTTCATTCTTTAAATTCTATCTTGATTGAAGGAATTCCTATGGGACTCAGATTAGGGCAAAGTGAAGGTACAAGTCTTGAAGCGCTGGTCCTGTTCTGACGGGATGCCTGTGAGTGAGCTCTCATCTGGTCAGCTTTGCTTGGGAGGTCTTCCATGAGGCTTTAATCCCTCTCGGTTATGTGGAATCTTAAGGAATGCTTGGCTGATGTGGGAGCATGTGTTCAAGAGCATGTGTGTGTTTGCAAGTCTGACCTCCTGGAGTCTCAGTCTCACCATCGATATCCCTACCTTTATTTTGCTTCTTCCTGGGTTCTTTCTTTCTTTGTTTTACAATATATCCATTCTGTGTTACTGTTCACACCTGGCACTGTCTCTAGGTTGGTAATGTTAAAATCTGGGAAACAGGAGCAAAGTTTCTATAATGCTCTTGAGCAGCTCCATGGACAGCTAGGATTTGCGTGAGAGTTCATTGAAACAGTCCTTTACAGTGCTTTTAACAGTGTGCACCATTTTTAGTGATTTCTTTAACCTCTTTCCACGTACTTCCTTGTTGTTAAAATCAAAAGGTTGGAATCAGAACTGGAGCGGATTGGTTGGCTTGTTTCCTGCATTGCTCCACAGTAGGTGTGAATGGGTCTGTAATTTCAAAGTCATTTTTAGCCAAACATGGTACTCTTCCTATGTATTTATGATGAGTATTTATTTCATGTCAGGCTTGTATAATAAAATTACCTAGTGATTTGTTTCCACAGTTAGGGGGGGAAAAAAAGTATTATCCGAAATTGAATTAGGAGTATTTTAAAATTAGAGCAATTTAGCATTAACTTGTTTGTGTGGATTATGTTAATATTTAAGCATATGTTATTGTTAGTGAGATTTGGCAAGTGTCAAAAAATTTTAATTATATAATTTTATTATAATTTCAGTTACAGCACTCAAGAAGACAGAACCATTTTAATTCTTATGGAATGCCTTATACCCAGAATGCTTTGTAACTGGGTGTTTTAGTTTGGGAGGCAGGTTTTTTTCCAAACATTCCTGATGCTATTATACTTTAGAGCTAGTATTGCTACTAACCGAATAAACACAAAGAAGTGAGATCAGTAGTGCAGGAAAGAATGGGTCGTATTTCTTAGATTTCAGCTAGCTGGACCAGACAAAATACACCAGGTTCTCCAAACCTGAAATTAGTCATGTGATTGAGGTAGTCACATGTGCTAAGTAACAGATTTGCATGTGTAAGATAATTAGTGGAATCATCAGATACTCTTAAGCATCACAAAATTGTTTTCCTTGGAACTTTTTTTTAATATGATTGCCACTTAGAATCAGCAAACTCTTAAGTCATAATGACAGTCGAAAAATCTGAATGTCAAGCAAATTAGGAAATACACAATTGCTTAGAAGAGTGATGAAAATTGAGAGTATTATTTAAATAAAATAAGAAAATTTTAATAATAAGGTGAGGTAATGTTACAAAGTTCCACTCTTAGAGAATAGTTGAAACGTGGGGTAAAAATGACATCAGTAACAAACATGGTCTCATGCAGAGTCAAGCAAAGTCGAATTTAAGCCTTTTCAGTGTGTGCCTCTTAGAATCATGTTGATGACTTTACTCTAGAAGTCAGGCCTTTTGTTGTACTGCTTTGATTTTCATGATTTGTAATTTTTCTTGTCAAACACTGAGAAAGAAAAGAGAGAGGAAGGAAAGTATGGGGAGAAGGAGAGGAAGAAGGGTGGGTGAGGAAGAAGGGCAACGGGAGACATAAAGACTTAATTTGGAAATTGACTATGGGGCTTGCACTGCAGTTGACTCCCCTTCTCAAGACCCAAGTCTGCATTCTTTCCCACATATGTGTGAGGCTGTGCTCTTGACTGTCCTGTGTGAGGCTTGCCTCCTGTGAGCACCCAGGGCTGGCTTGCATGAAAGGGAGAGAAATCAAGGTAAAGTACAAAAGATGCTTTGTTCTTCAGTATGTGCAAAATGAAGAATCACACTTAATATATCTTCAGTAGCTGAGGGAAGAGTACTATGTTTGAGTTTTTCTTAATGAAATTATAGAATTATAGAGGTTGAAGGAAACATAAAACTTCAATATTACAGATGAGAAAATTGGAGGGTTTATTTTAAAAATAAAAATTTGTCCATCACTCTGGGTGTGTTATTGCTGTGATAAAAGCTAAGTGAGACATTAAGCCTTTTGCCTTAAGAGGTATGGGATCTACAGGGAGAGAGACACCGGAGTGTGTCCTAACCCACTGAAGTGGTCAGGGCTGTCCTTGAAGTAGCAGAGGATGGGGGCGGGTGCTTCCTAGGGCCAGGGGTCCACCTCTCCAGTGTGTGCCACTGCATCCTACACAGTATCTGGAGCCTAGCGTACATGAGAATGCACCTGTTCAGGGACAGGGACTTGAAGGGGATGTAATCATCCCTGGAGTCCTTCTGTAAATGCCGGTGAGTTCTCTCGCCTCTATGCCATGCGGTGGTTTCTTCATGCACTTGGTTTTCTCTGTGACAGTCTAGTTTTTTATTTAACATTTTCCATTCCTAATTACTTAGAAGTATTGATGTGTAGTTAAGTGCCGTTTACCTGCCACCCATACCGAGGACATTTGGGGCAGTGATGGAAAGTAGTTTTCCATCTTTATTTTCTCATTTAGTCCATCTTGACACAAGCCATCTTCTTCCCCCCCCCCTCCACATTCCTCTGTCATTCCACTTACGTTCAGGTTCCAAGAGGGAGAGAGACCAGGCTGGCGACGCCAGTGATGGTACTCATTGGACACCTACGTTCAGGGAGTGGGTACAAAACTGAGGCAATCCACACCTTCCAGGGCTGTTCGAATTCATGTGATTTCCCAAGTAAAAAATCAGCCAAATGTATGAAATTCTGTAAATCTGTCATTACACATAATTGAATTTATCTAGAAACTGGAATCTTAGGAGTTGTAATAGCTCCTTTCCCAACGACTAAGGAGATAAATTTACTTAATGGTTTAGCCTGATGTCTTTATTTTATTTTTTTTTTTGTAATAATTTTTTATTATGTTATGTTAGTCACTGGGTGTTATTCGCAAGTAATAAATCATGTAACTTTACATCAAAAACTAGGGATGTACTGTATGCTGACTAGCCTGATAACTTTATATCATGAAATAGTATTGCTCACCTGGGCTGTACAGGTACTGGAAGGAATAGCAGTGAATACTAAGAGATGGGTATTAAAGATACATTGAAAATTCATATACACATAAAGTATAAATTAAATATGACAAGTGTTGAAAGTTAATACTGTTTAATATTTTAAACAAAAAATCCTTCTCATGTGGGATTGTACCTATCAAATCCTTTGAATTTCAGTTTCATGTTTCTAGAAAGAAGATTATAAAATGGATATATATTTTTTATAAAATATATTTTATTATATTTATTATATTATAGAAAACTTAGCCTGATTATTTTTATTATATTAGACTAGACCAATTATTTTATGAGACTAGTTTCTTCTATTTTTACCATGCCACGTTTTAATGACAGACTAGATTTTTGTCTTGGGTGTTTTTTGCCTCCCATTTCAGTATTGCTTCTGTCTTATCTGCCTATTTCTCTTTTTTATTCCAGTTACACAAAATCAATTCTTAAAGCATCCTTTTTATAAGGAACTTCCAAGCAGGCCACAGGGTTAATATTGCAGTTTCTTGTTAGAAACGCTGGACTATAACATAAGTAATAAAGACAGTCATTGGTCTATCTGTAAGTGATTGTTGATAGTTGCAATTTAATTTTGGCATTAAATTTATGGCTGACTTAATACATCTGATTTACAACGTTATAGGGACTACAATGGAACAGCATTCCTTAGGTGGCCTGACATCTCATTGAAGCCTAACACAGAGGCCCGTGCTCTGAAGCTTTATTTTTCTCTGGAAACGTAAACATTACATCACTGTGCTCCTCGGATTCGGTAACAGATTCATCAGACCATCCATTTGGTGCCTGAGAGGTCTTATGGCTTCTTGTATTTGAATGAACCTTTGGGAAAAAGATGAGGATTTTACCAGAAGGGCATTAGGACTAATAACTATAATTTCCTAGTTATGCTAGTCAATTTGATCAGAGTCCTTTTAAATTGTGGCCAAGTGGTTCCATAAAATTGTTTTCTTTTTTCCTTTCTTTTTCAGACTCATTTTGCTTCCTATTGATTTTTTTGTTTTACAAGTTAGCAGTTCTGATTAGAAAGTGTTTTTTTTTCTGGATACTGATCATCAGTTTGGGAACCTGCTTCCAAATACTTATCTAAGACATTGCACAATGTATTGATGTCTGATTGCTTTTTGGTGAAGAGGAGGAAATGGGCAAAGTGGCCTTTTAAAATGCTGGCAGAATTCAAGGTCCTTTCCTATGAAGAGACTGGGAATATTACAAGGAAAGAGACCTTTGCTCCAAATACGAAGGCTTCATACAAGATTCATGGTGGAATCAGTTATTGGAAATAGAAATATCTTAATTCCCCATTACATGTTCTTCCTAGATTGAAGTCACATTTTAGAGAAAGAATTTGTAGATAATAATTGCCTCCGCCACGTCAATGTGTATTACACTATTAAGGATTGATGTGAATGTGAATGGCAGCTCCTAATCAGGCAGAATGAGAAGATGCTCAGATTTGGGATTGTTTTAAAAGAACTTTAATTACTAAGTTCCATTAGCAGTTTAGGCAGCCAGGGAAATCAAAGTAATGGATGTTAACGTTTCTGAAGATCTGTGCAGTATTAATAAGAAAACCTGTTAGCTTGGCATGACAGTGTAAAGCTTAGAGAAGAATTTACATTTGTCTGTTAAAAAGGCCTTTAGGCTATCAATAGATTATTTGATATATTCCATATACTTTTTTGGCTTTTTAAAACAAAATTTGTGTATTTGTCAGAGAGAGAAAGAGAAGAGAACACAAGCAGGGGGAGCTGCAGGCAGAGGGAGAAGCAGGTTCCCCGCTGAGCAAAGGAGCCCAATGCGGAACTCAATCCCAGGACCCTGGGATCATGACCTGAGCCAAGAGCAGACACTTAACCGACTGAGCCACCCAGGAATCCCGGTTTTTTGGCTTTTTATACACTATTGCTATAAGACCAACATGATATCAAATCAATACGTTCACTGTAAGAGTAAAATACTTGTTAGAGCTGAGGGGTTATGGACCTTGTATTTCAACAAATACTTTTAGCACATACTTGTGAAAGACATTTGCAGTTGGTTGATGTGTGTGATAAATCAGTCATAATCCCAGCCCAGCAGGAATTTACTTTAGGGCTAGATAGTATATCCAATTGGAGAAAGGGTAGAACATATAAAATTTTCTGATGAAGGATAAGAAACAAGGGTTTTTATTAGGATTTAAATACTTCAATTTTAATTTTCATTTCATATCCTTTTCTCTGTCATGCTATCCAACTGCATGCACTTTAAAAAATTAATAATTATTCTAGATTTATTATATGACAAAATTTAAATCTAATTCTAGCATTGTTTAAAGTAGATGTCCCAAATTAGATGCAGCTTATATAAAATAGACCATTTTTTAAAAGAGCTAATTGCTTTCTATGTCAGACACTGTTATTACAGCATTTTAATGCCTTTTGCCACATTTCATGCTCTAGGCTACCAAACTTTAATGAAGGATTTTAAAATGTTGACCAAAATAGAGCTATTGCAATATTTTGGTTTGTTGAAGCTTTTATCAAATAATTAACATTAATTTAAATGTAAGGCATCATTCTTGTGTGTGTGTGTGTGTGTGTGTGTGTGTGTGTATTGGGTTGTATATTCAGTCCCATGCAATAGATGCTATTAAAAATATGAATGTTCTTTGACAGTCGTTAACAAAAAGATATGAAAAGACGAATAAATCTTTGGGGAGACAGTACAGTTAATAATAAGAAGCAGCTGTGAAACCTATGCCGTGATTTGTAGGTAATTAGCAGAAGGACTATAAGACCATCTGGTCAAGCATTATGTATTAGTTATTTTTCCACACCAAAATAAAAAAATGTTATAAAATTGAGCTTTCCTTAACTGAATCAGTGTTAAAATTTTTATTTATTCTATGATCAACTGAAATATAATTTGTAAATATGTCAACACTGTGAGGTTTTTTTAGGCCATGTTTTAATCTATAAATAAAAGACCTCGCAAAAGTGTTTTCGTATATGTATCTGACTTGCAGCAATAAGAAAGCCCTGAAATATCAGAATCTGCTTTTCCCGTTCATTATGGATCATTATCCAGATTGATGCTGAAATAATTAGTTTTAAATTAGTCATTTGATAGTGTTTCCCAGCGTGAAGCTTTCACATAGTAAAATACTTGTGAAATCGTGCATAGACATTATTTTAGCACAGTTGCCTTATAGAAATGCCTCTACTGATTTCAGATTAAATGTTAGAGAGGACTGATATAGGTAACGTCAGTTTGAACCATATCCCTGTCTTCTTTGCAAAACTAAAGGCCATTGTTCATGAAGGCATCCATTGGACCTTATTTATAAAGGGGCACTAATTGTTGAGCTAGTGCTTGAAAAATACTAAATCATTCCAGATTAATTTTTTTTTTTATCCATTTAGTACAGGGGCCCTACCATCCTGATTCCTCATGCTCTTGTAACAGATGACTTTATCTCCTATTTCACAGAGACAGCATCACTTCTGAGATAGTCCATCTTTAATAAACCTCTCTGTTCCATCATTTACTGACTGTAATTTAGGGATAACAATACCCTGTAAGCATAGGTAGTGTTGGCTAGTTAATTAAGCATAGGTAGTGTTTGGCAGGTGAAAATGTAAAGCAAACCATCAGGTACACACTGAATACTTAAAAAAGGGTGGTCTCCCTCCTTCATGTCCAAGGTTATTTCTGTATTATTGTGCCTCACAATTGTAGTTTCTCTCTGTGATACCTCCAGTGTGTCTGTGTGCCGTCTCTCCTTCACTGTGCTTGTTGCAATTCCGTTGCACTTGCCTTTGTCTAAACTTTCAGTTCTACTTTGCTCTCAGGCGAATGTCCTTGTTTTCTTTATCTCTTTCAGAAAGAATGTTCTTTGTTTCTCTGCCTTCCCTCTCACTCATTCCTGATTTCATGATAATCTGAGTTCTACTCTGTTCTCAAGTTTTCCTTCCTAACGACTTCCTTATTGCTATATCTAAGGACTTTTATAGTCTTCATATATTTGATTCTGTTGGCCTTAGGACATCATGTTCTACTCCCTGAAGCTGTTGTTCCTTGATTTCTGGAGTATGACTCTCTATTTAGTTGCTCTATATCTCTGATCCTGCTTTTCCAGGCTTCTTGATTTCCTCTATTTTGTTTTGTGGGGATATCCCATAGGCTGGTGTCTTAGTCTTCTGGGCTGACTTCAGCTGCCACCCCTCCAGTGGTGACTCTGATGACTTTCCTAGCCTTGTTCCATTATTTGAAACTGCCCACTGATCATCTACAGTGCCTGTCAGCCATCTAAAAGTTAATTTGCCCCAAACAGTTCCATATATTTTTAATTCTTGGAAATGCTGATTCTTCTCTTTCTGCTTGTTTGTGTCATCCTACCATTGTGATTGGAGATAATTCTCTTAGGTCTGTCTGTTCATCTCCATTCACTCTGCCTCATTCACCTCAGTCATTACTGTTGCTTAGTAACTAATCTCTTGGTCACCAGTCTCCCACGCTTTCAACTCCAGTTACTTAAATAAAGAAAAATAAATTGATCACACCACTTCCCTGCTTGAGAACCACTGATAATTTTGTATTACCTATGAAATAAATTTCAAAATATGTAGCATGCGGTATAAAGCTCTTCATAATCCCAGTACAGTTTAGTTCTACCAAAATTATTTTCTATGACAAACATTTAGTTTATATTAATTATTTGTTTAAATAATCTGTTAAAACTTAAAATTTATTGAATACTTGGTATTTTGGATGCAGCAGCCACAACCTCTTTTCTGAATATGCTTTGTTTTTTTTTACTTGTTTGTTTTTGTTTTTGATTTTACTTCTGTGCCATTGTATATGCTAGGCTCTTTATAAGGAAGGACCTTCTTCATCGACACACTTCTCAACATCTGTCAAGATAGAGTTTAGATGTCACTTACTCAGAATTTTCTTTCATCTTTAAGACATAGTTACTTTGCTCTTGAGGTTCTCAGATAGCACTTTCTATAAACTTCACCTGAGTCAATTTGAGGTAATGTATTATGTGTTTGTGTTTTAGTATCTATAGATACTATGAGTTTCATAGAGCAGAGACTTTGCCTTATTTATTCTGATGTTGAACCCCTCCTAGGACATAGCACATTTAAAAGTATTGGTAATTGGGGCACCTGGGTGGCTCACTTGGTTGAGCTGGTTGAGGTTTCCTACTCTGGGTTTCTGTTCATGTCATGATCTCCCAGTCCTGGTATTGAGCCCACATTGGGCCCCACGCTCAGTGCGCAGTTGGCTTCAGATTCTTTCTCCTAGTCCCGCCCCCTCTGAACCTTCTTCGCGCTCTCTCTCTAAAATAAATAAATAAAATCTTTTAAAAGTATTGGTAATTACCAGATATTTGAGC
Source organism: Ailuropoda melanoleuca (assembly GCF_002007445.2). Classification (NCBI taxonomy): domain Eukaryota; kingdom Metazoa; phylum Chordata; class Mammalia; order Carnivora; family Ursidae; genus Ailuropoda; species Ailuropoda melanoleuca. The sequence continues at coordinate 104,271,494 of NC_048227.1, read as the reverse complement.
ATTTTTTACTTGTTCAAAATGTGAATGTAAGTTGTTGTCAACCTTTTATTTAAAAATAAATGTTTTATAGAATATAATGCAGTTAAAGACATGTGAAGACATATTTTAATCATCCCATGCTCAGTTAATTTTTTAGAACATCTATAGAATGTTCTAGTTCAGAGTTCTTTCATCTGTGAAATAATAAGAGCAGAAATTTATCAGCAAGAATTCTTTCTCCATAATTAGCTTGAGATTTGTTTTCAAAGGCACAGTGTCTTACTTTTGAGGGGGAAAAGTTTTTTTGGAAACAACAAAAAAAAATCATGTTCTGTGACAGATCTTGCATTTTGCAAACACAGTATTGTCCGTCTCTACATTT
>NC_048227.1:104243917-104271033 GCF_002007445.2 Ailuropoda melanoleuca | reverse complement strand
TTCCCTCTCTCGCTGGCTGTCTCTCTCTCTGTCTCTGTCGCATAAATAAATAAAATCTTTAAAAAAAAAAAAAAGATCTTCCTGAACTATGATGTACTTCATCTGTTAGAGAAAATAGACTGAAATCTTTTTTTGCAATTTGATACGAATAAAGTAACTGGGATAAACTTCTTTCTTGCTTATTCTATCTGTAAAAAAGGGAATTATCACTTGCCTTCCTCTTGAGGATATAGAGATTACAATTTTTTAGGAAGATACTGTGAAATGTTTACTAATTTTCAAGTTTTGTAAATATGTACATAAATATTTATAAATATATACATATATTTACATTAAATGTATAAATTTATGTATATATATAATTTATATATTTATTATACGATATTTATAAATTTTATATTATATATACATATATATTTATACACAAAAATGGGGAATAAGACAGCAAGGGAGCGAGATACAGAGTATGAATGGTGAGGATGGGGCTAGTTTAAAATTTTGAAAGAGGCCATCAGACCTCACCAAGAAAGGCACATTTAAGCAAAGACTGAAAAGAAGACATGTTTCTTCTTATCTTTCATTTCTGGAGGGATGGACTTGAATATTGGCTGCCATGCTGCCGTGTCTAATTCAGACTAGCCAAAATGAAGCGCAGCTCACCCATGCTTAAGTGAAAACCACCAAATGAAAGGCCATGTTTGGAAATGAAAACTGTTTATAAACCTACACTGGGTATTTACTCTGCCTGACAGAAAGTCCCCTCTTTGACATCATCCTTAACCTGGTTTGAACCTGTTTTATCAGTATAGTCTGTCCTGCAGTAATAACAGATCGAGCGGCTTCACCGCCATCGATTTCTTCCTTGCTCAGTTACATATTCACGGGGGGTTGGCAGTGGCATGGCTCATGCTGTCTACCCTCCGGGATAGAGGCTGATCAAGCCGGTCCTGTCTGGACCATTTCCAGCCTTATGGCAGTGGGAAGGGAAGTCATGACCATCCCTTCTACTCCCATTTCATCATCAAAGCAAGTCAAGCAAGCCTGGCCTGAGTGAAGAAGGGAAGTGTCATCCCCCAGAGGGACAGGTACAGCAGGAAGTTGCAGCAAATGGTTTTAACACTAATTCTATTTCCCACACTTAGCTATTTAATTAGATCTCCCTTCAAACTCTGATATACCCCACTTTCTCCTTCATTACGCAGATGCCCTCTCGTCAGCACATTTGCAGTGTGTCTTCTCTAAAGTCTGTTTCTCCACCACCGTGTTGCTTGTCTTCCTTCTCTGGTTTGCATGAATGTCAGTGATCCTTGAAGGTGCAGTTAGGGGACATCTTCCCCTTTCCCTCCACAGTTAATCTGAAATACTCGGACATATATTGGTCTGCCATGGGATTAAGCACCACACAGCATGGCTTCAGCTTCATCCGTGACTCATATTTCAACTCTTGGAGGTTAGGGACTCTGCCTCAGATGTCTTTTGTAGCTCTCTGCATACCTTGCACCACTTGGTTGTGTAGAGATGTTCAACTACACCAACTGAGTTGGTGAAATATTTAATTGTTTTCAGTGACTATGTATGAAAAGCATATTTATATCAATAATTTAAAAATGTGAAGTCATCATCCTTTTTTCCCTTCATGTAGTAGAAGTTTGAATTTCAGTCTTTTTTTTTTAAGATTTTATTTATTTATTTGACAGAGCAAGAGAGCACAAGCAGGGGGAGCAGTAGAAGGAAAGGGAGGAGTAGGCTTTGCACTGAGCAGGGAGTCCCGTGCGGGGCTCGATCCCAGGACCCTGGGATCATGACCTGAGCTGAAGGCAGACACTTAACCATCTCAGCCACCCAGGAGCCCCTGAATTTCAGTCTTTTTTGAGGAAAAGGTATCTTTGCTGTGTCTCCAGGCCATGAAGTGAAGTTAGGAGGCTTTTCTGCCCTCAACCTCTTTAAGCAAAACAACTCCACTTTGTTTCTTTGATATATGCTCTGTGGGTTCCTATAAGTTTTTGTTTGAAAATTGGGTTCTTCTTCCAGAATTTTTTAAGTCACTGTTTTAAAATAAAAACAGAGTCTTACTAGGTACACATTTTTATATAAGACAGTTCTTTCGGTTGCCATAACCTGTTGGACACCAGCCTTGAGATTTAAGACAAATGAGCATATTAATACATCAAAGCCAAACAGGAGATAGGGTGTGTTTTAAGATTAGCTTGATCTTTGAAGGTGAGGGCCACTATTTTTCTGCCAGTCTCTAGCCTTGATGAACTCTCCTTGGGAAATGATTTATCTCTGTTGCCATTGGAAGAGAACCTTATTTTATTTTAATATACTGCTTTTCTTTTAGGCTTGTGTTGCTTTCATAAGTTTAGAAACATAAAAAAGAAATAGTGTTCAGTGTCAGAAAGCTTAAATGAACTTTCAATTCTAGAATGTTTAGTGCAGCAATGTTTGCATATAATAAGCCATTCATCTACATAATTGCTGATTTCAGAAATCCTTTGAAAACTATCATAATGTATATATTCTTTTGAATTTTAGAGAAGAGGCAAGCCTTTCTTATAAAATCTCTGTGTTAGAATCTTTAATTATTCTTATAAATATATTATTTTTTACATTTAGCATTCTCAAAATATATTCCTTCAAAAATAATTCTGTTGCCAGCATCAGGCATTTATGACCCCAGGAACCTAACAAACAGGAACCTAAAAAGAGGTCGAGGGTGAAGGTAATTGCTGTGAGCTGGTTTGAATTAACAGACCAAACACACTAGCCTAACTCTCTTTTCTCCCAAGGGAACATTAAAATAATGAAGAAGATTGTGGATTTTTCTTTTTTCACAATGAAACCCAGCATTGAATGTTAGAGAAAAAGTAGAAAATGTGTTCAGTAGTGAAATTCATGAAACATTTCAGGCATACAATAAAACGTGTTTTGTCCATTGTGGGGGTCACCACCTTGCCTACTTGCCGTTCTGCAGAACATTCTGACGGTTGACATCCTTTTCAGTCCAAGGAGAGGTCTTTTGGGATAATGTATTTCTAAGTGTAGACGAAACAGTGTGAGCTATCCATATTAATTGACATCATTTTTCATTTAGAAAAATAAGCTGACAATCAAGGATCATTTGATATTTAAGGAAAAACTATATTTAGGTGAACAAAAAGAGTAACTGATACCAGAAGATTTAGGTATAATTCAGGGAGCACAAGAGACTTTAAAAAGAAGTCTAATTAGTACCCTCAGGAGAATTTGAGAGGATGTTATATCTGTAACAGGCTGTTATGAAAAAGAAGCAGAGGACAAGAAATTTCCAGGAAATTAAAAATGTGATTACCAAATTAAAAATTTATTGGGCCAACTGGTAGACAGAAGCTTAGGCCAGTTTTTATCCTCAAGTTAAATTGCAGATAAACTCCCAAGACTTAGAATGAAAAGACAAGGAACTGAAACATAGAAAAGTTAGGGAGAATGGAGGGTAGAGTCAGTAGAGCTAACATCTCATGAATATAAAAGAATAATTCAGTGAAGGAGAATACAGTACTGAAAGAATATTTTTATAAGCTGAAGAAACACGATGTGTCAGTTAACCTTGAGTGTGCAGCATAGGACTGCAAAACTGAGTGGCCTAAAACAGCAGCTGTTTATTTAGTATATGTGGCTGTGATTTGGCTGGTTGCTTCTTTGGGTCTGGGCAAAGTGTGGCTCTTTCACCTGCACTAGCTCATGGGACTCTGGTGAGCTGGAAGATTGGTTCAGGATTAGCTCATAGGAGATGAACTCACTTACATGACTGACCGTTGGCCATGATTACAGGAATCATGGAGCTGCTCGTTCCTTTATCCTGCTAACTTTGCCTTGTTTTCTGGGCAGCAGGATTTCTAGGGGCAGTAGGAGTGTAATTTCCAATGCACAGGGCTTTTTCAAGTCTCTGCTTATTTCTCTTTGCTAATGTCCATGGGCCAAAAGCAGATTACATAGCCAGCCTGGAGAGCCAGAGGGCTTGGATTTGGGTGGGCATGCACAAGTTGGGTCATCATTGCACTAAATCTGCCAGAGACAGTGGTTATCAGATTAAAAATTCTTGCAAGCAGGTTGGATAAAATGAACTATAGGTAGGCATATCTTGCTGAAATTTCAAAATTCTCATGCTAAAGAAAAAAATGCTATAATCTAATGAGAATAAAATTATCTGCAAAGAAATGAAAATGAGGGTAACAGATTTTTCATCAGCAACACTGGATCCTGGAAGATATCCAAGCAATAGTTTTCAAAGACCTGAGAAAAAAATTAATCTAAATATAGAATTCTGTACCCAACTTTTAATCATACTCCAGAGGAATGCAAAGCTTAATAAAGAATGTCTGTATGAGAATATACTGAGTGATAACCCAAAAATTTTTTAGTAAAAGGCTAATATGAAATACAGGAAAATGTGTTGGCTGAATCATATAACCTAGAAGAAACTTGGAAAGAAAGTTAAAAGAAAGTTAAAAGAAATCCACTGAGGTCTGAAACTACTTGATTATGTAATGAATGATATTTAAGTATCAAATATTAAGTAGGCATAGTGCTCCACTGTTGCTTACATTGGATTTTAATTTGTACACAAAGCATGGTACACAAGCAAACTGTACAATCAAATTGTACACAAATCAGTGGAGACCGAGTTATTGTCTTGATCTTATAAAAATAACAATATAGCCAGCAGTTATCAAAAGAGATAGGACCAGGGCAATGTAGAAGGAAGTTTACATTCATCTTTCGTTGAAGTGGTGGTTGAGTTAAGGCCGATTAATCTGTAGAGAAGTTTAAAGGTCTATTACTTGCAGTCACAAGTGGTAACTAATGAAAGAACAAAAAACACTGTATCGATGCCAAAAGTCGGGAGGTGGAGTAGGAAAGAAGGAAGGAATGGATAGAAGTACTCTTACTTCCTCATTTGCCCTAGTGGACAAAGGAAATGCACTGTGCCAAGTAGGTACATCAAGGAATAGCATGTTGTTTAAAACATTATATGAACTTATAAGGGTTTACGTAAAAATGTATGTGCACATATTACCTTCATATTTGGAAAAATACGAAATTGGAAAAATTTTGAAAAAAATTGGGAAAAATCAATATTTATTAAATATTTTGTAGAACACATATACAATGGAAGCTAGATGCTCATTAGAATGAGTGAGGACTGTTTGAAGGGTGCCCATCCCTCATTGCTTAGTGAAAAAGGAAGCTGTAGAATGAGCATGGAGGGACCATTTATTTTAAACATGCTTTAATCTGCTTGCCTGCCTGCCTGCGGGTCCTGTGTGTGTGTGTGTGTGTGTGTGTGTGTGTGTGTGTGTGTGTGTGTTTATATGGATGGAGGAACTCAAAGAGGGATAAATAACGATTTTGTGTTATTTTTTCACACCCAGATCTGGTAAGATTTGTCATCCATCCAATTTAGCTGTGACATCAAGACTCATGTGTTAAAGTCATAATCTTCCTTTTTAATGTTCATCGTTAGCTAAGGCATTTATTTTCGAACATCTTAGTTCCTCTCAATGGTTATTTCTAAAGGTCTACATCCTGAGGCTGTTTGTGTATTTTTGGTTTAAACCAGCTCTCTGGACAAAGAGATATTTTCCTGTTAATGTATAGTGACTAAAGTAGCATGTGCGTGTTTTCTAAATCTATTTAGTTTGTGATCTTTTAAAAGAATTATTTTCTAGCCAAACTGCTGATCATCAGAACATACCTTTATTGTACCTTTGCTCCTGCTGTTGCCTCACACTTTTTAGATACAACTTTATAAAAGGGGGAATTGAAAAATGTCTGGGATGGTTGTCATTATCTACCTTCACACTAAATATTTAATTTGTCCCCGTGATGTTTACACATTATAGCAATATATCAAGGGGTGACAGTAGAAGAAACCTTTTTTTTTCATAGTACCTCACAGTAAGAGATACACTTTACATCGAACTATAACATGCCTGTGTATGTTTATCTGACAGAAGAGTTTCCTAAAATGAGAAATATTCTTACTAAATGTAATATTCTGATATTTTCTATTTCATTTTATTTTATGTTTAAGTCTGCAACTAATTAATGTGTCAGGATTTATAGTTTGGAAAATAGTGGGCCAGATATGATGAAGGTCCATTTTGTCTGAATCATTATTTAGTTCCAAGAGCCTACAAGAATGTCACCTTCATTTTGAAATTTGTCTTATAAAAAATATGATGTTGCAGTCATTTATGTTGCAGTAAATTAGGCCTTATTGGTGTAGTAAAATCTAAGTGTACTAAATATTTTAATGTTGTGATATGGAGAATCCTATACTTTTTAAGGCCTTGGGATGATCTGGCTGTTCCTTCCTAGTAGCTTTCTAATGCTCAGGGAGTTTGGCTTTCTTACCGCAAATGCATTTTGGACACAATGTATTGCTAGAGTATTGGTTTTTCTCCCCACATGTAATATCCCCAAAGCCTAAAACAAGATGTTTATCTTTTTGATAGACAAGCAATTAACTTTTGGAGGGAATTTAAAGGCAGTAAAGCACATCTGTTAGGACATTGGAAATAAATAGGAATTTCTGACAGGCAAACATTATAGCTTTGCATTTGTTATGCTGCAGCTAAAGCTGTGTCAGCATTTTTATTATAAACCTAGGGGATTATCAGTCTGCAATAAAACTCTTTGTGGAGTGAGGCTTATTTAGATTCAGAGCTTCCTCACGAAGAACCTTTGCTTTCCTGAACACGGGAGACTAGCTTTGCTTCTAAGAAAGCAATGTGTCTGGGCTCACCATATAATTATATAAGTATTTAAAATATTTGATTTATTATAAGCTGACTCATAGGCTATTCAAATGTACTGTTTAATATTAAAGGCAACATGGGAACTGGGTTGGCAGCACAATTTCCAAGTATTGTTAAGATAGTTGTTTATTTCTGACTCAGTCATACAGTAGGGGGGTTTTGGCAGTTGTCAGATAACTCACCATTATCCGTGTGTTGGTAAGACTGAGTACACACTTCGTAAGGTGCTCTCCGGAAGATACTGAAATTTGAGTGGTTCGTGATTTCTGTCATCCCTGTGCTGAAATGCGCTCCAAACAGTTGAAAAATATTCCAGTTTTAGAGAGAGAGAGGAATAGAATAGTGTTTTATTTTTATTTACATTAAAACATGAAGATAAGAAAGAGTAGTATTTAACATTAAAAGCATGTGTTTAAACCCTTGGTGTGTACTTATCAGCTGGTACACTAAGGGATGCCGTTGTCTGAGTCTCAGATTCTTTGTGTGTAATAAATACCGATGATGATTGTGCCTGCGTCATTGGGCTGGTCTGAGGTTGAGTCGTACTAATCCATGGAAAGCCCTCAGTGCCTGGACATGTTAAGTGCTTAGTAAGTTTTAGGTCGTATTATTACTCCTGGTAGTACTATTACTTCTTTGTTATTATGGTTTTATATTTTATCATAATACCATAGTAACAAAAATTCATTTTTATGTTAAAAATCTAATTTATAATGTCATTACATTAAAATAAATTAAAAGGCAGCTGAAGGTTCTAGGTAGATGTCTCCCGTATTCTGTTTTTTTGTTTTTGGGTTTGTTTGTTTGTTTGTTTTTGCTTAATAATGTAATACCTAATTATTGCAACTTAATTTCAGGAAAAAAAATGTAACTCATATGGAAGAACTCTTGGTCTTTAAGTGTAAGAATTCTGTCTTCCTAGGACATTTCATTGAAAAGTCTTATTCCTGCTGATGTTGCTGACTTTAAAAAAGCATCCCTCTCTTATATTGCAAAGTATAGCAAAGGAAAATGCTGTTACATAATGTATATGTCAAGGTATATCAAAATAGTGTAATATTATGTAAGGCTTTCTCTTGCTTCAATTCAGAGGAATAGCAATTTTGTGCTATACAGATAAATTGATTGATAGAAGATAGAGGAAAAAGCCACACTGTCGCTCAGATGTGTTGAGCACCATTCACTATACACCCTTTCACCTTTATAGTATAAGCAAGGTACAGTTACAGTTTAAGAACTAGTGAGTATTTTACAGGAAGTGGGGAAAAGTATAAATGTGTAGAGGGTCTTGGAACAATTATATGCTCATCACTGGGTTGCAGTATACATTTTGTTCTTTTTGTAGATAATATATGTGTGGCATTCGATGAGTTAATAGCAAGGGTAGCAGCAGGAATGGGGCAGAAGTTGCAAACATTGCTAAATACATTTAGTCAGTCTGTATTTATTGACTGAATATTATGAACCAAAGTATCTTAGGTACTGGAGTTATAAATATGAATAAAGTAAGTGGTAATAACCCCTAGGTGGTTTTAGCATAAGACAGATAAATAGGGATTTCCTCTACCATGTGCCCATTGCTATGGGACAATCCACAGAGCAAGATGTTCAGTAGGCAGTGGGATTGGGAGTGGCGTCCAGAGTGTGTGGGTATATAGGCCTTAGATTAAAAAAAAAAAAAATGGAAATCCTTTTGTACTGTCCCAGAAAGAAAGGAAGGAAGGAAGGACAAGTTCACATGCAGTCATGTTTGTAGATTTGACTGCGGTAAGTGGTGGTGTCCCTGAGTGATGGCTTGTGGTTTGAAATACACAAGTATGGAGCTGCAGGGGGTAATGTTGTATTTCCATTACTAGAATAATAAATGATGTTTAAAGAAGACAGCAGCCTCTTGTTTAAGGACTGAAGAATGTTAATCTTGATTAAGAAGTATAAATGCTTATTTGGATGATAGGTGTTCACTAAGTACCTTCTGAATGAATGGAGGGATGAGTGAGAGGCAATGAATAAGTGAACAAACCTTTTCACTCAGATGCCCCCTGACTAGCGGGGCTTTGTAATGCATTCTTGTCTCTCTCTTCTTTCCCGTGCTGGTTTAGTCTTGTATTTTCCATGTCCTCCAAGCCAGACCTTCTGCTAACATATTTGATAATTAATTCATGGTGGCATGCGAGGAGGTGTGAGTTCCTATCCTTTCCACATGGCATATGCAATGAAACATCGACTTTAGGGTAGCAGAATTTTAACCCAAAGAAAGATTTGCTAGGAGATCTTTGGCCTCAGCTGGGGTGTGGTGACCTGCAAGATGACGTGGGTACCCACCGCACTCACTCTGCTTTGCGTCTGCCCGCCGGGGGTGTTCATAGTTAGAGTTGTGTCTGGGCCTCAAGCCGATCCATCTACTGGGTATTGAATAAGTTAAATGTTGGGAGTTGGCCTGAGTTACATAACAGTATAGAGACTGAAATTGTTGGTGAATGTGAAATATACCACTGTAGTACTTATAGTATCCTGTGGTGACTGTAACTAGTCAGAGAAACACTAGTGAACATTCTCAAAATAAATATAGCCAAAACTTATAGTTGATTCATTAAAAACTGCTATTTTACACTTACATAATTTTCTGAGGCATGTTTTGGTTGCGGAATTTTTTTTATATGGACTGACAAAGCACAATGAGGAGACAAAATAAATTGTACTATTGTTACTTGAAGTACATGCTAATATTTTGCAAGAAGCACACTTTTTTGTTGTTTTTAATCATCTCATTAAGACATAATGATCTTCTTCCAGCTGAGGTGTCTAATTACTGTCATATCCAATAGTCTGTTAATTGGTGAGAATAAAGCAAAAAGCCACCATGGACACATCTTGACTATATTCTCATTGCATAGAAATGGAATAGACACAGAGTAATTGTTAATTACATTTGTGGAGCATTGCCTGTAATCTTTACTGAGTTCATTTGCTTTTCTTTCCATATAAACAATAGCAAAACCATCTGAAATATCTATATGGCTCTTTTTATGATACGTATCTTTCCATTTTTTGAAAGCAGGCTTGAGATTCCATCAATCACAGTTCACAAATCTGAAAAAATAGATGAATTGTCTTTGTAGATTTAAAACTTGATATTCAAAGCTGAAACACACGTCCTTTCTCAGTAAAGTTTAGTGTCTGACCCTCTCTTCATGAGCATTTATTTCATGTATAGCCTTCCCCTTCTGCTATTAAGCCAGAGGTCATCCTTAAAAATACTTTTATGTTGAAAAATTGATGTATATGTTTGACATTTATATATTTGATGTATAAATACAAATTGAAAGGCACAATTTAAATATATTCAGGGTTCTAGATACTTTTAAATTTTATGTGTACATATATTGAAGTATTTATATAAATTAACATATATGACACAAACTATTTCATAAGGACCATTAAAATGTTTTTAAAAGAGCACTAAAATGGTTTGTAAAGCACAAAACGTGGCCCTTTGCCAGATTTTACACTTAGGGGCTTGGCCTCATGTAGCAACTATAGTTGTGGGTTCCTTTTCCCCGTCATTGTGACACTGTTGAGTTTAGGATTTCCCCGGGGCACTGGGATATGAATGCAACACTGACCTAGTCAGTCTTCTTTCCACCTTTCTGAGTGATATGCTTTCCTGGCCTCCCTCTTTCGTCCCCATCACCCCACTGTCTTCAGTCTCCTCTACATCAAGGGGCATTCAGGTCACTCACCCGCCTCCGAAGCTGTCCAGCTGTTTAGTTAATTACTCCATAAGATTGAGATCATCTTATGTGTTTGAAGGGTATTAAACGATAATTAGAATATAACTGTAGGAGCAGACAGATGATATTTTCAGGATCTTCTGACACCCACATATACAGTAGACACATATTGAAATGCAAAAAGTGTTTTACAGAGTATAAAATAAGTATTCTTCAATAATTCCCATTTATTTATTTCACTAGCCCTACTACCTCCAAACCCAGGGGCAGCATTCTTTTTGTTTCTTCATATAATTTGTATTTTTCCCTGAACCTTCTCAATAATTACTGTCTATTCTTTTAAGATCTTGACCTTTTTGATAGCACTCTTCAATGGAACATGCTAAAGAATACGCAGATTTATTTCTCAGATAATGACTGTCAGAGTCACATGGCATTTTTAGTTCTGTCACATCTGCCATCTCTTTAATCAAATCCTTAGACTTGGTCATCTTACGTTTTTATCTCTAAGGCATTTTCATCTGCCGTCCTTGTGCACAGTGGCATTTCTTCTCAGGAAGGAGGACTTTTATAATTAGTTTGTACATTTTTCTTTTTTTCCTTAGACGAGTTCTCTTTATATATATTTTATTTTTTTATTTTATTTTTTATTTTTTTAAAGATTTTATTTATTTATTCGACAGAGATAGAGACAGCCAGCGAGAGAGGGAACACAAGCAGGGGGAGTGGGAGAGGAAGAAGCAGGCTCATAGCGGAGGAGCCTGATGTGGGGCTCGATCCCATAACCGGGATCACGCCCTGAGCCGAAGGCAGACGCTTAACCGCTGTGCCACCCAGGCGCCCCTCTTTATATATATTTTAAAACTCAGGGATTATGATTGTTGGTGGCTAGGAAGAAGCATGTACTCCAGAATCAGTCATTACCTTCCAGATTAGAATAAACAGCAGTGAGAGTTTCCCGGTCCTGTGCCCACTGCTTACCACGTCACTGGTGAGCTGCTGCACCGGTAGCCTCCTTTGGGGAGAGACAGTCGGTCTGAAATACAACAAAGGCATTTTCCAGAATTGTTACAAATGATCTATAGTTTCTGTAATACAAAACTGAAAATTATCTTATTGGTCCTTAAGCACATTCCCTTAAGTTAATGATCAAGTCTTAGCCTCTACTCCCTAAAAGGTAAATTTACTTTATTTATTTCATTGGTTAAATCTGCAGTTATTCATTCTCTCTCTGTCTCTTAATTCAGTGCCAGTACTTTTATGTGCAAGGAATGTGCGATCATCATGGTTGAACCTTGACCTTGGAGTCAGAGATTTCTGAGCTTTATCCCTAACCCTACAAACTTTGAGATTTTGGGCAAGTTATTTTATGTTTCTGAATCATATTTTTTTAAACTGTAAAATGGAAATAATAATAATAATAATAATAATAATAATAATAATAATAATTCCTCCCTCAAAGGCTGGATGCCAGGATTAAATGATAGGTCCTCTTAGCCTTTTTGATTTGTATTCTGACAGCAACAAAATTCCAAGGTTAGAAAGAACCTGAAACATTTTGCCTTTGGGGATTTACAGGTTGGTGATAACTTACAATTTAATTGTCCTGTATGAAAGTGTTTAAGCAGCATGGCGACCCTCCTTGGGGCAGGAGCAGGCACAGCACGTCTCCTGATGCCCCTCCATCCCTCATGAGCACCTGCCTGCACCTCTTAGGGCCAGATCTGGAAAGCTCCAGTCTTGTGTCCCATAGTCGTTTCACACCTCAGCCTTCTATCATTCTGGAAGAACATATACTAAGAATCCATATACTTCCACTTTAGAGAGTGTGTCTGCAAACACTGGCACCTCGAACCCAACTGAGCATCAGCAAGTCAACATGTTCACTTGAGGGATGGCATCTGGCTTGGATTTGCCCTGTCTCTGCCTCTGTGCTTCCAGCGCACCAGGGAGCTGTTTACCCTGATGTCAACACCTGTAGACTCTCTTGTGGCTGAATCCCTTCTGGGATAAGGAACCTGAGCATTTTATCTGAGCCTCTAAATAGCACAGTGGTCTTCCTTTTGTTGAGTTGAAATTTGCTTTCCAATAGCTTCCAGACTTGGTCCTGGTTCTACTCTTGAGGCCAAATAGAAGAACTTGTATCCTTATGTATACTCCTTCAAATATTTGAAGATTTTCAGTCTTACCAAGCCTGAGTATTCTCATCTCTACGTTTAGATACATTAATTTGTTCATTTACACATTTGCTCTGACCCTACTGTGTACTCAGTATTGGTGACAAAACTAAGGTGCAGTCAGTCCCTGACCTTGGGGAACTTTGCTTCAGTGTGACATGTTGCTCATGTGACATGGTTTTACCATCCCATCATCATTCTGGCTGTTTTCCTCTAAATGTCTTTCAGTTCATGTGTCCTTCTTCAGATGCAATGCCATAGTACTTGAGGTGTGCTGTGACAGCACGGGGCAGGTGATCCGCCCATTTATTCTGAGTGGTGTATAGCCGCTACACACTTAAGATAATATTGACTCTTTTGATGGTCACACGTGGTGGATTTGTGTGAGAGCTGTTGTCAGTTAATACCTAATCTCCTTAGTCCTTCTACTTTTTCTACTTGTAATGCTGGGGTTTTTGTTTTTTGGGTCTTTTTTTTTTTTTTGGAACTCCAGCACGATTATGTCTACTAAACTTGAGCTTGATAAGATCGGCACCTTGCACCAAACTAGCTGAATTTTGTATTCTTATTCTGTCATCCAAATATCTGAAAAGCAATAACCTGCTTTAATTTATATCCATGCCATTGATGTGGTTGAAGAACACAGGACTCTACAAACCCCTGTAGCAAAAGCAGAGTGTTGCTTACTATTTCTCTCTTCATTAATCCTATATATGGTACCGGCGGTCTTTAAATAATATTTATTTACTTAAGCCATCTTACAGTTCCTTTGCCAGTAGAAATTATAAAAGGATTTATCACATTATTTCTCCGGTGAGGCCTAGTGTTCACGGTAAGTTTTGATCTATAAAACCCAAACCAAAGTAAACAAATCTTTTCCTTAAGGACATACATCCAAGGTTAATTACGACTGTACTCCATGCTGACTATACCCTTGCCCTTTGTACCTACAATGGATGCATATGGCATTGTTAGAACTGTGTTCTAATTGCATATTTTCTCATTGAACTTATGTGCATATCATGATTTATTGAAAATGTTACCTCATTCAAGATTTAATATAAAATCTTGAGTGAATTAAGCATTCCTATTATTGAGATGTAAATTGGACAGATTTGAATATAGCCCTTGTTCTTTTGGAAATAAAAATGCTAAGATGAAATATTGCTAATCTAGATAGTAATATAATCTATTATGAAAATTTACTATGATTTTGCTACTACTGGTTATGTCCTTATTGTAAATTGAGGGAAAGCTTTTTGTGAGGGCGTCAAACACCTTAGGATACTTTTCACTTTGCAAACCTAACTTACTCTGTTGCTATGGCTACTGTTATACCACAGGAAATCCTTCATTTATGTATAAATTGTTTTATAGCTTAAAATTACTTGTTAATATTCGAAAGTCTGTGAACCTGCTGAGGAATTATACAGGAGGACACCTGCATGCAGGATTGCCTCCATGAAATAGTGATGTCTCCACAGCGTAGTAGCACCCTCATTATAAACTTATTAGGGAACAAGATTGCTAGCGCTCTTCTCACAAATAGAATCCTGCATACGGGAGAACTGTGGTGTCATGGTTAAGGGCTGGTTTCTGGAGCAAGCTGCTTGGGTTCAGATCCTGCCTCTGTCACTGACCGGCTATGTGACCCTGGGTGATTCACATCATTTTTGTCTTCACGTGCCATCACTAACTGGGACTGACAGCGCTGCATGGCTCACAGCGTTGTTATGAGGTATTCCATAAATAGGTTAATATTTGCAAAGCACTTATTTTATTTTTCCTCCATTATTATTATTATTATTAATTAGTAGTAGTAGTAATAGGAACAGAACATAAGATCTAACCTCCTAGCAAATTTTTAAGTATACCATACAGTACTATTAACTATGGTCACTGTGCTGTGCAGTGTGTGTCTGTAGAACTTATTTATCTAGTATCAACTTTGTACCTTTTGACTAATACCTCTCCATTTCCCCTAGCCCCCAGCCCCTGACCATTCTACTGCTTCTGTGAATTCTCGGACGGATGTATCATATATACCATATCATATTTTCTTTATCCAGTCATCCATTGATGGACATTTAGGCTGCTTCCTGGCTACTGGGAATAATTTTGCAGTGCACACGGGAGGACAGATCTCTCTTCAAGGTCCTGATTTCAATTCTTGCGGATAGATACTCAGAAGTGGGATTGCTGGATCATATGGTAGTCCTGTTTTTAGTTTTATGTGGAATCTCCCTACTTTTTCCCCATAGTGGCTACATCACTTTACATTCTCACTGAATGTGTACCACATCCTTGTGGAGCGTTTACGACAGTGCCTCCCAGCGTGACAGGGTCAGTGCTATGTGAGTGTAGCCTCCGTAGTGTTGCTGCTGCTGTTGTAACGGCCCCCTTTCTCGTCCTTGTTTCATCCACCCAATATTTTGAGGAAATAAGTGAAATGCTAAGAATATTCATAGTACTACCATATAGAAATACAGAATTTCTATCACTTTTATTTCTAATAATATCCATGTAATAATTATCTATAATAGATCTGAATTTTGGTTTTATTTTATGTCTGTGTTTGTGAATTTAAGAATGCCGAGTTGATATGTTATGACTATCTGCCATTTATTCTGTTTTAGGATATACCAATATGACTGATACTAATCTAGTGAATAGACTGCACAGAGATAAATAAGATTTGTTTTTGTTTGTTTGCTTGTTTGACTATTGAAGTGGAGTATGTTAGTTCTGTTTCAACTGGTGTATTTGTATCACTGTTTTTAAAAATACGGTAATTTTCTTCAAGGTAATTGACTTAGGGATAACATACCTAACAAAGAAAAAAAGATTTCTAAAGTATTTCTAAAGTTCACATTGAAACTTGGCTAAAATGTTGGTTATTCCTTTTAATGGTGAGGGATTACTGGGAAGGGAGTTTGAGGCCAAAGCACTGCCAATGTCTCATTAATGTTAGTGATACTGGTCTCTGAGGACAAAGGGAAATCATAACTATGGGAGTGAATTTAGCATCATAAGTGAAATCAGCTCTTTTTACTCAAACCACTTATTATTCAGATTATATACAGTGATTCAGATTAAACCACTCTTATTCAGATTAAAAACTATATGGATCTGCTCTCATAGGAAGTAGGTAAATTTGGGGGTGCCTGGGTGACTCAGCTCAGCTTCCTGCTCAGGCTTGGTAGATTACCTCTTCTGTTTTACATAGGAAATGAAAATAATCGTATGGAAACTTTGATACTAAGCAAATAAACCGACTTCAACCATCTTAGCTTTCTTGCTGTTATAAAGGTGAACCTCCCACTGGAGCTGGATCTCATTACTTCCAGCTTATTAAGAACTCTTAACAGTANTAAAAAAAAAAAAAAAAAAAAAAAAAAAAAATCCTTGCTTTCCTTCTGTATTTAATCTCTTGCCATCAACTGGATGTTTTTCATTTGTTCATAAACATGCCTAAGTTTCTCCTATTAAAAATATAAATAAATAAACTTCATTTGATTAATCTTTCCCACTGGAAACTGTTTTCTTTTCTCACCTTGACAGTGAAACTTTTGGAATGAGTTAGGTTTTACCTGTGGCCTCCCTTGACTTATGTCTATTCTATACTCATATGCTTTCTAGCCCCATCACCATACAGTATTAGCTCTTGCTAAGGTTACCAGTGTCGTTTTAGCAACATTCAACATCTGCGTTTTCTTTAAGCTTCCGTGACACAAGCTCCCCTACCTTTCTGGCTGCCTCTTTTTCCATCTTCTTTGTAGATCACAATACGGTCTTTCTCAGTGATGTTATCCATGTCCGGCTATATTCCAGTGACTCAACAGTCTCTGTTATATGTCACTTATACCTCTCTGTACTCTAGACCCATATATCCATTTACCTTTGTGATTTCCACACTTAGATGTCTCAAAGGCACCTCAAAACCCACATGTCTAAAACTAAATTCAGGATGCCCTCCCACTGACCCACTTCCAAGCTGGGTCCTCTCCCAGTGTTTCCATCTCAGTAAATGACTGTGCTGTTCAACCATTTAGCTGGGAGTCTGTTCTGCAGCTTCTCCTTACCTCAGTTCTCTCTCTCAGCATTACTGAGTCTTGTCAATTTTAACTTCCATCTCTGAGTCTCTCTGGCTTAGGTATGACTATCCCAGGTCCAGACAGCCATCTTTTCTTTACTTGACTACTTCTGATTCTTCTCCAAATATTCTGTTCATTGTAGGGTAATTGGTCTTTCTAAATGCAAATCTGATCTTAAATGAAAGGCTTTGCTGGATGGCCTTGTAATCTATGATTCACAATAAACTTTGAATCTGTACATTTGAATTCAGTGGTATTTCAGTTATATAAAGTTTTTCTCACTGCATATTATCATGTTTTATGAGAAAATACATTTTAGAGTCTAAATAATTGTCTTAAATTTGAATGTTTAAAATATAAGCCATTGGCAAGTTTTGGCCAATCTTTATTTCTTGGTTTAAGTAATTTAAAATGTCTACACTAGAAGTTGTAAATGTTTGTACAAGGCAATGTGATATGAATATATCATTTTGACATATTTGTTTTCTTTCTAGCTGTTTATTTGCTGTTTGAGTATAATAAATCACTGATCCAGTACTCCACATTTATGTGTACATAAGTATATAGATAAATATCCCTTGCCCTTTTTTTTATCCTATTTTTTTAAGGTAACTTCTGCCTGTAGTAATTCATTTTTTAGTGAATGACGTCGACCTGTTGTAAGTTAAGTTACACAGTTTACTTCAGGATTTGGAGCTTTTAGATAGGATGTTTTAAGTTGCTGATAAAGTANCTATTTTTTTAAGGTAACTTCTGCCTGTAGTAATTCATTTTTTAGTGAATGACGTCGACCTGTTGTAAGTTAGTTACACAGTTTACTTCAGGATTTGGAGCTTTTAGATAGGATGTTTTAAGTTGCTGATAAAGTCAGCTAGAGTTTTAATTTAACTTACTTAAATTATACCAAGGGATTGAAATCCTAGGTTTTCTGGTCCTCTAAAAGCTAGTTGATGTTAATAAAATCCCACTGCTATTTAATTCCATGGTTAGAAGGACACTTAGGTCCCTAAAGCTGTCAGTAATTTTAGTAAACTCGCCCTTGGGTTTTTTTGGTAAAATAATTGGGGGAGGGGCTCAGGGAGACCAAAACTGTGAACAAGTAGGATGGCTAATCTTGTCTGTTCCTATTGGACCCAAAGGCATTTAGTCTATATTTTAGCCTCCATTTTTAGGGTAAGAGAGTTTAACAAAAAATAATCTGTACCTGGTGTATTAGAAATGTATCAAGCTGAAAGTGAAGGGCTCTGTATCACCTGCAAAAGGATATTGAAAAGATCGCTTTGGACAAGTGACACTTTATGATTCAGAGTATTTGGTTAAGACGTCAGGGTGTTGCATTCACGTAGGACGAAGTGAAATGCTGCCCAGGTGAGCTGAGTGTTCCCTGCCCAGGTGAGCTGTTGTGCGCGCCAGAGAGAGGACACGTTCTAACCAGTTGCGCTTCTGCTGCAGGCTGATAAATAGTGCTGGTTGGAATCAATTTCACCATTGATCTGAAAGATAATCCTTTTTGTGACAGTCTTGTCCTGGGGCTTTTACTGTCAGAGGTGAAAATGAATGGCAGAGTCTGAGGGGGAAAAGGAGGGGCAGAGGACTGGGGCCTGTGGGGAAAGCACCGTTATCCGTCCGTCACACAGGAGCTCACACTCCAGACTTTGTACATGGCGTGAGGGGTGGGAATAAGACATTAACCCCCAAAAGATTGTATTTCAGGAATTGCCAGAACTGTGCTTCAAATCTTACAAATCAGTCATGTTTATTTTTCCATATGGGGAATAAGAAAATGTGTGGTAGATGATAATTTTCCTGGCTGTTCAGGGGTCTGAGGTGCTTTTTCAATCAATATTCTGTGTTTTGTGTTCATTTGGCCATGGAAGGCAAGCTGAGGGGTGGAGGAAACTATGGGGAAAGCAAGGTATTTGACTTGGATGGGTTTTATTTCGTACCCAATGTGAAACAAGGGAGGATTACCACAGTGCCTCAGGGAATACACTAGGAGATCGGTGCTGGGGCGCCTTTAAAACAGTATGGCCAATTCTTTCTGAGGTGGAAATGAAAATGGATTTGGCATTGCAGACCCTGATGTATTAAAATGGGTACTGCCCACGTGCGGGAGTGGCCCTGAAGCTTTCCCACTAGAGGCGAAAGGCTCTGTGGTCAGGCAGGTGCAGCAGGCCCAGTGCAGACACCTGTCTGCGGGTCTGGTCCGACCAGCACCAGGCAGAGGTGTGTACTTCGTAATGGACTCCGCTCACTCTCGTGGTGTTGGCAGCCTCCCCTTGGTAGCCTCACAACAAGAAGGATCTGAACTTTTTCTTTTAAATCCCTCACGGACACTCCTCTGATACCTCATCTTCTGAAATCCGAGTCTGTGCACGGGGGCTGGCAGATCTCCCTGAAATGGTTTTCTGGAGGTTGATCAGCTTCCTAGGATCCCTTCAGGACTGTGACAGGCCTGACTGGATGCCGCTGTCACATGCTCTGGTTCCAGGCGGCTCTGCTTTCCAGCCGCTTGTGAGTTTGGTTCATCTGAGGAAAAACGAGATGTAAGGCTTGCTTTGGGGAGGGGGGTGTTCAACCTTCCTCCTTCTTTTGTAATCTCAATGTCTTTTCCTTTTTATCCTTTCAATAAGTTTAGAAAAGAGGATATTTTAGCAGTTTTTGTTTGTTTTGTTTTTACTTCCTTTGGAGCAGGCTTCTGCAGACTTTTTCTATAGGGGCCACATAGCAAATATTTTTGGCTTTGTGGGCCTTGGAAGTCTCTGGCCCAAGGACTGAGCTCATCTGCTGGAATGGGAACAGAGAGACAATGTGTAAACAAGTGGGTGGGGCTGGGTTCCAATAAAACTTTAAATGCAAAACTGGGAGCCAGCTGGATTTGGTTTGCAGGCTGCAGTTTGCCAACCACTGACTTAAGAGGAAAAGCTGAGGGTAACATGAGTGTGTATTTGATTCGGATTTTTCAGAGTTTAAGGGCTGGAAGGCTATGGTTCCAGCTGATGGGTTCCAGCTGATGTCATGTGGTAGCAAAATATGTAGAAATTCACCAACCGTCCTTTTCTAGGTGTTACCTGGCACTTTTACATGATTCTCCACAACCTTCATAATTCGCAATTGAGAAATCCCTCACTCGTCAGGTATTTACACAGACAAGGAAATTGCCCCCGAGTTATCTACATTCATGAGAAAAAGCCCGCTAGCCAAAAGAGCAAATACTTTGTTATGTGTGCAAACTAAAATTTGACATAACGGCAGTGCATCCTAGGGCGTCAGGGAGAACTCACTTGTCAAAATAAGGTATCAAGGAACACAACGAGGGTTTCCAGGCTGGGCTAAACCCTCGCAATAGACAGCGTCAGCTGAGAATCCCCAGAGACGAATGGCACAGTGTGGGGGTTGAAGCCATGCGACCTTTGGTGTTTCGCGCTGCCCCGCAGAGAACACCGGTTTGCTTCCCCATTGCTTTCTAGGAGGCTCCTCTGTACCTGAGACCCATCATTGCTTTAGGGCTGGTATTTTAACTTTGAGAAGAGCTTATCCGATTTGCTTGTGATTAGATACATTTGAGCTTATATGTATTTTCCTATGAATGTTGTAACAGAGGTGAAGGGCAGGTGTTGCTAATACAGTCTCTGGTCGCTCAGTTCGGGACCTGATCTGGAGGCCCACGGCAGCCTCCCAGTCATCTTCTCTCTGCTGGTTTGTCCCACACCCATTTGTGTGCATAGATGATCCCAAAACACTCCCTGGGGCCTGCTCCCTCTGGCTTTGATGCTCCGTGCCTTCTTGGAGCCCTCACAATGACATCTTAATTCCCTAAGACCTGTTGCACAGTCTCGGTGTTGCGGCGTCTGCCCATCTCTCTGGCCTCACCTCCTTTACTCAGGCCTTCAGTTCTGCCCTCCAGTCATGTGGAACTTCAGGCTTTCCCCGGCTTCCCAGCTTTTCAATTACCATGATCTAGTCTTTTATTTATTTATTTATTTATTTATTTATTTATTTATGTATGTATGTATGTATGTATGTATGTATGTATGTATGTATGTATGTATGTATGTATGTATGTGTGTGTGTTATGTTAGTCACCATACAGTACATCCTTAGTTTTTCA
Organism: Ailuropoda melanoleuca; assembly: GCF_002007445.2. Classification (NCBI taxonomy): domain Eukaryota; kingdom Metazoa; phylum Chordata; class Mammalia; order Carnivora; family Ursidae; genus Ailuropoda; species Ailuropoda melanoleuca. The sequence continues at coordinate 104,250,120 of NC_048227.1, read as the reverse complement.
TGTAGTGTTCTATGATTCATTGTTTGCGTATTAACACCCAGTGCTCCATGCAATACGTGCCGTCCTTAATACCCATCACCAGGCTAACCCATCCCCCAAGCCCCCTCCCCTCTGAAACCCTCAGTTTGTTTCCTGGAGTCCATAGTCTCTCATGGTTCGTCTCCCCCTCTGATATCCCCCTTCAGTTTTCCCTTCCTTCTCCTAATGTCCTCCATGCTATGCCTTCTGTTCCACATATAAGTGAAACCATATGATATTTGTCTTTCTCTACTTGACTTATTTCACTTGGCATAATCCCCTCCAGTTCCATCCATTTTGATGCAAACGGTTGGTATTCATCCTTTCTGATAGCTGAGTAATATTCCATTGTATATATGGACCATATCCTCTTTATCCATCTGTCTGTTGAAGGGCATCTCGGCTCCTTCCATAGTTTGGCTATTGTGGACAATACTGCTATGAACATTGGGGTGCATGTGCTCCTTCTTTTCACTACATCTGTATCTTTGGGGTAAATACCCAGTAGAGTAATTTCTGGGTCATAGGGTAGCTCTATTTTTAACTTTTTGAGGAACCTCCATACTGTTTTCCAAAGTGGTTATATCAACTTGCATTCCCACCAACAGTGTAAGAGGGTTCCCCTTTCTGCACATTTGCCTAAACCAGGCTGCTTCCTCCACCCCCTACCCTTTATGTATCTTTTCTTCTCTCCTCCCTCCCTACAGTGCTTCTTCATCTGCCTAAATCCTTTAAGACCCAGGCTGCTTTCAGAAGTTCTTCCTCCCAGAAGTCTGATCTCCCTCCTGGACTGGGTGAGGAGTTCTCTCCCAAGGGCCCGATGCACCCCGTGTTTATGCCTATCCCAGCACTTATCACATGGTGCTATGATGGCCTGTTCTACTAGCCCTATCTCCCCCACAACTCCATACTGAATGGAGATGCTGTGTTTCATGTACTCCCAGCCCTTGGCACAAAATAGATCTTCAATAGATACTTGTTGAATAAATTTGTCTCTAAGTGAGAATATGCATAGTAGATAGATGAGAACATTGCTTCTTTGAACCTAGTAGACTTTGCAGCTTATTAAAGACGTGATAAATTTAGGGGTACCTGGGTGGCTCAGTCAGTTGTCTACTTTCCGCTCATGATCCTGTAGTCCTGGAATTAAGCCCCATGTTGGGCGCCCTGCTCAGTGGGGGAGTTGGCTTCTCCTCTCTCTGCCCCTCCCCCTGCTTGTGCTCTCTCTCTCTTTCTTATTCACTCTCTCTCTCTCAAATAAATAAATCTTAAGAAAAAAGACATGATAAATTTATAAATCACACAGGTGGAATCACAATTCTCTAAAAGTCTGGTAAACCTGAAAAACATATAATAAGATCTAAGGGTGTCCTGTTACTGTTTCATTTCCCCTGGGTTTTTTTTTTTTTTTTCCTCTCTCTCTCACTGTTTTCTAAGTAGTAATCCTACAATAGATGCATCTCAGAAGTTATTATTCTGTGTGAAAGGAGCCTTACATAAAGATAATATACTTTATAATTCCATTTTTGTGAATTTCTAGAATAGGCAATATCCATCTATGGTAAAAAGTAAAATAAGTATTTTGGGGTAAGGAAACTGACTAGGTACTCTTATGTATATACCTAAGAGAAGTGAGTGTGTATGCCATGAAAAACAAGAATGTTCACTGGTTGAATTAAAAACTATGTTGGGGGCACCTGAGTGACTTAGTCAAGCTTTGGACACTTGGCATCAGCTCAGGTCTTGATCTCAGGGTCATGAGTTCAAGCCCAGCGTTGGGCTCCACCCTGGCTGTGGAGTCTACTTAACAAAACAAGACAAAACAAAACACAACCAAAACACCAAAATTCTGTTGGGTAAAAGAAACAAGCACAAATGTGTACTGTGTGAGTCCATGTCCGTGAAGTTGAAGGACAGGTGAAACTAGTTTGTGGTGACAGCAGTAAGGAGGATTGCTTCCTGCTGATAGCTGGCGAAGTCCACAACGGGAAGGGGGCACAAGGAAGCTTTCTGCGGTGATAAAGGCAGTCTTTATCCTGATTGGGGCTGGGATTTCATGGGTGTATACCTGGTAAAAGGTTAATAGGTCACATGCTTGGGATTTGCACATTTTACTGTGTATAAATTATGCCCATTAAAGATAGATGTAAAAATAATTAGTTGTGATGATATGTTCCTGCTATTTTTTCCCCGATTTCTTCAAGGATTAGTTCACTAACTGAATGATAATTTTAGAACCCATCAGATGTCCACCTTAAGAACTAGGAAAGCATATATCTTATAAATGTCCTAGGAGACTTACCACTATTTGTTTTGTTGTTATTGTTATTATTGATAATGGTGGAAATTAGGCATAAAACAGTGAACCTGAATTCCTTTCCGTGTTAACCCTGGACTGACAGAGTTCTGCTCATATCATGACTGACATCTTGGTGGAGAACGATTATGTGTGCTGTGGTGCAGGCTGACATTTTACTTGTGAGCTCATCTTCATTTGGGTATTGTCATCAGGTAACCTTCATCATTAGGATATTTCTCCAGGATGGTTTGAGTTTGCGTCTGGTGGGAACTTTCCTCATTCACTGAGCATTGAGGCCACTTTTTAATGTTATCATCTCTGTTTGGGGATGATGTGTAATCATCATGTGTAAGTTTAAAACCCCATCTTTTCTCTGGAGAGACGCTGTCCTCCCCCAGATTCCAGGCAAAAACACACAGATTTCACTACGCCCCCTGGTGCTACTGATTGGACTTTTCTAGTCCGCCATGGAGGGCATAGCCTCTGACGATACCAGATTTCCAGCCATTTGGTTACCAGGACTGACATCCTTGAGACAGTGCCATGACTTGCTGAATTAGTTCTCATTTTCTGTTCACCCCTGCGATTTCCCTACATGACTTTGACATTTGAAAAGACGTTTATTATTTTCGAAGCAGTGTTTCTGGTGTTTGATAGCAGCAGACATTGCAGTTTCTTTAGTTCATCATACATTCAGAAACTGGAAAAACATTTTGCATTTTTCAAGATGTGTAGTGGCATCTCGTAAAAGTAATGTATATCAAACTTGCTATGGTCTTTCAGTGCAGAAATATAAAGGGAACAAGTGACATCTTCATTCTTGAATACACCTATAATTTGTTTTGAGGACGGGCCATGTGATTTGTCTGTTGACCTGCATCTAATCACTTTGGAACTGTTTCTCCTTTCAATTTTATGAGTCTCTTCTTAGTTCTGGGCTTCATATTTTGTATTACCTATAAAATTAATTAATTATTATTTACTTGTCTACTTATTTTTTTATTATTGCTGCCTTTTTCCTCCTCCTCCTCTCCTCCTTCTCCTCCTCTTCCTTCCTAGAATGTGAGCTCCGTGAAGAAGGAATTTTTCTATATTCATAGTAGTCAGTACCTGGCACATAGTAGAAATTATAAATTATTAATATTATTGAAGCATTTGTTGTAATAATAAATAAATGCATAAAATTATAGAAAATCAAGATTTTTCCTGTCAGTAGATTATAAAAATCATAATAAAGATTGCATATTAGCCTTTTCTTTCTGAAGACTCTCATTTATTTATTATTTTATTTTATTTTATTTTTTTAAAGATTTTATTTATTTATTCAACAGAGAGACAGCCAGCGAGAGAGGGAACACAAGCAGGGGGAGAGGGAGAGGAAGAAGCAGGCTCATAGCGGAGGAGCCTGATGTGGGGCTCGATCCCATAATGCCGGGATCACGCCCTGAGCCGAAGGCAGACGCCTAACCGCTGTGCCACCCAGGCGCCCCTATTTATTATTTTAAATAGTAGGTTTCCATGTTATAATAAGAATTTCTGACAAACTGAGACAATAATCAAAATTAAAAATAAAAATGCCATTGCACAATTACTTCTCCGTTTTGTGCAACACAAAGTGATTTTGATCACTACTATGATGTTGGCTAATTCACAGTGAAATGAGTTAGTTTCCATTTTGATTCTATTTTAATTCAGATAAATATCCATTTTGTATAAAGTACCATGGAAAACATTATATATTTAATATTATAATTCTAGATTCATAGTACATATAAATGAAAGGAGCTAGTTGTAAATTAATGCTAGCAGTCAACTATGAGTGGGCTATTCTTGTGCCCATTATTTTTACCCATCACGCAGCAATGTCAGTCCCTTTTTAACCCGGAAGGTGTTCATGGAAGGCATCCCGTGGTGTCAGCCCCTGGTGTGGTTCTGTGAGATTTAGCCTTGTCATATATTACAGAGGAGTCATCGAGATTGTGCACGGAAAAATGGTAGATGACACAAGTTCATTCTCACGCTGCTTTGGGGGAGGGAATCAAAATTAGAGTGTGCATTTCGAAGCAGATAAACTGTATGTACATCAGAAACAAAAGCCGTGCAACAAGGAGAAGATAGTGTACTTAGGCGAAAGTCATCATATACAGACACAGAATTAGAGAAAGGCTTCGCAGAAGTATCATTGCGACAGAATCTACCCTGTGAATCAAAACCATCATGTGTAGAAACGGTTCATAGAAAAATTGGCAGAAAATATTCAAGAATATGAAATAAATGTGCTATTTTTAATGTCCTGTTTTGATTCCACATGCTAACAACATGTTGAAATAGTGGGAAAACACAAAGGCCTATTAAATGGACCTGGGGAACAGGAAAATAGGATCCTTGCTGGTTTGTTCTATGAGAGAATGCTTAGTAGCCATTTTAATTGTTTTCACATATTCTAAAAAACATGAGGAAACACTGTCTTATTCTCTTGTCCATCTCATATATTTTAAAGAAATACAGGGAACCATTGTTTCTTTTGTCCATTTCTATAGATAAAGAGAGAAAACAGGACTGACGGTGACAAATAATGTAGTTGCATAAAAATATACCTTAGTAGTAAATTTATTTTAGTTGTTAGAATCAGCTCATTAACATTGTCTAAATTTAGATTTTAGATAAGCTCAGATTCAGAAAGGACACTGTATTTCTTGAAGAGTTTCTGCGTTAATAATCTGTGCCTCTTTTCTTTTTTTTTTTTTTTAAGATTTTATTTATTTATTCGACAGAGATAGAGACAGCCATCGAGAGAGGGAACACAAGCAGGGGGAGTGGGAGAGGAAGAAGCAGGCTCATAGCAGAAGAGCCTGATGTGGGGCTCGATCCCATAACGCCGGGATCACGCCCTGAGCCGAAGGCAGACGCTTAACCGCTGTGCCACCCAGGCACCCCCTGTGCCTCTTTTCTATAGGGTGGCAAGAAGGGGATTCTTTATTCATACAGCTTCCTTTCCTCAGGAGGCAGCTCCTTCACTGGCCCCCTGATAGAGAGAATCCCAGCTTTGCCCCAGGAAAACCCAAACTTTCTCTGTTGTCCTCCTTTTAAAATGCCTCACAATATGACTGTAGTTAAGACCAAATGTTTGAAGGTAGATTTGTGTTGCAGTTCTAGTATACTCAGATACCTGGTTTCTACCATTAATATAAAGTGTATAGATTCTCTTTAATGGTGCTAAATCTGTGAGACATCAACATTAACATTGATCATACAGTTTTCTGCTTTAGTTTCTATAAAGAATGAGTTATGCCGGAGAAGACTCTTAATTTTTTCACTTCTGCATCTAGGAAAGTTATTGCTTTTTTTGTTTTTTTTTTTNACATCAACATTAACATTGATCATACAGTTTTCTGCTTTAGTTTCTATAAAGAATGAGTTATGCCGGAGAAGATTCTTAATTTTTTCACTTCTGCATCTAGGAAAGTTATTGCTTTTTTTGTTTTTTTTTTTCCCTCTTGAGTGTCTGCATTGCACACTTTATGGAAATATTTGAAATACAATGATCTGCTTACCAAATTATGGTAAATATAAAATAGGAAAAAAACCATATTTTAATAATTATTACCTTTCACTCAATAAACATGATTAGCAAAAGTAACAATGAGATATTTTATATTTGCAGCCTGCCTTTGAAATATTGAAGCATAGTTGTGAAACATTTATGAGTCACTGAGTGACTTGTGGGAAATACATGCAAGGAAAAGAAAAATTGATGAAACAGTTCTATGGCTTTGACAATTTCATGGGGAGGTTGTAGACATGAGTGGTTTTTATGACTATAAGTTAGAGCATTTAAAATTCTACAGATTGTTTAAAAATATTTTAACATGTTGTTTCTTTTTTT
>NC_048227.1:104241753-104243912 GCF_002007445.2 Ailuropoda melanoleuca | reverse complement strand
TTTTTTTGTTTTGTTGAGATTTTTACAGTCTTAACATAGTCCTATTATTCCAAACAGTTCAAGGCAAGTAAATCAAGATTTTTTTTTCCTCCAAATGTATCTGAGTTTCTACAGCAAATTTCTCAGAATTAATGAAGGTATTTTTTAAGGTATTTTGGATTAAGATAAAAGTTAGACATTATAGGACTTGATTATGGTATTGCTAGATAAACATTGGTAAATATGCTTATTTTCTCTACTATGAAATATAAATCTGTTTGCAAACTTTCCATTTTTTTGTTAACACTAACATCTGTAATTCAAATGGATCATCTTAAAAGTGAGAAGACTTAAGTATAAGTGTTACTACACTCTGCTATTGATATGAGCAAATGTCCAACCTTAACTTCCTTTGTTTTTATCTTTTTAAAAAAGGATTTTTTAAAAATTTTGGATTAGCACTGAAAATATTCTTTATGTTTCAAAATGACTAAAATTATTCAAAGAGCATCACACCAAAGATATAAAAAACAATTATTGCAGTTAAGCCCTAAGAAAAAAATGAAGTTATTATCATGTTTTAAGGTAAGTCAGCTGCTTTTTAGGATAATATAATTATGTTGTTATTATTTGTGGGGTATATTGCAGTTAAATTTCATGTGCTTTCCTGAAAGGGTCCTCCAAACTGTAAACAATTTCTAGAACATGAACTACTCAACTGTAGGAAAAGCAGAGGGAAATGTTTCCACCTAACATCTAAAATATGTCATGTTCAAGTAACATCAGGAAGCATTACAGGCTTGGATCACTATATTTTTTAGAACTAATTTTATGGTAAGAGTCTGAGATGTGGGCATTTTATAACTAAATAAGTGAGCTTGAATGATATGTTCATTTTATTCTGACTGAATTTCGTCAGTAGCCTAGTTAGTGGACTAGTGTGTGTAATTTGGTAACCATGGGAATCATACATTTTTTTTGTTATAGACACTATACAGTGTGATCAATGAGACTTTAAAGCATAAAATACATTGTATTAGAATAAAATTCAGTGGAAGTATACTTCAAAGAGAAAAAGGAAGAGTATAAAATTTCCAGCTGTAAAAAGGGACTTGCTTATGTATTTTTTAAATGAATAATAGCACTATTTCATTGTGTTTGAGATCCCCTTGGATCTATTTCAAAGATTGTAGCAAATTTATTTAGAATTTTCCATCTTTGCAATGCATCAGGACTACATTTTTTTGTAATTATTTATACTTAAGATTAAAATGCTTGTAGCTGCCTACTCGAAATATGCACAAGCCACACAGTTTTTTCAGAATTATTTGAGGAAGTTTTGGGCAAAAAGTTGAAGTCTCTTGCTTGAAAGGCATGTTTTAATCATTTGATTGTTATAGGATAAATGATCTAGAAACACGATCAACATCAAACCTTTTGAATGTTTACCAAAGCTTCCCTTTCTGTGCTGAAAGTTCTTCCTGTCTCAGCTGCCCATGGACCTGCCCCAATTGACTATGAACTCCCTAGTGGTGGTGAGCACCCTTGACATTGAACCAGTGCCCTTCCCCTTGGTTCCCAGGGTCTGAGTGTGCACACCGTATAGCCTCATTATCTACTCACATGTCTGGTCCCAGGGAAACTACTTGGAGGAAGAGCTCCAGTTCATGAAAGGAGGCCCTCTGGAAATGTTTGCCAAACTCGATGGAATTGTATTGTGAGGATTCCTCCTAAGTTTACCGAATATGGGAAATCCAGAGATGGCACCATTGTCTCACGTGTGGAATCTATAAGTAAAGTTTGTAAGCTGGTCAGGATTTTTTGGGGGTGGGAGGGGAGAGAGTGCACATGTGTGAGCTGGGTAAGAGGCAGAGGGAGAGGGAGAATCCCAAGCAGGGTCCATGCTCATTGTGCAGCCCAACAGGGGGACTGGATCTTACCACCCCGGGGTCATGACCTGAGCCAAAATAAAGAGTCGATCACTTAACTGGCTGAGCCACCCAGGTGCCCCTAGATGGTTTTGGTTATTGCTAGATTGTTTGCCAGAAATGTAGCATTCCACCCAGTGCTGCTTAGCCTTTTTTTCCAAAAGCATAAAATAGAAGTGCCGTTGAATTGCGTGTGATCTGCTATTGGTTTCAGTGTGTCACTGTTTAGTGAACTTAACTTTTTTTTTTTTT